>NC_092133.1:57590966-57899620 GCF_043159975.1 Macaca nemestrina | reverse complement strand
TTGGTTAAATTTTCTTGGGCCCAGCCCTGATGTTGATACCCATAGGAAGATTCTCTGACCTTTTAGATGCCACCAAGCTCCTTTGCCCTATATTCTCCTAACTCCCTGAGCTTGTCTTTATCACAGTTACTATTAACTGCCCCCACTAAGTTATTAGGGCAGATACCATGTCTATTTGGCTCACCACTAAATGCCCAGGCAAATAGAAGGTGCTCAACGAATACATCACAATGAATAGATGAATGGAAATGAGTTATATATTCTATCCTTGGATACATTTTTCAAAAACTTAATACACTCATTAGCATAAGCAAGTTTGTTCCCTTATTATAGTAATAAGGGAACAGCAACAAACTTGCTTATTCTAATAATACTATCATATAGTAAGGAAAAGGAAAGGTCAGCTTTCTCTTTATTTCATATCAACTACGAGATGGCTAGATGAAGATAAAGGTTAAGCACTTGGGTTTTGTGATCATACTGGCCCAAGTTCCAAACTTAATTCTACCACCTGCAGGCAGTATGATCATGGAGAGTTACCTAAACTTTCTCTGTATTCCAGTTTCGTCATTGTAAAGTAGGTCAGACTCGGTTTGGAAGCCCCGTCCCACCAATCATTAAATGTGTAACTCTGTTTAGGTTAATAATCCCTCTAAGCTTCAGGCTCCATAACTATAAAATGAGGCTAACGATTAAAGACTAATAGTATCTATCTATCTATCTATCTATCTATCTATCTATCTATCTATCTATCTATCTATCATCTCTCTCTCTCTCAGGGTTATTAGGAAGACTAAATGAATATAGTCTTCCTAATAACCATAATATATATATTATTATCACACATTATATATGTTAAATGAATATATATATATTTTCTTATAAATATATGAAAAGGTATTCAACCCATGTGGAGTAAAACAATAAAAGCAAATTAAAGCAATAGTGTGACATTATTTTCTATCAGAATATCAAAGACAAAAAATTGACTAATGTATGTTGTTGGTAAAATGTAGAGAAAGAGGTATTCTTTTTTTTTTTTTTTTTTTTTGAGACGGAGTCTCGCTCTGTCGCCCAGGCTGGAGTGCAGGGGCCGGATCTCAGCTCACTGCAAGCTCCGCCTCCCGGGTTCACGCCATTCTCCTGCCTCAGCCTCCCGAGTAGCTGGGACTACAGGCGCCCGCCACCTCGCCCGGCTAGTTTTTTGTATTTTTTAGTAGAGACGGAGTTTCACTGGGTTAGCCAGGATGGTCTCGATCTCCTGACCTCATGATCTGCCCGTCTCGGCCTCCCAAAGTGCTGGGATTACAGGCTTGAGCCACCGCGCCCGGCCGAGAAAGAGGTATTCTTACACACTGTTGGTGGGCATACAAAATGGTGAAATATCTTTGACAATATCTAAGAATATTGGAATGCACATACAATTGGACCTAGGAATTCCACCTCTAGAGTTTTGTCCTACAGGTATAATCATACACATTCACAAAGATGTGTGCGCAAGGGTGGCCATGCAGCATGGCGATAACAAACTGCTGGAAACCAAAAAGTTCAGCAGGAGGACCCATCAAAAAATCATGAAATTGATAAAATGAAATATTACATGGTTGCTAAAATGTACTGATAGGAAATTCTCTCTCCGATATATTACTTGCTGAAAAGGAATGTAAAGAGCAATATTAAAAAAAGACCACTTATGCATGTATCCAATTGTTTGAATGGGCAAAAAATACTTTTGCAAGTTGTGGTTGCTCTTACTCCTATTATTATTTTATCTTCAAGTTGGGTTGCCAGAGAGATCCCTGGGCTTCTCCACCATGGAAAATACAGGAGAACAGAGTGGCAGGGTGGCTACCATGGGATGACTTCAACAGAGGGAGAGGACATGCTGCCCCACAGGTGCCAGTGGAGAGAAAGAGAAGGCTTGGAATTCTGGCAGACAGTCTAATCAAGCAACTGGGCAATGGGTATTAGGGATGGGCAGCGGCATATTGAGTCCTCATAACCACTTCAAAAAAAGTATTACTTCCAATTAACAGATGAGCAAATAGAAGTTGAGTAGCCTGTCCAAGGTCACACACTCACCAGTGTGAAGCCAGTATCACACTGTGGGAGTCTCAGTCTAGAGACCACAGCTTTAGGCATGCTTACATATATTGTCTCTATATGGTGTTTAGGGATCCTAGTGCTATTTTGGTTCAGTCTTAGAGTCCTGATACTTCTGACTGATATCCTTGCTCAGATAAGCACTCTTTATTGGAGATGCAGGTCTATTCTGTGCCGACGATTGCACGTGAAGCTGTTTTTGGTGATTTCTGGAAGCTCCTTTATTCCACATTTGCAGTCTCCCCAGTTTCAGTTTGTTCTGGAGAAAACACCGCCTGATGGAATCCAGACTTCATGAGCCCTCCTACTGATCTGCAGCCATCAACGTTTTCATTTAGGAAGGACAGCTCAGAGAAGAAACACATCTCCAGGCCTTTTAGTCTTGGAACTGCAGGAACAATAAACATTGTTTTACCTTAAAAGGTACTCTTACTTCGCTGATCAGTGTAGTTAGAAAATTACCAAATGCTGTCAGATCTGCCTGTGCCCCCAGTGAATATATTTTGGGCAGTTTCTTTGAACTGATGGAGAAAGTAGGGTTAAAGCTGATATTCAATCAAGTGTCACCCCGATCAAAGTACTGTATAACCTAGAAAATTTTTGGGGAAACTGCTCTCCATTCCAGCATACTCTGACGTATAAGAACTTTGGAAAAGAGTTTGGTAGTAATTAATTAATTTGTCCAACTGGGGACAATCAGCTGGCAAGTTGATATATTTTCTTTTGAAATTATATTTTAATAAAGGTATTTAAAGACTTGAGATTTTAAAAAAATCATTCCACTGCAATATAATGGTTAATTTTGGGAACTCTATGAGTTTGATTTGTATTTAAGATTTTTACAATCTATATATAGGTTGTTCTTTAATAACCATTTATACATTGCTTCTTTTTATATAGGTCATGTATTCTCCTGGGAGAGTAACAAGATTAGAAATAACAAATACAGTACAGAATAAATTAAAGTGCTTCAAACTGCATTATATAATTTCAGAAAATTGGTTTCACACTGAAACGTTTAAATAAGAAAAACAAATGATTTCAGTAAAAAATAAAAAAACAAAAAACCCTCGTATATGCACTTGAATTACTATTGTTTAACAAATTTTATCCTCAGTAGTGTGGTACTGGTATCTTTTCACAGTGTTCCAGTAATGTGGCAGTTCATTTGGGTCAAAATGGATAAAGTTATTATCATTTTTCTTTATTTCTGGTTATTTAAAAAGTTGGCTTCATTCTTCTTGAAGATGAATAGCATTTATTAGTCAAAACGTCAAAGGACTATCATAAAAGTAATTGTATTTTTATATATAATTCTCCAAACTCTTGTATACAAAATATTCTTATTACACTTGGTGCAATAAATTCAGAGGCTGTTATGGGATGGGAGATAGCAAAATTGGGACCAATACTTTCCTAATTACTTAGGAAAATAAAAACTGGGGCTTGGTTTTCCTTTCACAACTAAGTGACAGAGATACGACGCTCCAGAGAGTCTATTATTCTGACTGGTTTTGTTTGTTTCTGTGAAGTTTAGCATCACTCTCCTTCTACCGAGTCCTCAGGCCTTTTTCAATTTTTCTATTCGTGCGTTAAAGGCCTCTTCCTGTATTTGCAGTTTTTCGTTTATCTCGGTCTGTGAAGACAATCATAAAAAACGTGGTTATGATGGAGCTATCTTTTGCTGCACATTGTCTTTGTGGTTTTGACATACTATAGTGCCTAAAGACAGACATTATCCCTCACACACCTTCCTGTTTTGCAGACATAGCTGTGTTTCAGCCTGTAGTGATGTGATAACACTTTATCATATTTCTCTGCACATTTCCAATGTATAGCATGTCTGCTATGAACAGGAAGTGGTATTTGGATGGCCATTTTTCACATAGCCTTGTGTTGGAAGATAGGATAATTTATCTGTATTTTCAGACAGACTTTACCAATAAGCACCGAATCAGAATAACTGCTTTGGGCTCAGTTATTGCAGTGCTGTGGGTCCCTCCACCCATCTGCAATGGATGTCTGTGTCTTCTGTGTAATACATTCTAAATGAGATCCCAGGAAGCTTCTGTTGCGAAAAAACAACACAAATAATCTTACAATTAGAACAATTCCCATAATTAAGAGTATTCATCATACATTAGAACTCTTGGAATGATGCCACTTTGTGGTATAGTTTTGGTTAAAAAAAGTAAGCAATTACTCTCAGGTTTTGTGATTGCCGAGGTGGTGATAGCATTTTGCCTCTGGCAGTGATCTTCTGTGGACTCATATTGCTACCTGCACAATTCCATAAATACTTTCACATTATCTAAACATTAGTAGCCCTGGAAATGTCTTCCCTTTTTCACAAGGGATAATAAAATTAGGTACAGAAAAACCAGTGGTGGTTGACGTGGCGAAATTGGTGTTTTTGTTCTTGTTTAGGTGATTTAAAAAATGTCTACCACTGTATAAGGAGTAGCTTATACACATCTGTGTTAATAAACTCAAAAAGTTACATTTCTAATAGCTGTAACATTATTTGAGGGCTTCAGGGTAACTGTACTTTGCAAACCTTTTATTATTTTAATTTAAATAGAAGACATTTAAAAAAATCAAATACTGTTTTAAGCCCAGATATAATTTTTCATATTTATTTACAAGAGGGTAACTATAACAGATAGTTTTGAAATGTCCATGCTGCCTTATCTGATGAGATGTGATCTCATCTCACAGTAAGATATGATATTTCTGGAAAGATCATATATGTGCCAACAATTCTGGGTTCAGAATTCTCACAAGTATGAGTCTTTTCTGATTCAAGCTTTAGTAAACCTTGGGATCAAGCTCTGGCCTCTGGTTTCTTATCTTTTCCTTTCTTGGTGGTTGGGTGGAGGAGGCAAGGAGGGATGGAACTGTCCTCCAGGTCACAGAGGAACTTTTTCTTTAGGGTGTACTGACTCTAAAGAAATCATCATCTACGCATGATTTTAGGTAGGGTCGAAAGCAGCACTGGTCTCGGACTGGGACGATCTAGGTACTAGTTCAGCTATGTCGCCTTAGGTAACTCACTTCACCACCTGGATTTTAGCTCTTACCTTAAAAATTAAGTAGGGGAATAGGATTATGTTAACATCACACTTTAGTTTTTGGATTCGTAATTCCAACTTCCAATTTTGTGATATACTTCACCAATGTTATCTTTCATTGTTATGATGTCATGAAATACTTAAAAATCTGTTACTCCTGCCTCATTAAAATAAATTTATGGCATACAACATATTGGACCACATAGGGATTAAAACGGTTTGAAATAATTTTACCACAATTTCAAGGGATTGGGAAGAATTTCTCCACTCAAACAATTGATTCTTCCCACTTTCAATTAATGTCCCTCTATGCCCACCAGTAATCTCATTTCTTTTCAGCTAAGGATTAATGTGCTTATCATCTACCAGTTTCTGTTTCACTACTGCATAGAGATTTTACATTCACTTGGAGGCCTTTCTGGTATTTTACTGAGACAGAAATTATCAAAACAAGTGTAGGCCTTGGGAAAAGGTTCCTGAAGGTGCACCTAAAAGAATGGCATACTGACAAAGGTGAATAATGTTTCAGATCTCCAGACTTTAGTGCTTAGTACTTTAGTTCAGTCACAACCAGCGGAGTTTGGATCTAAAGGCTCTACTTCTAGTCAAGAACAGGCTGCCATTAGCCACTTTTCTTTATCATTCTTCAGAACCTTGCTGAACAGACAAACAATCCTGCAAATACTGTGGTTGGGTCTGGTTCTAGTTTTTGATTTTTTAAAGGAAAAAAAAAAATAGGTTCAGTAGTCTCTCATTGACCACTTCTTTGAGATGATCTCATGCTCAGCTTTTCTAACCTGGAAAATTCAAGTTGACCTAAAAACATCTAGCGTCCCAAGATGGCAAACTTCCCTCAAAGTTTTTACATTATTTTACTCTATTGCTTAGACAGGGCCAACAGCCAACATGTAATGTAAGAATTTAGTGTTAGCATTCATATTTCTCTGAAATGTAGTTCTTTAAATATATTTAAGTTTGCTCCATTGGGTATAATTTTTATTACACAACTCAGGGCCAAAATAATTTCATTTTGAATGTATCTTTAAAATTAAAATACCTAAACTATACAGGCTTAAAATGTTTGCTCTATTCAGTATAATTTTAATTAACATCTCAGGGCCAAGATAACTTCATTCTTAATAAATCTCTAAAACCATAAAATGAGTCAATGGGAAAATAAGTGAATTAACATAAAAAACTTATGGATTCATACTACATTTTCAGTAATTTCTGTATTAGAGAAGGTCAAATATGCCTGAAACCACATAGAAAAGGAGTTTTGAAAAAAACTGTACTTAAAACATGAATTATTTACTGCCAGTTTTTTTTTTTTTTTTTGCAAAAATTGTAATAACAGTATGACCTTTACACAAAGGAGGAGAAAAAAATCTGTGGGAAAATTTAAAACATCTCACAAGCAGTAATTCATTAAATGTTCCTACAGCAGGTCAATGTATTCAAATGGCATATATACACTGACCACTGACACATAGCTACCTTTGAAACGGGATATGGCAGTTCTTAGAGCAAGGAACACTGGAAGGCAGGTTTTAGAAGTGGAAAATAACCTATACATCTAAAATAGGAGGAGGAATTTAGGTAAGCAGAGAGTAATTACCCAACTTGGAATCTGACCAAGACGCAAGGGTAAACACAGAAAAAGTGCCACACCACGGGAGTATTAACATCCAAAGTAGTCTGGTTGTGATATTAGAAGTTATGTGGTTTTTGTGGATAGCACTGGAATTAGAACTAGAACCCAGGTCACAGCTCTCATTCAGGGTCTTTCATCAGTTGTCGACCCTGGGAACTCTGCACAAATAACTTAAGTCTTTCTGTGTCCCATTTTTCAATTTATCAGGGGAAGTGCCTGCCTCACTCACATGGAGTTTACTAGGATTACTGAGAAAAAATACATAAAGGGGTTTGCCATCTCGAGCCATTGTATAATTCCACATCATCATGCTGTTTCATTGAAAAATTGGCAGTAATTTGGCCCAGGCTGATATCTACAAATCCACTTACTATGGAAATGATTGTGGCACCTAGCGGATCTGCATCCCTGTCCTCTGGTCCATGTCCTCTCCGTGCTTAATTACATTTAGGTGAGCAAGCTATTGAACCTCCAGGATGGCTTCAGGCCAATGGGAAGATAACATACAGACACACAGCTATCATACAGAGTAGTGGTATAAATGCTGTAGACTGTAATATTGAAAATAATTTCAATGAATAGTTAAAAACATACTGTTCACTGCATGGAAGACAGCTTTGGTAAAGACGTTTTCGATTTTTTGGGCCTGCAAACAATTCAGTTACTGTCTAGTAGTTCCTTGGCAATAATTTCAGAGCTGCAGGATTGCAAAGGAGCCCAGAGCCATGATTATACATAAACTATATTTAGATGAAATGTTATCAAATCTAAAAAGGAGATATGTTCTGAACTCAGCTTAATTCAACTGCACTCTGCCCTTCTACACAATAACCAGTTATTACATTCATGGGGTTGTTAACAATAAAGCTTTGTGTAAAACGTCTTCTTCCACTATTTCTGGTAAACACTAAACACCCCTTATTAAGCTGAGGACTTTGGCTGAGCCTGTTGGCACCAAATCATTAAATGTTCGTGTAAATAGTGCAATAACATTTGATGATTAAACAAGTAACAAGGTATGTTTATGCCAAGCTAATCTTGTGCTCTTTTTAAATTAGTTGTTAATACAGTGGGCTTTTAATATATGGTCTCATGTTCAGATGACAACTAAATCTTCTCCTGAGGTGCATTAATATTTTAAATATGCACTAGGTTGCCCTCCTGATTTATAGTCATTTCTAAAGAAATTGCAAGTGTACTCAGAATGTGCATTTTACTTATTTAATCATTTGGCCTGAAAAATTATGTGAATTCCTGTAAGTCTTTGAGTTGGGGTAGAAATGGCTGTTTGTTTTTTGAACAGAATGAGAAAGAACTAAGCATAAACCTAAGCCAGTTAATAAATCATTGGCAGCTGCTATTCATATGGCTGCTGCCATCACTATGTTCGTGTAGTTATTGGTGTAAACTGCTTAGCCATTAATGATAGGTGAAAAGGAACAAACTGTCTGAGAGGCAGTTCAAAGATCTGAAAGTCTTTAGAAATTTGGGGAGAACACTTAGCTAAGGATTAAGGTTTGATCTTCAGTGTTTACCATTTAGAAATGCACTCCAATTCCTTTTGCATGAGCAACATTTACAGTTTGACAAGATATAAAGCCTTTACCATGTTATTTTTTGGATTTTGTCGTTGATTTTGTTAACTGATAACATGCACCACACTAGATGCTGTTGGAAAATCTATTTTGTGATCTTACTGAATCTCTGATGACGCAACTGAGAATTACGTGAAGCTGTTAAATTGAACTTCATCATAAGCATCACTCGTGCTGGCCGTGTGGGAAGTGTTTATAGACATTAAAGTTAAGGTTGGCTAATTAACCAGTAATAAAGTAAGTGAGCATACTATCAATACTAAGTACCTGAATGCTGATTAAAATGTCATCTGTGACTTGATCCAGCACTGATTTTACATCTTCAATGGTGAACCCAACTAAAGGATCCATGTTTGAGGTGTCAGTTTCTGGCTGAGACTCCTCAGGACTTTGTTCTTGATCCAACCCCTAGAATATTGAAGGTAAACAACACTCAGGTGATTTCTAGAGCATTCGGTGATTTATATGGAATGTAAAACTTCTTGTTTTAAATTTATTTTATTTTACTTTAAGTTCCAGGATACAAGTGCAAAATGTGTAGGTTTGTTACATAAGTATACGAGTACCATGGTGGTTTGCTGCACCTGTCAACCTGTCATCTAGGTTTTAAGGCCCGCATGCATTAGCTATTTGTCCTGATGTTCTCCCTTCCCTTCCTTGTCCACCCTCCAACTGGCCCACATGTGCGTTGTTCCCCTCCCTGTGTCCATGTGTTCTCACTTGAACCTCAAATTTCTATTGGATACTTTTCTAGCAGAAACAATGTCAATCTGGAGGGAGATTTTGATTTGATGTTACTCTGCATTTATATTCCCATTCATAAGGATTATGACAGATCAAGTCATGGTATCAACGTGGTGCCTAGGGGAAAGTGAAGGTGGAGATTAGGAAGGGTGGGGTGCAAAGGATTAAAATTGCTGAACTACCATCAGCGGTCTCATCTTTGAATTGACACTTCGAGAAATATTTGTATTTGGTTGGGAAAAATCAGAGGCAAAGAAAGTGAAGAAAACCTTTAGTTCGTTTTCTCCCACCCCAAGAGAATATAATGATGAGGTAGGGTGAATGAAAAGACAAAAAGAAACATACCTTCATTTCTGTATCCAATGTTGTGGGGGGCTCTATGAATGTTGAATAAATATCAGATGAGATTCCTTCTTCCAGAGGATTTGGGAAAGGGCTACATGCAGACTTGACAACCTCTATCACTTGCTGATGGGAAGAAAAAAGTTGAATTATGACACAGCCTTTGGTGAGCAACCACAGTTTCGGTCAGTTCCGTTACATATGTCCCATAGTTCCAAGTCTGTTATCTTTCAAGTGCCACCTCCTTTGAATTTTTGATGCCATTGCCCTCTTGGTTCTCTAGTGCTTTTTGAGCTCCATTTCTCAAAATTAACACTTTGTTTGCCCACTGTCTCATTCCCTTTCTATACTCTGTGGTTTACGATTTCATGTAGTATCTCCTCGATCTTAACTGTTATGTGCTTCAGTATCCCCTTTCTCCTGACTATAAGCCCTCTGTAGGTGGAGAACCAAGTTTTAGATGCTATGTGTATCTTCTCTAGTTCTGGCAGAGGATTAGGTGTTTAATACACTTAATGACATCCTGATGGGGACTGCTATGACTCGGCAGAATGTAGCTGCTGAAGTGGCCATCAAGAACTTGGTGATGAAGACGATAAGGGCTGCAAAGGTTAATATATGAAGCCAGTAGACCAGGGAGGAGATTTGCCAAACACACAGAGGGCAAGGCAAGACTTCACTATGAGCATTGAAGAATTCTTTAGCAGCAGCGTGCCGCTCAGAAGGAGGCTGATGGTTGGTTAACACTGGAAATGAAGGGAAAGGAGAGTCAAGGAAGCCAACTTTGGCAGTGCCCATCTCACTCTGTCTCAGGGGAGGGAAAGGGGAGATGAGGGTATTCATCACATTAAACATTTGATTCATTTAATTAGGTGTTGTTCTAATTCCATGTTTAATAAGCAATATTTTGGTTATAATTTGAATTCCCGTCCCAGTTGATCTGTAGAGACATGCCCACTTGAGGGTTGTCGTTTTCACGCCTACTACATGCCTCGTTGTAAATTGATAAATTGTTTTACTTTATAGGAGCCTGTTACTGTGGCCCAGAGATGAAGTCACCCACAGTATGCTGACAAAGTCAGGCCCCAAGATTAGAGCTTCAAATGTAAGTTTGAAGACAAAAATGTGAAAATGCATAAATTCGCCAAAGAATTATCATCCTGTGAAGCCTGAAAAAGAAAAACCAATGAAATAATCATGAATTCATTTTTAATGTCTCCACGATATTTCAAATGAATTTGTATGTTACATGTCACCATTTAAATATTAATGTTTTTGATTTAGATAGGCTTTGGAATGTACTGGCAGCTAAGTTTTATTTTTGGTCTTACAAATGCTTATGTGTTTTGCATTGAATTAATATTATTAATTTTAACTTGATTTTATACAAAGTTGCTGCTTAGTGTAAATATATAGAAGCCCCAACGTGTCCTAACTTTATAGGCAAAAAGATTTGGAAACCAAGAGGTTAAATGATTGGCCTAAGGTCAAATAATTACTTCTTGACAGGGCTGGGAGTTAAACTCTGGTGTGCTGACTTCTTGTCCTTTGTGGTTTTCAGTAAACTGTAATACGTCATTAAGTTGCCATATTTGGAAATTACTGCTATTATCAAGCACTTAATTTTTATTCTGTTAGGTGACATCATTCCAGATTGTTTATCTTAAGTCAACTAAATGTTAATCAAAATAGAATATTTAGAAAACATATCAGAACGGTTCTTTTCTCTTATGCACTTCCACGAGCCATTGCATTTTTCGTAAATGGGGCATACAAGAATTTCATCTTCCCACAAAATGATTTGTACCTTTTTTCAGCACTCTTGTTTTTCATCCTTCCTTTACCTTCTATTGCTCTTTATCTTACCAAGCTAGGAAAAGGAGACAGCTAAACATATTTAAATGGCCTCTGAAACATTATAGGTAAAATAAATAAGCTGCACATGGGAATCAGAGACAAGGGAAGATGATGAGGTATTTACTTAGTGGTATAGACTTTAATATACACTGAGGAACAGGAGTGGGGGTGGTGGGGATGAGTGAGATGGCAAAAAGAAGAGAGAAAGGAATTGAATGGAGTTTACTGAATTTACTGCAGGCACTGAGATAATCTGCAAGGTAAAAGTGTTGTTTTTAAGGCAGTAGAATTTTCTCTGGTCTACTGTCACCATATCTGTCTTGTTGCTGAGCTTGGCCATACACAGGCTAGGCCTTTCTGCTCACTTGACCTCACACCCTGTGGAAGTTCTCAATAGGTTGCCTCTCCGGCCTGGTAGTAGCAGATTCTACCATCGGCCCTTTTCTACTTGTACCTATTTCCCCATCAGATTATACACTTAAATGGAAGCAGGTATTTGTGTCCAATTCTCTCATTTCTTTCTCTCACATCCCTGTGCTCTGGATTTCTTTATAAGGCTCATCTGAATGACTCACCAACTACCCAGTTTCCTGGTCTTTGGCACCGTGTGTGTGTGTGTGTGTGTGTACTGGGCACACACTTGGAAACTTGGAACTTCCCAGCTTCCACATCATCATTTCTTTGGTGGAGTGAAACTCCCAAGAACCTGAAGTTCTGACTGAGAGTTGAGCTTTTCTTTGCCCTCATTTTTATGAGTGTAGCCCACATAACTATTAATTTGATTTAATTGGTGCACAGAAACTAGGGGGTGAGAATTTCTTCAGGGTGTTTTGCATACTATTAGTGAACCAAACCCTAGCTCTGTTTTTCTTTTTTATGAAGAATTACGCTTAGCTGTGTTAGTGAGATACTGCAAGGGAAAGAAATGTCCCAATTTCAGAAGAGGGTAAATATAAAGTCTTTTCATTAATAATAATAAAGTACATTGTCAAATATATGGTTTGAAATAAACATAATGCCCAGAAGCATCACAGTGATTTTTTTCACATTAAAAATGGTAGCCTTTTTAAAAAGCAAGTTTAAGGAAAATTAGAATCAATAATTGTGGTGAGAGCCCAGAGCCAGAAACTATGTTTAAATGAAACCGTCTGATGCAATAGTTTCTTTAAAAAATACAATTAGGCCTTTGTATTTTTTTAACAAAACCTCATGTTTTACAACATCGCTGGTTCTGTAATAAAATCTATTTAAAAACAGAGAGACATGGTCAGCTTTATTAAGTTAGATTTTCTGAAAGAACGTTATAATTTCCTCAAGTCTATGAATAGTTGAAGCAAATTAAATAAAGCTAGTTTTATAACTATTTTTATACATTCCTGCAGAATTGTAATTGTCTCATTTTTTTCCCCTCAAAAGTCTAATATGTTACCTCTTAAATCTGGAAAAATAAAAACAGAAAAGGATCAAGAATGTTTATTAAAAAAACACTCCTATTTGGTACCCTGATTTAGCAACCTCCCTTTTTCTATATGAGAATAGCACTCATAATCTTCAGATCAGGAAACAAAGGGAAGGCCTTTAAGTGAGTTGCCTGAGGCCTAATGCTGAGATTAAAAATCAGGAGTTTCTGATTATACACATACATCCATTTGGCCAAATGATTGGTTTTGCTTGACTTTCAAATACCCCCTAAATATTACTTTGAATGTAAAGCAATAAATGTGTTTCTCTTGCCATTTTTGAATGCTTGAACACAAATGGATATAATAAAAACAATCACGTTGTTCCATGTGAATGCCATTTATATTTTTTCTGATAATGAGCAGACCATTTGAACTAAGGTGAGTACATTAAAAGCTCTAATAAAGAAGAGAATAGATTTCTAAACAGAATAATGGACTGTTAAGTGAACATACAATAAATAACATCTACAGATGTGGTTGCTAGAAAATTAGTTTTGCATAACTTGCCAATATACATTTCCCCCAGATGTTATCTGTTACATGAAAATTAAGTTAGTTATATTGTTCATTACGTGCACATTGCATTAGTGTTATTTAAGATGGTTTACATCTTTACCTGACTTGTGCTATGGTATTTAAAGTTGAATTGTGCTTTAAGTTGAATTGTGCTATAGTATTTGAAGAATATCAAGTAAATGGCTTTTTGGCATAATTTAATACTCGTAAGTATAAAATGTCATTGCCAAGCATTATGTATCTTAAAAAATCAAGGTTGTTATTTACAAGCCAAATAAAATCATAAGAAATCTTTTAAAAATTTGCATATTCAAGATGAAATGGACATCTGCCATGGGAATAAATACTAAGAATTTTGAACTCTCTTGGAACTAAGTACAGGGTCAGTTTGGATCTAAAAACATGCTTATAGAAATTAGACTCTGTTTCTAGATCTTACTGTGTCTGAGAAGTGGTATAAAGATTTTATCTGAAAATTTGATCACTTCATGCTTTCTTTTTTCTACTTTCCGTGTTAACATTATCAATAGTATGAGCTCTGATGTATTGTTTTACTTTAGTAATGCTTGTTTGGAGAAAGTATAGTGATTTGTGTGTAGTGGTTGTGCCACTGGAATCTATGACTAAGGGGGTAATTATTAAATTATTAAAATCTATTATTAAATTTTTAAGATATTAAATATGCAGTTAAGATTACATCTTTCCACTATTTTGAATAGCAGAAAGCAAGATAAATCTGCTCAAGCTTTTTTGAGACACAGGCACATAGACAAAATACTGGTTTGCTTTGTAAAGACATTTGTTTGGAATTGTCAGATGATGACTTCATATGTAAATCAGAACTTACTATAAAATGTCAAAGTTTCAAAAAGTAAACTTTACTGCAAACTTTCCTGACTATTAACTAAGGGGAAAAAAGCACAGAAATTCCTGTAATGTTTTAACGATTTCCCCCCCTTGAAGAAAGGCATTACTCATTTGCAAGTCTAATTAAGAAGTACTTGTGTGGTTCTGGAAATTTTTAACAAAAACTTGCAACCCATTGCCCACAATATACGGCACATAAAGCAACAACATATGAATGCCACCTGCAAAATGCAATAAACTCTAGTAATGTCATACTGAGGCCATAAATTTTAAATGAAAAGAGGAAATTCAAAAGCCAACATTATCAGAGAAACTAATTAATCCATTTTTAAAGTATTTTTCTTTTGTGATAGGGCCATTACAATCTTCTTAATATACTCTGTAAATGTAGAATATCAATTCTACTAACAAGAGTCCTCCTCCTCCTTTGCATTTTTGACTTGGAAATAAATTTGCAAATGCAGCACATTAATTTTCTTTCCTATGCTTAATATGCAGTATTTACATTTTGAAAAGGTTCAAAATGTTGCCAGGCTTCTGCAGAGTATGAATAGACATCTAATAGCAAGTTCTATTTTTATCCACAGCATACTGGTAGTTTGAACATTTATAACTTAATAGAGCTTTGAGACCATCAGATCCACACATGCTAATCACCTAAACAGTGAACGGTAACACAGTACAACAAGTTAGGACAGGAAATGAAGATTACCCATTCCAGCTGAAGCTGCAGGGAGAAATTTAAGTTGGCAGGCCACGGTAAACCAATTTGCAATCTGGCTAGGACACTCCAGTTAACACCTTGTGTCCATTTTTATTTATCTCTTGATTTGATCTTGTTTCGCTTGGGCTTCAAATAATAATTTTTAAAAAGTTAGATAATTAAAGTAACTGATTCCAGAGTATTTTAGATATCTTTTGAATTTTTAAGTGTACTCCTGCTTAAGGCCAATATGACAATTTGGAAAGAAATCTGAGTATTCCTATTTTAATGACCTCAGACAATAAAATCCTCTTTCATGAATCAGAAAAGGAGCATCTTCTTGTAGTGTAAATGCAATTTAAAAGGAAAAGATGTTTTGATCTGGCCGTGGTGTAAACATTTCCTGAGGGATAGAGCAGTGCTTCAGATACCCAGATATTTTCTAAAGATGCAGTAATCTGGAAGATAGATCACGGAATTATAGGCTTTAGACTTGGCTCTATTCCTAACTGTGGGATGCTAAGAACAACCCTAGGCCTCAGTTTATTTATCTGTAAAAGGAGGATAATGATAATTGCTACCTGGCTACTTCATCGAATTGTTTCAAGCACAAACTAGATAATGTGGATGAAAATACTGGGAGTTCTTCAAAGGGAAAGCATTATTAAACCTCAAGGTGTATTATTATTATTACTTATAATTACTGTTATTATTGAAAGGATCATCTTTCTAATGCCATCATTGAAAGACAGACTAGAGTAGCCATATTGAGGACGCTGGTCCATGCTATTTTTATATGTAATTGTTAACATTGCCCAAGCAGCCCAATTACCTGGGAAGAATTTGTTAACGAGGACATGCCATCACTGTGTTTCCATATAGTGACAGTCTTTAAAATATCAAACATATATTCAATACCATGTTATTTGAAGAGTTCCTTGGTCCCAAACAATTTCTCTTTTGAGGCCTAGATAGAATGACATAATGAGGTAGATATGTAGCATGATCAGGAGTGGGGCAAGACACCTATTTAGAAAAGGAGAGTGTTTACATCTAACTTTCCAATTAGAGAATCTGCCTCTCCCCTTCCCCCACCCAATTTATCACTCTCTTTATCTTTTGTTTTTCAGCTTCAAATATGGCCTGTGGTTGCCCTGATTGCATTCATTTTTAAAAGATTGCCTTTAACAAATTTTGTCAAAAGTAAAGAGTCAGGGCTTACAGGGCAAACTTTCAACACGTCTCTCTTGTGAAAATGAAATACTGGAGCTCAACGACTAAATTCAGCATTGTACTTTTGATTCTTAGATTGACCTTACCTTGCAACTTCCTCAGGGTGAGAGATGGAAAAGTATGGTGCCATTATAAATAGTTTAAAAAATCTAATGCTTTTCAAAATATTTTTTAGAAGCCACTCAGAGTATATTTGTTTAGCTTACTAGGTTATACTCTAAAAGGCATACCCTTGAACTCAGTATAAAATATTTCAAACAATTCTAAGCATGGATTTTTGTTTCGTTTCTTCTAGAGTATTCTATTTAAAATTGAGGTTTTTAATATTTTAAAATTTTATTTTATGGAGATTGCATTTTCATTAGACATTATGATAGCTTACAAGAAGATGAAGCTATTTCAAGGCTCTCATATTATCCTCTTTTTGAATAAGCACCTATAATTTGCAGAAATCATATGAGATAATAAATTATAATGGTTAGAACAGAAAGAAACTACAGTGGAAGAATGCTAGGTCCTTGGTTCGAGTCTTTCTTTTTTTCATGCACTTCCTGTTATGTTGACAGTTGAAACTACCTGAATAGGAGGAGGAGGCTGAAACTATTTGGATAAAGCTATCATGTAATTTACTTAACTTCAAAGCATACTGATTGAACTGCACTTCAGTCCCGAAGTCTGCAATTGAAAGGTGGGGGCGAAACTTCTTAAAACCATATTCAATTAGAAATAAAAAGTTTCTGGTGCTAAATTAGAATGTTTGTAAAGTGCTATGAAATCTTCAGAGAAGTCAACCTAATATTATTATTTCTGACCTCTTAGAGCCAAGATGTCTATTTTAAGTAATCTGACATTAAAAATATGCTGACAAATATAGATTTAAAAAACAACACAGGAAGTTGTAAATCAGTTGGTAACCCTTAGCATCAAGGAAATAAGAGACCATGAAAATGTAGTCATTTACTTTAGTCAACCTCAGCCTTAATTTTTAACTAAAGAAAATTTGCAGAAAGCATGATGTTTACGTTTAGATATTTTATTCATAGTTTGTGTGTTTCTTTTTTCTCCAGTAGGCTCATAAATTATTACCAGGAAATATGTTACAGTTCTCAATATTTCCCTCTCTGCTTAGCTCTCCCTAGCCCCTACCCTTTTTTTTTTTTTTCGTTTTTTTAAAAAAGTCTCATTTAGTGATTCTTTAACCGTATTAGGCACTTTTCTCTGGTCAGCAGGCAGGATTTTCTTGCTTGGGAGGAAACTACTGCCAATTAGTTGTATGTGCTTGGCATTCTAGAAACAGGACACTTTCAGTGAGCACCCAAGTCCTTCCTCCTAGGCAAGGCAGCTTTTTATTCCATACATGGCAAATGTCATTATTTCAGTGACCTAAAGAAGCATGTCTTCCCTTATAAAGAATGGGTCTAGGTACTCTAAGTTTCTCTGGCTTTTCATGAAATCTGAAATCTCAGAAATTAACTACAAAACTGATTTTGTGGACAAAGGTGTACATAGCAATACATGTTCTCAAAAGAGACCTCTCACCTACAATCTGCGAATCACACTAGTTTAGTTAAAAATAAACAAACTGAAATAGCAGCAGCTCTGAAAAATCTAGGTGGTATCTTTATTCCAGATTTGAATGTTCTAAAAATGTGGATTTTTTTTCCCCTTAAATGTGTAGTCAGAGTTCTGGATTGGCTCTGCTGCTCAGTCTGAGATGTGGTTTCTTTGTTTGTAAAATTAGGGAGTTGGACTAGGTCATCTCTAGTCCAGCTACAGATGTTACATCTTATGTTACTAAATTTCAAGTGGCTTTTTCTCTATTTAGACAAAACTCAAAGTTGCTTGCCTGTGTAGATCCCCAGATTTAGTATTTTTTCTGTCACGATGTAGAAGAATATTTGGATTACACATTTAGTGCTTACTGGAATCACTGACAGGCTGAAGCTTGTCCATTTATTTTTCCTTAATTACCTTCCCCAAACCCGCTCCTCCTCCAATTCCTTTATCTTTTGGTGGCATCACCAGCTTCTCAGTTACTGGACTCAAAGCCTTGCAGCTGTCTTCAGCCCTCTCACTCGTCCCTAACATTAAGTCAGCCATAAAACTCATTGGGGGCACCTACTGATGCAGGTCCCACTTGTGCCCTTCTATTTTTTGAAGCCTTCAGCTCCATGTTCTTGCCTTCACAGATCTTGAGCTCCAGCTGTACTAGACTACTCACTCTTTTCCTGCTTGCCCAGTGCCTGCAGCAGAGTGGATGCTCCATAATTGTTATATGGGGAAAAAAAAAAAAAAAAAAAAAAAAAAAAGAGAGAATAAGAAAAAAAAAAAGGCAAAGCAAAACAGAGCAAAGCAAAGCAAGGCGTGGAGGAAGCTGTGGTCTCAGCTGCGTCTTGCCTGTGCTGCTCCCTCTGCTGGGGGCGCTTTTCCCCCACATCCTGCCAGCCCATCTCATCCATCTGGATTTCTCACCCAGCTCAATCACCTCTGCGACGTTTCTCCTCATCACCCTTGTGCTCTCAGAGTTTCTTGCTTATTCCACTTCATAGTATTTGTCACATTGGCCTTGAGTGACAGCCAGGTAGAGTGATCTCTTGCCATTGTGTGGAAATAACTCAAGGACATGGGACACGTCATATTCAACTTAAGGACCCCTACCTAGCTCAGGTCTTTGTACACAGGGGGCAGTCATTGGATGTTGAGTATTTCATCAGAGTGTCCATTCATTTAAAAATCTTCGGGGCTGCCTAGTTTGTTAGACCAGCTACAGATCACTTTAAATATTTGTCTTGAAAAATGGTTAACACTTGGAGAAGCAAACGTAGTCATTGTATTGTTGCATCAGGTGCAACTGTCTGTATTTCGTATCAGTGGAGCCCTACAGTATTTGTTTGATTAGCAGAATTCTAAACAACCAAACAGATTCTCACTGATTTGACTTCATTGATAGTTCTTGTTATCATTTTTTTTTGAAACAGAGTCTTGCTCTGTCACCCAGGCTGGAGTCCAGTGGCATGATTTCGGCTCACTGCAACCTCCACTTCCCAGGTTCAAGCAATTCTTCTCTCTCAGCCTCCCAAGTACCTGGGATTACAGGTGCCTGCCATCACACTAAGATAATTTTTGTATTTTTAGTAGAGACAGTGTTTCAACATGTTGGCCAGGCTGGTCTTGAACTCCTGACCTCAGGTGATCCACCTGCCTTGGCTTCCCAAAGTGCTGAGATTATAGGCATGAGCCACTGCGCCTGGCCTGATAGTTATTTTTAACTGACTTATAATTAAACCGTTTTATAGACACAGTGTAGTTTAAAATCATAGATAGTTCTTCAGAGATAACACACCCCTCACTTAGCTCCTGATGAAAGTAACATCAGGAAGTGAATTTCCAGGAGGGCTGACAAGTTGCCTGACTCTAGGGGCCATGATTCACATCGCTTTCCATGAGCCTCCTCTGGTCCCCCACTTACAATACAATGTGAAAGGTACTCACTGGAGGTGTGCAATGGGGAGGCCCTAAGGGCAGTGCTGGCCACCATTCGGGAAAATAAAGTGTGATGATGAAAAAAAAAAAAAAAAAAGCAGCTCTCATTTATTGAGAACTTACTCTGTGTCTGGCATTGGGCTGGTTAGAAAGCATGTTATAAATAGTATAAAAAGTCATACTGCATTTGGAGGAAAGGTTTTATTGACTTCATTTTTTTGATTAAGAGCCAAAAGCTCAAAGAAGTTAAATAACTCGGCCAATGCCCCACAACTAAAAAATGGAGAATTCTTTCAGAACTTGAACCCGGATCTATCTGACTCTGAAACCCATGCACCTAGCGGGAAGGGGAACCCCAGTAGTTCATTATGGATTCTAAAAAATGTTTATCTCTAGTTTATAAATGAGGAAATACAGGTTCAGAAAAGTAAAATGACATGTATATACTAGAGCTGTGAAAGCGAGCATTCTCTGGTAAATTCAGAAAGAGAATTTGTTCACTGGTTTTACATCGTGTTGGCACCAACTACAGTGCATTGTTCCAAAATAAGTCAGTGAAAGTCAGGAATGAGGGGTTGAATAGGTTTTAAAGATGGCAAGATATAAAAAGCATTGCATGTATAAAGAAAGCTGAGAACACACTTAATTCATTTGTGTAAACAGGAAAGCATAGGGACATCAGTTTGCTTTTGGCCACTAAAACTGCATGTTCCTGCTCAAATGGCAATTTGTCCTATTTGTTATAAGTGTAATTACTGTTTTTACTGGAATCACAGTTTTCTCTAGGAACAGGCATGCAGAAAAACAACCAATAACCTAGACAGTTAAAAAATACATAGAGAAATGAGGATGGTCATGTGACCCGAGCCCCTGTGATTATTCTTCCACTGTGCGCTGTAATGTGCTTTAAATCCATTTCCATATTTTTAATTAACACTTACTTCCAAAAAAACTTTCTGGAGGCCATTTAAATCACAAATGGGGAAAAAACAAATTTACTTTATCAGAAAATTGACTATAGACTATTTTGGTGGCTTTTATTATTTTTACATACGAATGATTAAAATTAAATATAGTCCAATTGTTCACGACAGAAGGCAGTGAAATAATTTTCATGGCTGATATAATTTTAAAGTCAAACCTGGGTGAATAAGATATTAGTTCTGTTGTGGATGAGTCTCATTGTCCATCCCGCGGCTCTGATTCCTGATCAGACCCATCCATCTCATAAAAGGAATTATACAGCTGTACCAAGTAACTCTTCTAACAGAGACCCAGGGGTGCATTGGCGTTTTCTCAACAATTGTCCCACAGGGCCTAGAATGCTGCTTCCGCCCTATGGATTTTAGGCACCTATTTTCACGGTTTGAATAATTTATTTTCTTTGAGTGGGAAACAGAGAATGCCATCTTACGGCACAAATACTGTTTTAAAACTCGAACGCCAAAAAAGCTGTATCATCTGCTAGGTCAGAACACTGCCATTGTCACCAGTCAAAGGCATAACTGCAGCTCTCTGAGGATTCATGTTCATTCACAGTTCTCCAGCAAGGGTCACAGTTTCCTTGCCTAGAAAATGGCCATAACGGTGGTTACCCACTGCGTGTTTTCTTCAGAGGACTAAATCAATATGTGAAAGGTACTCACACAGTGCCTGGCATGTAGAAAAAGCTTAAAAGCGTGAGGCTTTTTGTTTTTTAGATTTCCACGTCACATATTTATGTCTACAACAATGCTAAACAAAGCTCTCTGAGGGCAGGGACTTGGTCTGTTTTGTTCCTAACTTCACTGCCTGGCAGGTAGCTAAGAAATAGTGGGAAAATAAATAAATACTTACTGAAGAATTAAATGTAGGAAATAATTGTAGTTTTATATGGTCAGTAAGTCACTATATATTGCGATTGTCCCCTTTATAGAGTCTCTTGATTAATAGTGCCAAATTTTAGGGTTTTGTTTTTCTCCTGTATCTCCCCCCACTTCACCTCCCCAATACAACCTATACATCAGGCTGCTCCTCAGCTGGGTGTCCAATCCTGCTCCTTGGCTTTTCCATATTCCTCCTATGTTAATGGTCTTCCAAAAAGTGTCCATGCTAGATGAAGTTGTGTAGAATGAACCGATTGTGGTGATAAGACCGGAATATTAGGATGGGTATAGCCTGTTATCTGATGAGAGAATTATTCCCGCCAAGAAAACCTTAGAAGGGTCCTTCTGGTTTTCACACTTGTATGAAGACAGCCTTGATATGAAGATTTGCTAATGAAGCCAGTGAATCTGGCCCAGTATATTAATTTACTTGATCCAGGGAACTTTCCAGTATTTATAAATTAACTCTGTACATTAGGCAACTAATATTTATATAAGAAAATCAGAAAACAGCACGTTCTGCAACATAGCACTTCAACAGATTGAAGTATCAATCGACTCTAGCAAAGCTAACATGGTTTAAGTAATCAAAAACAAGCAAGAACAATGAGCTACTGTTGGGAAACTCTGCTAGAAATAAGAAACCAGGGCTAAAAACATTCAAATAATAAAGGAGCATTGCAAAACCAAGCCATAGCATTAATTGGCTTAATCTAATTATACAATCTACAATTAAGCCTTAACATATTTCAGATTGCTAGTATCATTGGAAACACCAACCCACTGATTATCGTCATTGCCCCAGGAAAAGATGAAGGTTGTACCTTTGAAAGATCTGGTGTTCAAGGTATGTTTTGAAGAACAGATAGACTATCAAAATGTTATGAAATCACACACTCTGTTTCTTTGGCTTCTGTTTGTGTTAGAAGCTTATTATTCTCATTCTACTCAACAATGCTGTGTAAATACTAAGAAATGACTGGGAAAGCAATGTTACTACACGAATTCTTTATCTAAAAAATACCAGTTTCCTTGCAGTGTATTTTGTTATAATTAGTATATGTATCTACTTATTGGTAAATAATTTTATTTTGGTTTTAGACACAGAAATGCAGCATTATAACTAATTTATTATTTTGTCAGATTGATTTTTCTATTGGTAGATCATAAGACATTTTATTATTTTTACAAGAATTTTTTTAAAGCGTTTACTGTTATATCTCTGAACTTCACCATCTCACTAGCATCTGTCAGATTTAATCACCTACAGAACTACCTTATAAAGATTACCTTATCAGAAAAAGTGTCATCTTGTGAGCTTAGGTGTGAGAATTGCAAAATAAAGCTGAGCTACACTAACAACTGCTGTGCTAATTTATTGTAAATTATGTTTTTTTTTTTTTTTTTGCAGAGATAAGACATGAGAAGTGTTTCTATTTAAATTCATTTCCTATTATTTCAACATATACAAAACAGCTTTACAAAAAAGAGTGAGAACAAAGAATATTCCTTAAATAGGCTCTAGTGACAGTGAAATTTATTTTCTAAGCTATTAGTACTAGTCATGTCACACCATCCTAGGTGCAGAATCAGACAGAACCATTAAGACAAAACATGGATGGTTAGAACACGAGATGGAAATTACTGATTGTCATGTGAAGAGTGATGATTTATATGATATGAACTGGAAATAATTGTGTGGCAAGCTGATATACAGCAAAGCTTTAATTCACTGGGCTGACACTGTAAACTCATAATCCGCAGACCAAGCACCAGCCGTGATAGATTACAGCGGTTCAGAATATATAAGCATGTCTTTTTCATGAACATTCTGGAAACCATAGTTCAGATGACCCCAGTAAAAACAACTGCAAGGTTTTTAACCAAGCTGGTTCCCTAAGAAATGTAAAAATCATAATGAGTCATTATATTATGAAAGTTCAGAACTAGGTGGTAGTGAATCACATGAAGTTATCACCTTTAAATCACCAAGGAGAGCATAAATTGTGTCCTATAAAGCACCATGATTTTCAGTGCATTTTAAACAAGATGAACCTCTTATATAAACATGATTTTATTATTATATTTATTGTGATTATTATTAAAACTAGAGTAAAATTTACTGCATATAAAAGTGAAGGGCTAATGTTGCTGACCAGAGCCAGGAAGAGCATAGGCCTATATTTTGTAGACTTCTTTGTGTAACTCAGCCAATATATGTTGACCTATTCTGGTTTTTATGAGTACATGATAAATATGGGAATTTGTGTGATCCTAAAAAAATGCATTAGCAGATAGGGTTTGTGGTAAGAGGCCCTCAAATCCATCTTGGTTTTTAATTCGAATTAAGATTTGAACTGTAGTCTCAGAGAACCAGTTGTAGGTCAACCCAACTGTTCCATCCTCTCCTTTTTAAAGAACACTTGGGGTCTTTCAAAGAAAATGGAGTTGAAATACATTTGAGAAAAAAGTGAAAAGCCATCTTGCTGTGACCCTCTGCCAGTAAGCTTTATGCTACAGCACATCACACGTTTAAAAGAAGAGTCTTGTTTTTTGCGTAAGATTTAGATTTTGGTTCAATTCAATTGATCTGTGTGCGTTCCATGCGCAAAACATGTCATAGGCAGGATTTCTGCCTCAAAAGAGTTAAGGTCTGAAGGTCGAGAAAGAAGGCAGGGATACAAATGCCTGTACGATTCATTGTAACACTATTTAAAAATGGCTACAGTTGGGCCATAGGGGTAGAGGACTGTTGGGTGAGTCCTTGATTTTAGCTGACAGCAAAACAATGTACCTGCTAGGGATGGGCCAAAGAGAAGAGCAAGGACAGGGAGGGCATAGTGGAGTTTGTAGGTGGACCTTGTCAACTAGCTATGCCTCATAATAGTTACCCAAAGCCAGAGGAATAAGTGGCATAAAGGACCTGGAATATAAAAACATGTCAAAATAAACTTGGCTCTGGAAGAATTTGAGTATAATTGTTAACTTCTGATAAATATTACTTTGATTATAAAGAAAAACAGAAGAAATACTGTTTTTGGTCAATGGTTATTTTTACTTAAAACGTTTATAGTTAGATGGATACAAATAGACCTCTGGTCATAGATTATGAAAAACACATTTGATAGTAGACATAAAAATCCTAATATTAATAACTACTGACATTTATGTAGTCCTTTCCTCCCAAAGCTCTTGACAAACATTACTGACTGTATACACAGAGGAATAGCACTGAAATGCTGCTACCCTTTCAAAAGACTAGACATTAATTCAAGGAAAAAGTAGCAAATGGAAATATAGGTCTGCAGAATATAGTGTGCATTTGGAAATGAACTCATACCATTTCAACTTGCTTGCAAAGTGTTTGCCATATTTTATTTTTATTTTATTGAATTGCTGGTGTTATTTAAGTTAATTCTCTTACTAAGACCTCTATGGTGTCATTTTTCTTAGGTAGGGCCTAAGCTGATTTATGTTACAGTAGGGCAGTAAGTACCAGGGCTGATGTTGTCTCCTTTCTGAGGACAATAGGTCTGACTCGCTAGCACCTCCTAGTGTGAGGAGGGCTGATATGCCAGCACAACATAGGAGTGCCATGTACTGAAGGACTAGTTTTATTTCATCACAAACTGAGATTGTACGTGGTTATCTGAGAAATACGAGAAATACCACCTGGCTCAAACAAGTTTAATCATATATTAGGCCAAATGAGTTGCTGCTGAGCTGCTTGATGACCTGATTAAAATGATGCTATGTTTGTTCATTTCCTTGAACAAAGTGTAAATTACATGGCAGTAATCATTTTTAAAAGCCAGGAAACACGAAATGTTTAATGTGCACGTTTAGAGCCCTCACTACAAAATACGAACAATTTTACTGCATTCTCAAAGTACGACTGAAATAATAGAAATATAAATTAAGGTTATTTACATTTCTTGTAATAATGTTATACTTTGGAAATTTCAATTCAATTCAGGGTTTATTTCAAATCACTTGTTTTAGATTTTAACATTCCTCCTGCCATCTTCTATAAATCCTGTATATCTTCAAAAGTTAAGTTAAGGTCTCAGCAATTATTTAAAGCTTTCATTTTTTTTTTTTCCAGAAAACAAGGAACTTTATATTTTATACACTCTCATTTATATTATCATTTTCACCTTCACTGAACATGCACTCCAAGCCACGTACTGTACTAGGTCATGGGGATTCAGAGACAAACAACACATAGTCTCTGACTTTCAAGGAGGTCTCAGTCTATTGTGTGGGTGGTGGGGACGCTTGGTAGGAATAACATAATTTGCAGAATGAAACAATTATTAGAAGTATATGTAGAGTGTTCTAGAAATATAGAAGAAGGATAGCCAATTTATTTTTGGTGGGAGGGAAGAGAAGAATGGATTCAGAGAAAGCTTAAAAAGGGAGGTGGTGCTTGAGTTGAATCTCAAAGGAGAAATAGGAGTTAGCATGCAGATGGGGATGGATAGGGAGGGGAAATACCAGATAGACAGACAGAGGAAGTGGCATGTACAAATGAATAGATACATAAGGAGAGCATTCTAGAACAAAAGATATGTGTGACATTGGTGAAAAGCTAGGGTCAAACAGGCCTGGGTTCAGCCCCAGCTTTGGTATTTTGTAACTACAAGACCTCTGGGCAAATCATCTAATCTCCTACAAGCCTTGGGTTTTCCACCCGTTAAATGGGAGAAATGACCTGCTGATTTGGTAGAGCCAACTTTCTTAGAAACATATTTAAAAATGCAAAAATTAGAAAAATGGAAAGGAAAATTAAAGTGAAATTTAGTCGAGTGCTAATGCTTTAAATATTGAAATGTAAGTGTTTTAAATTTAAAATGTGATTTACAATCTTTCAGAGTAAGTCATGCCTAGAAGTAAGTATCTGTTTGTCTTTTGCTATGGCTACATTGAAAGATGGAGAAAAAAATAAAAAAGAAATCAAGGGATTTATTTTCCATATGTCCAAATAATATCCAGCTATTTAAAAAACAAGTTTAGCAAAAGTTAAGACAATGTATTTCCCTCATCATTTGTTGAGAGGAAGCCTGCTTGATTAATGTAATTAAAGGGTTGCTTGTAACTCAAGACTCAATTAAAAAAATAAATTTGGTCTTATTACTTTACTTCCAACTGGTGGTTTTCCTAGTGTGATTTTTGAGCTAAAATCTGCGGCTGCTTTGTTCATGACACATGAATTGTTTTAGCACATCCTTTCCCCTGCTGTGCATATGATTAAGAAAGCAGAGGTTAAATAGTGCAGTAAAGAATTGGGTAAATTCATTCTATTTTTGCTCATGGTGCCTTTTAGTCCCCTTCCTCCTTTTCTGGACTAGAAGAATACAGAAACCTATTATCTTCTCCTGAAATTATTTAAGATATGTTCTTATGCTGAAAAAAAATAACTTCTCTCTCAGCATTTTCTAGTACACTGATTTTGTGATGTCTGTGCTATAGATATTGTCTGTATTGGCAGGAAAACCAAATGCAAGTACATCCTACCATTTATTGAGTGCTAATGTATGCTGGGCACTGTAATAAGAATTTTGCACACATTGTTTTATTTTTACTTTGTGATAATCCTATAAGACAGGGATAATCATTCTCATTTTTAGACGAGGAACAAGAAGCTCTGAGAGGTGATGTTACTGTTCCAAGGTCCCGCAATTAGCAGGTGACAGAACTAAGGTGCTAAGTCTGGTCTATCTCATTCCAAATCTGGGCTCTTATCCACTTGTCTTTTTTTTTCTTTGTAGCTTGAGTTTGAGTCAAAGGATTTGAATCTAGTTCTGGTGGAGCATCTTGCATATAGTTGGTGCAACACATGTTAAATTCAACTGAATAGAAATCTTATGTCATGAGTGTCAAAAGCAGTCAGTTCTTGCCCTCTTTGAGTTTATAGTCTAATGTGGGTGGCACTATAAAGTACAATACATTAGGCAGCATGGAGAAAACATGACAAACTCAATGTCCAGGGCAAAGAAGCTTTTTTTCTTCCCTTAGCCCTGTCTCCTCCCCAGTCTTTCAGCTACTCAAACTAAATCCTGGAAGGTATTCTTAATTCCTCCCTTTCGCTCACTCTTTGCACCCAATTCTTTGACAAGTCCTGTCATATATGCTCTGAAATGAAACTGAAATAGACTTCTCTCTACCTTCCATGCCACCATTCTGTTCCATGTGACTCAGACCACAGCCATTACCTTCTACCTGGTCTCCCTGCTTCCCCACATTTGATAAGAAACATGTACAAACAGCAGCCAGAGAAGATTTTGTGAAGCCTGAAGCTAAATCAGGACACAAAATTAGGTACAGAAGTGAATCTATAGAATTCACAGAAGTGGGTATACAGAATAATAAAAGAACAACAAATTACTTTTATTAAAAAGCTAACAAATTCCAAAAATAGCACAAAATTAAAAATTAGATTTAACAATTAAGTGCTTAACCTATCTCAATAATACACTTTACCCTACTTTTTTGGGCTTCATATTCTAATCTGCCATTCAGGTACAACAATATTAGGATGTTATTTTCCTTAAAAAAAAATAGAAAAATTAGTCTTTCTTCTAGCTTGGTTAAAGGATATGTTTTTAAGTTATTAATAGTTTAGGAAAACTTCAGCCTCACAATTTATTTTTGGTAACATCCTGTAGATTTTAGCATTGATGTCCAATTTCAGAAAACATTTAGCAAGTTTTCTTCATACATTAACTACAAGATTTAAGCTTCTTTTCAGGTTATTTTATGCAGGAAACAATTTAAAATACTCTTTACTCCTTAAATAGGTGGCACTCATTAACCGAGTTGTGTTGTTGCCCTCCTTGTAAAGTCATATTGTACAATTTATGCTACCTTAATCAATACAAGGTTTTTTTTTGGTAAAAATGCAAGAAGCTTAAATCTATTTTTAATGTTGTCATATTATTCACTTCTATTAATTGCGTTAGCAATTAATAATAAGCAGTGTAGAAACTTATTCACTGCTTCCATTTAAAATGTATTTCTTCCTTTTATTGGATTTTTGAAATTTATTGTTATTTATTTTATTTTATTATTTTGTTTTTTTCTTTGAGATGGAGTCTCACTCTTGTCAACCAGGCTGGAGCGCAATGGTGCGATCTTGGCTCACTGCAACCTCTGCCTCCCGGGTTCAAGCAATTCTCCTGCCTCAGCCTCCCGAGTAGCTGGGATTACAGGTGCACACCACACCCATCTAATTTTTCTATTTTTAGTAGAGATGGGATTTCACCGTGTTGATCAGGCTGGTCTCGAACTCCTGACCTCAAATGATCCTCCCGCCTTGGCCTCCCAAATTGTTGGGATTACGGGCGTGAGTCACTGCGCCCAGCCCTCGTATTGGATTCCTACTTTAGTTATGACCTCAATTTTGGGGGGTTATGATTTACTTCTTGATGTTAAATTAATTTCTATTGATTTCATTGCTCATTTATATTGCTCTTGTTTCACATTCCGCTATATTTTAATTTTTTTCTCGGTTCTCAGTAAATAAGTCAATTTAAAGATGACAAAAGAAGGTACTCTGCATATAATTCCAAATCCGAAGTTGTAATTTCTCACTTGTTGAACTAAAACATTCCAAAAGTCTGCCCAAATTGCAGTTAAAATGGTATATTCAAAATTTACTGAATAAAATGTTTGCATTTCATTTGCACTTCGGTTTTTATTCCAAGTCTTCAAAAATATATTTTAGAGTTCTTAAAATGTCACTTAACTCATGGCAAGACTTGAATAGCTTTTTACACAGCTGATGTTTAGATGAATATCCCGTAGGCTTGCTGCTTGCTCCATACATTTCAAACCTGGTTTCCCCTCCATTACTCACACATGTCCAAAGCCTGGCCGCAAAGGACACACAGTCACACTGCAATATGGCAGAACCTGGCACCTTTCTATCATGATGTCACAGTTTATGGTATGAGAAGCTGTATCTACACAAAGATAGGTATAGATTATTACACAAGAGTTCCCTCTCCCAGTTGAGTCAATGACCTAATATACATATCCAGTCCTATCTGTTTGTTGGAAGTTTATATTTTGTCATTCTAATATCACATTAAACTTAATGTATTTAAAACTAAACTTGTATTCACATCTCTTACTATTATTATGAAAATTTGGCTTCAAATTATGTTAATGGCTGTGTTAATGGCACAATTTCTCTTTTAGATCCTGTTGTTCAAATGTGTGCAAATTTTGGTTTGTCTTAACTTCTCAGGTCTTTTATATCCAAGTGATTACCAACTTCTATGTTAAATTTCCTTTATAATTTTTTTTTTTTTTTTTTGAGATAGAGTCTCGCTCTGTCGCCCAGGCTGGAGTGCAGTGGTGTGATCTCTGCTCATTGCAACCTCCGCCTTCTGGGTTCAAGAGATTCTCCTGCCTCAGCCTCCCGAGTAGCTGGCACTACAGGCGCGTGCCACCATGCCTGGCTAATTTTTTGTAGTTTTAGTAGAGACGGGGTTTCACTGTGTTAGCTAGGATGGTCTCGATCTCTTGACTTCGTGCCTCAGCCTCCCAAAGTGCTGGGATTACAGGCCTGAGTCACTGCACCCAGCCAATATATTTTACATAAGTCCATTCCTTTCCATTACCATTGCTATATGCTAGCATTAAAAAAAATAACTTAGCAATTTCCTAATTTTCTAATTAATCTCTCTGTCCCTAATCACTTTTCATTTCAAACTGTTGTTATAACATTGCCAAGTTACTTTGCTCAAAATACTGCTGTTATACCAGTCTCATGCTTAAAACTTGCAATCTAAATTGCTGTTTATAACATTTACATGAGAACTTTTACCAAAGATATAATTTTAAAAATGAACTCAAATTTCTGAAGAATTAAAGCTACTTTCATATCTAGTAAATATTTTTAATTTGGATGAATTTGGTGGAAAGCCAGTCTAAATTTGAGAGCAGTCTGAATTATAGAATATTTCTAAATAAAACTTCACTTTCAAGTGGTAGCAATTCTCAACCTCTCAAGCGAGATTCCTAGAGAATTTATCCCTCATGCCCAAGGCATCAATTTTTGTAATGAGTTAATTTCTCTCCTATGCATCTAGAATCTTACTAGCTATGCAACCATCCTTGAGAAAATTCAGAAAATAGTCATTTAATTGTTTTCCGTAGAATGTAGTTCTGTTGCAGATCCCTATTAAAAAAGACTGGTATAGTAACTGACAGAGCTAATGAAAGGTTACAAGTTGAGATTCTGGATATACCTTAATGACTTAAGAAAGAAAAAAAAAAACCTCACTTATAATTAGCAATGTCCATTTGCATATAAACAACAAATGCTGCCAAATTCAAACTGCTCTGCTTAAGAGAGCAAGAGCTGGTTTATAAACAGCCTCCATGTAATATTCTCTAAATTATGAGTGTCTTTGTTCTTTTATAGACCAAAATTTACTATTAGTGCAGGCCAAGTTGATGTATTTGAAATTCAAAGTTATCTGTGTTTGATTTAATATAGTTTTTACTGTGCATAATTTGCAAGAAGGTTCAAGCCACTACAACATTTATTGTATAATTGTTAAGACATAATGTAGACTACAATAATATTTAGTTACAATTATAAGAAAAATTTTTTTTGAGAAGACAAAATATGTTATAATAGAGGTGATTCTGGACTTATCATTAGGATGTTTTGAATTTAACTATTTAAAAATGAAAGGTGGCTAATTTTTGTTTACTAGCAATATAATATTTGTTTACTAGCAAAAATATATTTGTTTACCAGCAATATAAAGTAGTGATATTGGTATATTTAGATGGTATTATATTTAGCTGTTAAAGTGACAGAAAATCCAAAATTCCAGCAGCTTTGACATGATAGTATTTTATCTTGCCTTCACATAAAAATCCAGAAGTAGGCAGTACCAACCTGTATGGTGGCTCTGCTTTTCACAAAATCTTTTGGGATCTAGGCTCCTGCTACCTTTCTGCTCCTGTAACTGGCCTCCATTTCTGTCTCTTTGGGGGAGTGGATGGTAGATGAATGTATGCTGGCAAATTATACACAGTTGCAGCCAAATTTAATTTGCTGGTTTTCAGCCATTGGTTGTGCGTTAGAATCTCCACAGAGCGTTTAAAAACTAGAGATGCCAAGCCCTATCCCAGACCGATTGAATTAGAATGGTGGTGGGGGAGGTGTTGTAGTTTTTTTAAAAAAATATTTTATTTATTGTTTTTTGTATACTCTTTAATTGATAAGCAAAGATATTTGCTTGTTTTTCCCAGATATCATTTAAAAAAATTTTTGTTTTAGGTTTGGGGGTACATGTGGAAGTTTCTTACATATATAAACATATACCACAGGGGTTTGTTGTACATATTATTATATCACCCATGTATTTAACTCAGTACCCAATAGTTATCTTTTCTGTTCCTCTCCCTCCTCCCACCATCCCCCTTCAAGTAGACCCCAGTGTCTGTTGTTTCCTTCTTTGTGTTCATAAATTCTTATCATTTAGCTCTCACTTATAAAGAGAACATGTAGTATTTGGTTTTCTGTTCCTGTGTTAGTTTGCTAAAGATGATAGCCTTCAGCTCCGACCATGTTCCTGCAAAAGGCATGATCTTGTTCTTTTTTATGGCTGCATAATATTCCATGGTGTATATGTACCACATTTCCTTTATCCAGTCTGTCACTGATGAGCATTTAGATTGATTCCATGTCTTTGCTATTGTGAATAGTGCTGCAACGAAAATTCGCGTGAATGTGTCTTTATGGTAGAATGCTTTATATTCCTCTGGGTATATACCCAGTAATGGGATTGCTGGGTCAAATGGTTACCAGTTCTGCTTTTAGCTTTTTGAGAAATCACCACACTGCTTTCCACAATGATTGAACTAATTTACACTCCCACCAACAGTGTAGAGGGGTTCCCTTTTCTCTGCAACCTCACCAGCATCTGTTATTTTTTGACTTTTTAATAATAACCATTCTGACTGGTGTGAGATGCTATCTCATTGTGGTTTTGATTTCCATTTCTCTAATATCAGTGATATTGGGCTTTTCTTCATATGCTTGTTGGTCGCATGTATGTCTTCTTTGGAGCAATCAGGCAAGAGAAAGAAATTAAGGGCATCCAAATAGGAAGAGAGGAAGCCAAACTATTTCTGTTTGCATATGACATGATTCTTCCCTATCTGTAAAACCCCATAGTCTTGGTGCAAAAGCTCCTTCAGCTGATAATCAACTTCAGCAAAGTTGCAGGATACAAAATCAGTGTACAAAAATCACTAGTATTCCTACACATCAGCAACAAGCAAACTGAGAGCCAAATCAGAAAGGTAATCCCATTCACAACAACCACAAAAACACAATAAAATACCTAGGTAAACAGCTAATGAGGGAGGTGAAAGATCTCGACAATGAGAATTACAAAACACTGCTCAAAGAAATCAGAGAAGACACAAATAAGTGGAAAAACATCCCATGCTCATGGATAAGAAGAATCAACATCATTAAAATGGCTATAGTGCCCCAAGTAATGTACATATTTAATGCTATTCTTATCAAACTACCAATGACATTCTTCACAGAACTAGAAAAAATTATTTTGAAATTTATATGGACCCATGAAAGAGCCTACATAGCCAAAGCAAGCCTAAGCAGAAAGAACAAATCTAGAGGAATCACATTACCCAACTTGAAACTATACCACATAGCTACAGCAACCAAAACAGCATGGCATTGATATAAAAACAGGCACGTAAACCAATGGAACAGAATAGAGAGCCCAGAAATAAGGCTGCACATCTATGACCATCCGATCTTTGATGAAGCTGACAAAAACAAGCAATGGGGAAAAAGATTCCCTGTTAAATTAATGGTGCTGGGATAACTGGCTAGCTGCATGTGGAAGATTGAAGCTGGAACCCTTTCTTACACTATATATAAAAATCAACTCAAGATGGATTAAAGACATAAATGTAAAACCCAAAACTATAAGAACCCTGGAAGACAACCTAGGCAATACCATCCTGGATCTAGGAATGAGCAAAGATTTCATGACAAAGACACCAAAAACAATCTCAACAAAAGCAAAAATTGACAAATGGGATCTAATTAAACTTGAGAGCTTCTGCAAGCAAAAGAAACTATCAGAGTAAACATACAATCTACAGAATGTGAGAACATATTTGCAAACTATACATCTGACAAATGTCTAATATTCAGCATCTATAAAGAACTTAAACAAATTTACAAGAGAAAAATAAATAACCCCATTAAAAAGTGGGCAAAGGACATGAACAGATACTTCACAAAAGAAGGCATACTTTTGGCCAACAAGCATGTGATAAAAAGCTCAGTATCACTGATAATTAGACAAACATAGTTTGTTTTTAAAGCACTGCAAGTGATTCAGCTACATGGTCAGGGTTCTGAGCCACATTACTTCAGAACTGCTATGGGAAGGAATTATAGGAAAGACTGAGTGAGAATTGTGAGCACCTCTTCAAACCTCTCTTTCTTCCCCTCACTTATCAGACTTGGTTACATATTCTTCTCTTCTCCAACTCTCATCAAGCCTTTGGAGCAATTTTTGCCATGGCTCATGTGACAGAAGAAATAGAGAGGGAAATGAAATTTAGGATTAAAACAAAAACATTCCTGAAATAAACTTAGGTGATAGATAAAAGCTAACATTCACATCTGTAAGGTGAACTCCTTGAAAGCAAGGCCCTCATCTTTTTCAACAAGACCTCCATTGGACAGCAGAAGCTCCAGAGAGGTTGGCAGGGGAATAAGCTATATTGGTACTAGACTGTAGCCCTCTGTCTAACTTTGGTTGCTCCAGGGTGGGAAACTAGGACTAAAGATGTAAGGGTTCCAGCTACCTCATCTTAGATGATTTCACCTCAATGACTTTATCTGATTTTATTGATAGAAAACTGCTCTCAGATCTGCATAGAGCCTACAAAGAGAGCAAACCAAGTTCTCGATGTTACTAAATTAGATTTCTGGAGAGGATGTGTTCTGAGCCCCACACATTCCCTTGTGACTATGAGCCCTGTGATGCTTACTTACTTTATAAATGGCTTTTGGGGGTTCATCCTGGATCATTTTGAGGGATATTTTCTAGCTGACTCCCAATTTTATTCTCTTGACTTGAAACTATTCTAAAGAGGTATCTTAGATATCACCTTCACTCATTAATGGAACTTTATGTATTCCAGGCCTTGGAAAAATCTCATTCTTCTAAATTCTCTTTTGAACACAGAACAATGAGAATGCGCAGTACTAAGCATATTTTATTTAAAATTTTAAGGTTACTTTCAGGTTAGGTTGAGTTTCTCAGTTATGTTTCTTATCTAATCTGGTCCCACAAATTAAGCCATTTTTACTAAAGGAAATGAACACCATCTTCCACCCTGTTCTGCATTTTCTCATCCTATTTCTGTTCTTGTTTTAAGATTTTATCCGACACTTCTAGTTTGGATGAGCTTACTTACAATCTCTTTGATCATGGCCATTCCTACAGAAAGCACTCCACTTACTTCTTTAGTTATGAACATTGCCAGTTAGTTAATGGTCTGTAATTACAGACATTTAAACTTTGAAAAACCAATGTTTTCTCCTTCCCATTTTCAGGAGACAGATTTAAAAAGATTTATGTGAAGAGACAAAAATCCATTGTATTTCTTGTTGACATAAAATGCTGCATATAACTTTCTGGTTTTTCTCTTAAGTCTTCTTAGTTTCTTTTTTCCCCCTTCCTACTTCTTGAATAAAGTCTTAATTAGGTTCTGTGATTCTTAACACCTGTTTAATATCCCATTGAAGAGTGAAGGTGGGCTTCAGGTTTTCAGTAGTTAACAGGCATCCCTGGCAGTCACAAATTAGAAAAGCTTGGGTGCTGGAGCACTGGGCTGGGGAGGAAAAGAGGAAATGCAAAAGGAAATACCTAATCCATTGACCTGAGAATTTTGTATACATTGAAACTTAATTATAAAGGTATACAAAGGATAAATGTGTAAAGAGGTCTCAGGGCATATATGAGTGTGCACGTGCCACATACGATAAAATTCACATTTTCATATCCTTGAAATTAAGGGTAAAAGGAGGTTTAGGGCAGAGAGAAAAAACAAATGAACCAAATTATTTTGAAATAAATAACTAATAAGTAGCATTAATTTATCTTCAGAGAAAACATTAACTCTTTAACTGGGGGTGGGGAGTAAGCGGGGGGAAGTATCACAGTTTGAAAAAGAAACACTGTTTGCACATTTTTTGATGAATGTAAATGAGTGTATAGTCTAAACTTTTGTTGCTATTTTTTGTTTTGTGATTCTACAATATTATAATCTTTATGCTTTTAACAAGAAAACTCTTTGTATTACATAAACCTATAAATATCTTAAAAATCCACTACAATAAAATAAGAAATGTAGATAAAATGCCGACAAGTCTCAATTTGTATTTTGAACTGCAAATCTTCTGCACTGTGAATGTTTCTTGTATTTTAAAAGGAATTTAAAGTCTAGTTGCAAATGAAAAAAAATGACCAAACTATATTGAACTTTGGCAATTCTGAATGTGATGACTCGGTCACTTGGTTTGAAAATCATTCTCATGGGCACAAAAATGAAGTTTTAACCAAACCTCCACAGGAGGGCACTATAGTGTGACTCTGGTGTAAGTTGCAGCCACAGCAATTCATTCTGTCCTTCTCCAGCTCTTGGTTAAAAACCTTAAACAGTGAGTCCTTCTCTTGGATTAGAAAAGTCTAGATTTCAAAACTCAAGCTAGGTAGATTTCATATATGGTAAATATTTTTTCTTTGCTAAAACATGGCTATAGGTAATTTAATCTTTCTTTTGAGGCATATATTCAACATAAAATCTTATCTCAAAATACAGCAAAAAATGGCAGGATGCATGCTCTGAGTGAAATAAACTGTAAGTAGGTTAAAATTATATAATGCTTTGAAATAACAGAAATAGTTTAGAACATTTGGTTAAGCAATCAAAACCAAAAGACATTACAACAGATAAATGCATTTATTACTCATAAATGATAGTATGTATAAAAAGCACATATAAATGGTATTACTTAAACATGGTATATATTACTTGCAATGGTGTGTCTAGCTAATTAGATGGTAGACAGTTACATAAATCTTAGTAAATGTAGAAACAGAATCAAAACATAAATACCAAAGCATTTCCAAACTGGTTCGCCTGATCCCAATAAAAGCTCTAAAAACATTCATTGTAATGATAAAGATGGAGATTAAGGCCATAAAGATGGCCAAGATTAAGATTTAATAAGTGTTTCTCATCCTAACTTTCAGTTTCACTAGTTTATTTTCAAGTTGTTCTTCAGGAGATAACATATTTTGGTATTTTACTAAAGTTTTTAAAATCAATATAAAAGTAATTGTAATCTTGGCAATTGCCATCTGTCTTTATGAGACTTGCCTTATTATTTTGAGGACTAACAGAGCCTTGCAAATCCAAGAAAGCTGTATCGAATAGACAGTTTCATTAAATTTGAAAAGTCGCAGGAGCAGTAGTTATAGATACAGATTATATGGTTCTAATAACTGTTTACATAGCAAATCTATTTCCAGTAAGGAAACTTTTCATTTTTCAGTTTTGCCAAAAGGATTTAGGTAAATCCAAGACCGGTACAAAGTTAAAGTGGGCTATATCAGCAGGGCTTAACTTTTGGGTGGTAGTTGTTGTCTTTACAGTCAACTATTGATAGATTTAATGTTCTGGGAATTTACAATTGAAACAAAGTAATGTAACCACAGTACACATCTGACAGCTTTCTGAACCTGCATTCTAGATTAGACATTGATGGCATCATGTTTTCCTAGAAATGAAAAGTACTTGCTTAAAGCAAAGGAGTCTCTAAATTTTTGATGGTTCACACCTGGATTGAATAATTAAATTTGTTAGTAATTAAAACGCTAGTTCATCACTCCCCTGGGGAATCCAGGCAGACTGTATTAATTTAAATATCTTTTCTTTCAGCTCATACAGATCTTTATGCCAATAAAGGATTCAAAAAGTAGATTTAAAGAAAGACTTGGGTAATCTGCTTTCACATAATAAGATTACTTTTAAATATTGTTATAAAAAACTGGCAACTTTTATACCGTCAGACAAACAACAGAACCATATACAATCAAAATTTTCTTTTGCTTTAAAATCTGGAATCTAGTTAATCAGAACATTTTAATTATGAGATTCTTCATTGTTTAGAAATTTTAGAACAGGTAAATTGTAATCAAATGACTTGATATTAATCACTCAAAATAATGCAACTTCTGGCATCTATATTAAGGGTGAAGCAATTTCTACTGGATTTTATATGATTTTGAGGTACTAAAAGATCTCCCTTTAAAAAAGAAACTTTCCCCTCCCTCCCTCCCTCCCTCCCTCCCTCCCTCCCTCCCTCCTTCCCTTCCTTCCTTCCTTCCTTCCTTCCTTCCTTCCTTCCTTCCTTCCTTCCTTCCTTCCTTCCTTCCTTCCTTCCTTCCTTCTTTCCTTCTTTCCTTCTTTCCTCCCTCCCTTCCTCCCTCCCTCCCCTCCATTTTTAATGTTTTTCCAGTCAGAAAACTGTGCCAATAGATTTTTCATAAAATATCATATGTCAAAAGCAAATTTTGGTTAAGCAAAATGCTCCATACTAATCAAAATTTTGCTGCAAAATTCTGTTTAATTTCCAAGTTTGACTCCTTGAAAGTATTTTGAGGGGCAACTGTTGTATTTCTCTTAAAACAAAAAAAAAAATGAGAAAGTGAAATATGAGATTTGGTAAATACTAAAAACCTCTACAATGCAAGGGAGATAAGAGGAAGATCCTGGGTTTTATGTGGGTTTCATCTTCAGGTGAAGGACTGAAAGAACCATGCCTCCTTGGGGAGGATTATGTAACAAAACCCAGCGAAAACAAGAGCCAGAATGTGTGGAAGCAGCTTCTCCTGATAGCTCAGATGAACATTCCTAGAATTCCCACGACCTCGGGAATTCTGTTTGTTTAATTTGTTTTGGAAATAACGTCACATTTACATATAGTTAGAGAAATAATACATAGTGCTCCCATATAACTACTGGAAATAAATTGCAGACTAATGCAGCATCCCTTGTCATACTTCCATGTGCATTTCTTAAGTACAATGACACTTTCCTACATAACCAGAAAACAGCTATTAAAATTAACTTAGATCTAACATTGCCATATGATCCCTCTACTGCAATAACATTTACCAGTTATCCCAATAATATTATTTATAAGTCCAATATCCAATTTAGGAGCATGTGTTGTATTTAAATATTCCTTTAGTCTCTTTCAATTTACAAGAGTTCTCAGTGTTTCCTTATTTTTCTTGACCTTGACATTTTTAAAGAGCCTACAACAGTTACTTTTTAGGATCTTCCTCTTTGGGTTTGTCTGATGTTTCTTCATGATTTATGCATTTTTGACAGGAATATCACAGAATTCATGTTGTTTATCTCGATGCAGTATATGAGGAGGAAACTGATAATTTGCACTATTACTTACATTATGAATGTTTATTACTTAGATAAAATGGTATCTACCAAGTTTCTCAACTGTGAAATTAATTATTCAGTACATTATATTTATTACTTAAACAATTAATAATAATTTTATGGGAAAATACATTGGCACTCTTTAAATATTTGATTCCTTACCAAACTTACACCTACCAAGTTTAGCACTCTTTGATCATTCATTCCTAAATCGATTAGTGGGATGGTTACTAAATGACAATATTGTAACTGTATTGTTTCTTTTGGATTTATTAGTTGTCATTCTACTGATGCATCTTCCTTCCTCTTCATATTCTAGTGCTTCATGGATATGTATTTTACTCAAATAGTTACAATTTGTTCCTATCATAATTTACTTGGATGTTCACATTGGCTAGTAGGAGACCCTTCAAGCTGGATCCTGTGTCTTTTGGGCAAGATCCCATCATTCTTCTTCACTTTTTGTCATGATAACATATTCCAGCCCCATCTAATTTTTTCCTTTCCCAAACACAAAGTCAGACATTTCTTAAGAAGCCATAGTTTCTTTCATTGGACAACGGTATTTAGAAACCAAGAGCTGGGTGCTAAGAGTGCTCATTGTTTTGTTTTGGATGGCGTATTTTACTTTTAGTGGTGAGAATGCAACGTGAGATCTATCCCTTTAACAAATTTTTAAGTCTACAATACATCATTATTGACTGTAGGCACAATGTTGTGCAGGAGATCTCTAGAGCTTATTCATTTTACTTGACTGAAACCTTATGTCCATTAATCAGTAACTCCCCATTTTCCTCTCCCTGCTGGCCTCTATTTTAGATAACTGATATAAACGAAATCATACAGAATTTGCCTTTCTGGAACTGGCTTATTTCACTTAGCACTATGTCCTCAAGGTTTATCCATGCTGTCCATATTGCAGAAGTGTCTTCTTTTTAAAGGCTGAATAATGTTCCATTGTATGTATACACCACATTTTAAAATCCATTATCTGTTGATGGGCATTTAGGGTTTTCCACATCTTCACTACTGTGAATAGTACTGTGGTGAACATAGGAGTGCTAAAATCTCTTTGGGATCTTGATTTAAATTCTTTTTGATAAATACTAAGAAGTGTGATTGCTGGATCATATATGGCAGTTATATTTTTAATTTTTGAGGAACCTCCATACTGTTTTCCATAGTGGCTAGAAATTTTGCATTCCCACCAAAAGTGTACAAGTGTACCAATTTCTCCACATCTTCACCTTGTCTTTTGTTTGTTTTTGATAATAGCCATCCTGACGAGTGTGTGGTTTTAATTTGCATTTCCCTGATGACTGGTGACATCGAGCATTTTTTTCCCATATACCTGTTGGCTATTTGTCTGTCTTCCTTGGAGAAATGTCTTAAACTGGATTTACGATTCAATGAAAGCACAACAACAGCTACTAGAAAATGAAATAGTACATCGTATATAATCATAGATAATAGTAATCAGAATCTCAAAGTAAATCATAATCCTTAAGTTTGCTAAGTTAGCTCATTGCTAATGAGGTATCATTGATCCAGCCCTCTTAGAAGACAAAATTAGAAAAAATATTATATTATGTCTTATTATACCTATCTGTCTATTTGTCTTAAAACCCTTAGTTCACACTGATACGTCTAACACCACATGGTTTATTCTAGTCTTCCCCCTTACCACAGATATAACTCCCTTCTACAGTCACAAAGCTCATTGTTTTTGATATATTTACTTATTTGCCCAGTTCCCCCCATACGTAACCACATTTCAAAGCCATGCTATGACAATCTTGACTGTAGACATGCGCTGCCATTACCCTCTCTCCAGTATCCTGGCCATGACTTCAAGAAGGAGAATGGAAATGGGATGAAGAAAGGAGGAAGAAGGAAAGGCTTAGAAAACTTGCCTCTGGCTATAGCAGTCTCCTATACTACTGCCGGTTGTGTTGACTCAAAGGTGGCCTGTGGATGGATAAGCTCCATCTAGCTAGCCTCCTTCTGGTTGTGCTGGCAGAAGCTTAGCTTGGTCAAAATTTCTGAAAATTCAAATTCTGAAGTAATCTTTTGGGATCTATTTAATATTAATTGAAACACTCAAATTGCGTATGTATGTGTATTTTTAAAACTTGTAATTCCTTGTACTCTCAAGGATTCAATACATTTTTCACCTTTAAGGAAGTTATAAATGTGAAGAGATAATACAAATTATTATATCTTTGTAATTGACAAGAAGAATTCTATTGAATTCACTTATGAGGATTGATATGTTTTTGCCCAGAGATCTACAGGGGCTGGGTGATATTTGGTGCTGCTTTGCAAAGACTGACAGGCCAATTGTAATGCTGGCAGGTCTGTCTCCACAATTCCATATTTCAGGAAAGGTATTTTGTTACCGAATATCACAGAACTGACATGTCAAGTGTTAAAGGCCTTGTACATAAACGTAGGTAAGAACTAACTTTGTATATTTAAGGGAAAAACAAACAAAAAAGTAGAAAAACCAACAATACACAAGAAGACTTACAGATCTAGAAGAAGCTAAAGAAATCAGAAAGAAAGATAAAAAAATCAGAAAAATATAATACCCATATCTTTATATGTTTTCAAACGCATGTTGAAACAAAGGTTCAAAAATGGGTTTAGTCCTTTGAAATTACAGTCTAAAAATACTGATGTGTGTAACCCACAGGTTTTAAGGATCTAGAAATAAAATTTAAAACCAATTCTGTAACAGATGCTAATGTAAATGATGCTTACAGGCATTGATAAAACACTTTGCCTTCCTTCTACTAACATATTCCATAATTATACTGTGACTTAAATAGTTTATATATAGAGGGACGAATGTGGAACAGGAGAAAAGTATTCATACATTAGCATTCAGAGTAAGTAATTCAAACATCTAATTGTTCCAGCTCAAGGAATATTTAAAAATATTATCAGTTAGGTGTTCAAAATTATTTTGGTCTATTTTGTATTGAGTCATGCTGACAATTTGCAAAATTATAAAATGTTCCCAATCAACATAAATACATGCTACAGAAAATACAGAAAAGGAATAGAATGACAATTATCAGGAAAATATTTCTGCTTTTCTTTTATCCTAGAAACATGCAAAAATCTTTCTTTTTCCTTAACCAAGCTTCTGCTATTTGAAGACAGTTATGGATGAAAACAGACATTTCTAGTTTTTTCTCCTTTTACAGGAGAGAAATTCTGTGTATAAGGGGTTTGATTATACATTCTTTGAACTCTAGAGCTCTTTCAGATGCATTTTAATTAACTTGAAACAATTTAAATCTTTCTTCAATATTCTGAGAATATCAGTGAAAATCTTATTAATGTAAAACTATTCTTGAGATTTATGAAATGAACAATTTATACATCTTTCTCTTTGTAACTAGATAAATTTGAAATTCTTAGATAATTGAAAATTCCAGTTTTATTAGTGTAGGTATAGAGATTATGATGGATTTTTTTGGTTGTAGAGTATAATTGGTTCAATTCAATAAGCATTTACTGAGTACTTCCCTATGTTAAGATCTATGGGAGTCTAAAAAATAAGAAATAATTCTACCTTCAAGAAGTTTATAATCTAATAGAAGGTGATAGCTCTAAGATCACATTTTATCTCTTATTATTATAATTTTGTGTGTGTATGTGTGGCAGGGTCTTACTGTGTCGCCCAGACTGGAGTGCAATGGCACAATCTCGGCTCACTGCAACGTAGGCCTCTCAGGCTCAAGCAATTCTTGTGCCTCAGCCTCCATAGTAGCTGGGATTACAGGTGTGCACCACCACACTTGGTACTTTTTTTTTTTTTTTTTGTAGGGACGGGGTTTTGCCATGTTGGCCAGGCTGGTCTCCAACGCCTGACCTCAGGTGATCCATCTGCCCCCAGCCTCCCAAAGTGCTGGGATTACAGGAGTGAGCCACTGCACCTGGCCTTATTATTATAATTTGTACAAGTGCCATAAATGAAGGCTGTAGGAGTAAAAAGGAGGTCATCCAGTTCTGGGCCATCATATATGATTCCATGAATAATAATATTTTCTAACTATTATGAATGCACAAAGTAACCCCTCTTACAACATTTTCCCCACCAGATAAAGGGGCTTTATTGCTTTTTATTCATAAAAATAAACAGAATCATTGTAAAAGAGTTCAAGCAAAACAAATAGTAAAAATATTTTTAGAAAACAAAATCACTCCAAATCCCATTGTAAATAATTAAACATTTTCCCAGATATTTTGCACTGTAATCAAGTAAAAATATAGCCCACATGTTTTATATTGTGACACTTAATATTATATATGTACTTATTTTAATAAATAAGATACCATGATACAGGTATTTTGTAATTTTGTTGTCAATCGCCTGTGGAAATGCACAAGCTCATAATTTTTAATCGGTATGTAGCCTTATGTTGGATGTATGTACAAATGTGTGCTTAATCGATTTCTTATTGAGGAATGCTATTTTCCAAATTTTCATGATTGTCATAAATAACACTAGAACAGAAGTCTTCATGGACATATTGTTACACATATTGAATTATCTTCTTGGAACAAAGCTTTGAAATTAAAATTGCTGTGTCAAGGGGTATGCTTTCCTAAAATTTTGATAGATTTTAAAAAATTGCACTGTAGTGGAGTCCCAATTTAAGATTCCACAAACAGTATGAGAGTTTCTCTCACACAGGGATAACATACAAAGTTGCCAATCTGATATATAAGGGATAGTGTCCTACTATCTTGTTTGTATCCCTTTTACTATTAGCAAGCCTGAATATGTTTTTCATATATTAGGGGACATTTTCTTTCTTCTTTTAGGAAATACCTGTTCATGTTGTTTATTTTGCTGTTGTGGTGTTTTCCTTTCTCTTATTGATATATAAGATGCTGATGATATTAACCCTTTAACATGTGTTACAAATAATATTTCTTTTTTAAAAAAGTTCAAGCTTGTTTTTGGTGCCTGATTCAATTAAAAATATAATTTTGATATTTTACAATTATCCATCATTTCCTTTGTGGCTTACGAGACATTTTCAAAGGACTTCCCATCCAAAACTATAAACAAATTATGAATGTTCACTTATATAAAATCTACTTCTGGTATCTAATTTTTAGATATGGGAGTGTTTTCCCGTTTTCCATATTTCAATCATTAATTTCAATGCCATGTTTATCAGATATTAAGATAAAGAAAAGGCTCACAGCTATTTCTAAACTCTTTATTGTGCTACAGTGATCTGTTGGTCTTTTCCATATCCTGTATAATTGTATACGGTATAGTCAGCTTTTCTTTATTACATCATATGTTTATTTCTCCAGATGAAAGAATAATTTTGCAATATTCTCTATTCTCAGTCTACATATCCTGAATGGGTATACTCCAGTCAAAAATTTTGTTAGAAAAAAAAAATTTTGTTAGAGTTTTGATTGGCATCGCATTGGATTTAAACATTAAGAAAGGGCTTGAATTTGTATAATATTGAGTATTTCTATCGATGAAGAACATATGCTTCTTCTGTTAAGGTCTTCCTTTAGTTTTTTCAGGAAAGTTTATAGTTTGATCATTTGGGTCATTCTTTTGGGATTTTCATAGCTATCTAAAACTTTTCTTACTTTTGTGAATTGACTTTTTACTCTGCTATATTTTCTAATTATATTGCTTAAACATAAAAATGCTACTGACTTTTGTGTTTTGGTTTTTAAAGCCAGCATACTGAATGCTACTTTTTTTTTTTTCCTCGGAATTTTCAATTAATTCTCTGGGCTTTTTCAGATAAATAGTTATACAGTTTAAAGGTCATCACAATTTTACCTTCTTTCCAGTAGTAATACTTTTTTTGCCATGATCAGTTGTGTTCCCTCCAGCCTCAATTTATATGTTGAAACCTTAACCTCCAATGTTACTGCATTTAGCATAAGGAAGTAATCAAGGTTAAATGAGGTCCTAAGGGTGGGGTCCTGATCTGACAGAGTTAGTGTCCTTATTAAAAGAGACACTGGAGAGCTGGCTCTTCCTCTTTGCCCTGAGAGGACACAGTGAGAAGGTGGCCATCTGCAAACCAAAAAGAGACCCCTCACCAAAAGCTAAGCATGATGGCCCCTGGTCTTGGGCTTCCAGACTCCAGAACTGTGAGAAAACAAATTTCTATTGTTTCCATCACCTAGCCTGTGGTGCTTGGCTACGGCAATCTGAGCACATGAATACCCTGCCTATTTCCATCTCTTATTACATTGACCAGTAAAAGCCAGTCATGTAAATGTTAAATAATGTAGGACCTTGTCTTAGCATCATTTTTAATGGGAATGCTTCTAGTATTTCATATTTTCACTTTTGATTTGGGGACTGTATACTATAAAAATATTAAATATCCTTATATTCGTATTTTAGTAAAAGCCCCTATCAGTAATGTGTGAGAATATTAAATTGTATCAAGTGTTTTTTAGTGTTTATCAAGAAGATATCAAAATTATAACAGTTTTTTCTTCTTGTCCACCAAGTGGTGACTTATGTCAATGAGCCATCCTTGCCGTCCTGCAATAACTCCACTTGATCATGATGTGTTATTCTTTTAAAGTGTTGCCGAATTCTACTTGCCAACATTTTAATTAGGTCATTTGTACCAATATTCAGAAGTGAATTGTTTGTAATTTGCCCTTTTAGAGTACTTTTGACAGGATTTGAATCATTATTTTTCATTTATAAAAAATGTGAGCAGGTTTTCTACTTTCTCTAGCCTTGTTAAATACGTGTCAATTATCAATTATTTGAAGGTTTAAAAATTCCCCTTTGAAGACTTCTTTGTTTTCAGTTTTTCTCCCATAGGATTTGAATCATTATTTTTCATTTATAAAAAATGTGAGCAGGTTTTCTACTTTCTCTAGCCTTGTTAAATACGTGTCAATTATCAATTATTTGAAGGTTTAAAAATTCCCCTTTGAAGACTTCTTTGTTTTCAGTTTTCTCCCATAGGTATTGGAAGGCTTTCAATACAATCTAGTGTCTATTTTGATAATTTTTACTTCTCTTTCAACCACATTTCTCTGTGGTGATCTATGGCCATTGCTGCTTTCTAATTTATGTATTTTTTGTATTGGTGTTTATCCTTTAATTTTCTTTTTAAAATTTAAACTAGCTAGTATTTTACCTAGTTTTTTTTTTTTTAGAAGAAGCAATTCTTGAATTTATGAGTTCTACCACTTTTCTTTAAAAAGTTCATTTATTTCCGCTTTGATCATTAATGACTTTCTTCTGATTTCATTGCTGTTAATGTTTTTTTAATAAACTCTTGAGTAAATGCTTTATTAATTTTTGTACTGTTTCACACTAAAACAATTTTAGGGGCCTGAGTACAGCTCTGGTTATGTGTCATAGGTTTGGCAATTAATTTGTAGATTGTTATTTTTCTAGCAATTTTCATTTAGATTTACTTTTTGGCTAAGAGTTGTTCCAGTAAATTTAAAAATTTGCAACAGCTGTTGTATTGTTTCTTTATACATTTGTTTTGCATTCCTAACATTAAAGCATCATTGTCAGACAGTTCATTATCTACTATTTCTAATATAGGAATTTATTGAGGTTTATTTTGTGGACAAAATATTACATTTAAAAATTTGTGATGGCTGCTTAAAATAATGTTTTCTTCAAAGGTAAAAAGAGGAAATATACATATGGTTTGTGTGTATGTATGTGTCACATGTTAATGCCCACCAGAGACCATTCACCACAGAAGAACTAAACAAACAAGTATACAAAGTGACTCATCCAATTGACAACAAATATCTTTGGCCATCAGCCTTTTTCAGGGCTGTCATGATGGGCACATGGCTGAGCATTTTGACCCTCTGTGAAAGATTTTTATAGATAATTCTTAGGTCAGAGCTCCCCAGTGGACTGGCTAAGGTTTTCTAGTTCATTGTCTGCATAATTACACGTTCAACATCTTTCTCTGTCCGATCCTGCTTCTTCCCCCTTCTCTTCACAGGTGTTGATTCCTAATAAAGATTTTGCACGCAAAATCTGTCGCAGCACTGGATAATGGGAAACCTGGCTTGTGACACTGAATTCTATGGAGTGCATCACTCGTCAGTCTTCTGCTTCCAGCTGGATTTGGTGAAAGGGAGCCACAAGCAGCAAGTAAAATGGTGGGAGGAAAGAGAAGTCAGGGTATTGTTGCCCCACATCCGACTGCTTCATCATGGCTGTGGCCTATGCTGTACTCTGTGACTTCAGTTCCTCTTTTGTGGCTCCTCTTCCACGATTCCATCCCTTATTAGACTCTATTATGCATTGCCCTTCCCTTTCCTCTTCAGGCTGAGGAAAGGTTAGATTTGCTGCTACAAAATTACTCCCAAATATCAATGACTTACAACTATTGTTTGTGGTACATATCCATCACAGGTTGGTTGTGGTGCTTCTTCCTGATGTCTAGCTAGGGATTCACGTGATGGAGAAGCACAAACAAGCTTCAGAAGCTTCTTCCCATCTGTTTCATGACATTTCAGCTCACATTTTATTCAGGTAAATAGGTAAATCTAACTTTAAGTGGGGCAGGGAAGTATAAGCCTTCCCCAGAAAAAGCAGAGGTGGGGCCGGGCGTGGTGGCTCACGCCGGCAATCCCAGCACTTTGGGAGGCAGAGGCGGGCGGATCATGAGGTCAGGAGATCGAGACCATCCTGGCTAACATGGTGAAACCCCACCTCTACTAAAAATACAAAAAATTAGCCGGGTGTGGTGGCGGGCACCTGTAGTCCCAGCTACTCAGGAGGCTGAGACACCATTGCACTCCAGCCTGGGTGACAGAGCGAGACTCCGTCTCAAAAAAAAAAAAAAAAAAAAAAAGGCAGAGGTGGGTGACCAGCAATACAATCTAACAGAAATATTATGCTTTCCTACTACTGCTTGTACATGGGTGCCTACCAGCCCATGGAGGTTCACTACTATATAAAGAGACCGTTCTTTAAGTCTTTTTGAAGATGCTGTTTCATGCCCAGAATCCTGGTAGATACGTGGTATTCTCTGAAGGTTTTGTCCTCATTACCACCCCCCCACCGACCATATGATGTAGTGTTTCTTTCAAGAATTAGAAACATTATACTGTTTTACACTAATTAGTTGTTTGGCCTTAATTTTATGTTCAACCGAATTTAATAATCACCTGCCATTTCTCATCCTGTGACTTTCCCATTCCTGTCGTTTTTATTTGGATTAATCTGTATATTGGCTAGATTGTGACAAGTAGATATTTTTAGAAATGCTAGCTGGATATGTGGGAGATATACTTCCTCGGACTTTGTAAATTTGAGATCATTTCCTATCATCTGGACATTTAAATGCCAATTTGACTAAGTTTGTAATTCGAATCTCTTTTCTTCGAAAATCCTATTGATATTGTTCCACAGTTTTTTTTGCATGTAAAGCTGCTAACATGAATTTGTAAGTCAGTGTTTTTTTATTTTTATTTTTTATTTTTTACCTCTTCCTTTGTTGGTGACGCATTTTTATTGCTTGCATGCTTAAAAAAATCACTGAGGTTCAATTGTAAGACGACATCTCAGAGTGTGTCATTTATCTTTTTCTTTTAGAACAGTGGCTCCTTTTGTTCTTCAGATCCTGTGTGTTTCTTCTTTGCCGAAATGTTATTTCAATGATGTCTTTGAATGATTTCTTATTCCATTCGTTCTACTGTTTCCTTCAGAGACAGCAGTCCGATGCATGTTGAATGGCTCTCTGGCAATCCTTGTTTCTATGTCTATTCCCTCACAGTTTTTGTGTGATTTTCTTTGCTTTCTTCTTTGTCTATTTTTTCTTTTGAGATGGAGTCTCACTCTGTCGCCCAGGCTGGAGGGCAGTGGTGCGATCTCGGCTCATTGAAACCTCTGACTCCTCGGTTCAAGTGATTCTCCTGCTTCAATCTCCAGAGTAGCTGGGATTACAGGCACCCGCCACTACGCCCAGCTAATTTTTTGTGTTTTTAGTAGAGACAGGGTTTTACCATGTTGGCCAGGCTGGTCTCGAACTCCTGACCTCAGGTGATCCACCCGCCTTGGCCTCCCAAAGTGGTGGGTTTACAGGCATGAGCCACTGCGCCTGGCCCGATGACACCACTCTTAATTAAAAGAACAGGTCAAACATAACAAGATGCTGTTTTGAAAAGTCATTTCCCATCTTGCTCATCAGCAGTGCAAGTGTAGACCCTATGCTGAGTATTTTCTGTGTTTTTCAAAGCTAAGCAAAAAAATGTGTGTGTGTGGAGGGTGTGGGGGTATCTAGATTTTTTTTTAATCATGTGTAACCTGTAACTATATTGTGTTCATTAACTGGAGAGGTTAAGTTAAACTAGCATATCAGTGTCTACTCTCAATATTGTCTAACTAATATTTACCTAATAATTGCTCTTTGGAGTTTATAAAGTAGGCCTAGCCTTTCTTAGTTTAAGTTGGAAATCAAACAAAGCAGTTTTGTAACCATGCCCTTATGTCATTACCTTTCCAAGAAGTCCATTATAACTTTCATAATTTGTTTTTCTAAGACTCAAGAAAGCAATAATCAAACTAAATGTTTGTTTTCAGATACAGGAAGCAGGGCCTTATTAATACCTTCCTGAAACTCTGAGGCATTCAGAAGCAAATGATATATTGGAATTATTTTATTCCATTAGTAAATGTACCCAAAAAGTGGTTTATGCAGCCTAATGACTTTCTGTAAAATTAACAAAGTGTTTTCAAAGCATGTTTATAAAATAAAAAGTAATTGATGAAAGCTTTTCATTTGACAATTTTACTGGATTTTTTATTATGAATTGGAAATCAATTTCTAAGCACCTAAAAGATATAGGTATTGGGTAGAAATGAACACCTTCTTGTGAGAAATATGTCCCCTCAGTGTAATCATACTTATTTATATAATAGAGTGATAAGCTGTTAGATATGGTAAAATAATAGATACATTAATACCTTTCATTAGATAAACTTAAGGCGACTTTTCATAATGAATTGGTAAATATTTTATTTTAAACTTAATTGCTTGAACTTTTTCCAGTGAACTGTCTACTTTGTAGACAAGGACAAAGACCAAAATGACAACTTGATTGGTTGGCTTGGCCCCTTGCAGTCCTAATCTGCCTCCTAACCCCTACTTAGGAAATTAAAACACAAACACACATGCATATAAACACACCCAAATTCTGACCTTTGCTGTATGTTTAAAGAATAATATCTTTATGGAAAATTATGCATATGCAAAATTATTCATACCTTTTTAAAACAAACTGTGGTTGCTTTTTACAAACAATTCATAACTATTTTAATTTACACTTAGTTGATTGAGCATTTTCCAGTGAATTGACTACTTTTTGGACTGAAACAAACAGCTTGATTCGTTGTCATGACACCATAGCCCTAATCTGCCTCCTGACCCTGACTTTGGAAATTAAAACACCTACACACATCATAATGTTCATGGACACAAATACACACCCAAACTCTGACCTTTGCTTCGTGTCAAAAATAATAATCTCTTTATGGAAAATCATACTGATTTTATGGAAAACAAGTAGGAAGATTTCATTCCAACTACGCTTTGGGAGGAACTTTCCTATGTTAAAACTCAGTAAAGGTCCCGTTAGTACATTAAATACTCTCACAGTCAGGGATGAAAACGGCCTCAGGTTGTTTTTACTGTACTCAGCCTGAACCACACTGATCAGCATCCATTCAGAGCTTGTCATAATCTACCTTACCCATTAGATTCTAGTTTCCAATAATCTCAAATACATAACCCTGCTCAAGATGAGTCATCTCTTCCCTGCTATTGGGTTAAAACATTACAATCATTCTTGCCTCTATGCCCTTGCTTGTGCAGTTACTAATTTTCACCTTCTCAAATCTGGAATATTCTTTGCTAACCTTTCTAAATTCTGCCCTTCTCTGAAAGCCCACCTCAATTCCCAATGCTTCCAACAAAAATTTATTTTGCTGTTATATTCCAAAGTGATTCCTCCCTTTCCTGACCTCTATCTTGTTTTTTAAACTAAAGCTTTCCTGTTAATTTCCTAAATATTTAATTCTATCTTTTCAAATAGATTGCATAATTCTCTGATGTCGGGTACCATATTATACTCCTTTTCCATTTTTCCACCATTATAAAGCATAGTACTGAACAGGCAATACCTTTTGGTTGTTAAATAAAAGTATCAGAAATTTTTTTAATTTTGTCTCATTGTAGTTGTGGATCTCCAGGTACAGCACCAGTTTTAAAAACTAAGTCATTATTAGGCTTTTCTTTTCCTGGCAGTTAAAGATGTTAACATTATATTAAAAGTGAAGGTAATTTGAAGACCTCAAAGTTCCAATCGCCAGAAAATTGATGTATTTATTTTCAAAAATAAGAATTCATAAAATAGTACTCCATTAAATATGGAAAGAATAGATTAAGTCATAGGAAAAGTGCCCTTTATTCCAAAGTTCTTTCCTGTGTGTGTTCTTAGAAGCCAGCTTCCCTCACCATGTAGCCAACTTATGTCAGAATTTCAGATGTTTTGGAGCTCTTCAGGTCTATAGGATATTTTTTTTCTGCATCTTTTGTTTCCTTTGTTTTGCATTCCTTGGTAATTTTTTCCTTTTCTTCGAAACTTTGCAGGATGTTAGGAGGATGAAGTCTTTAGAAACGTGCCTGACACATAGTTAAGAATTCAGTAAGTGTTCGCCGTTACACTATTTTCTTTTTCTTTTATTCTCCCCAACGTAAGTCAGGTAAAATACACACAACTATTATTCAGCTTCACTTTACCTATCTGTATTTAAAAATATCTGATTAGTATACAGAAGAAAGTTACAAGCCAAACAATCTCAGACATACCTAGTATTGACTTATTAGAAAGTTTGGATTTTATTACAATCTTCACTTATTAAATGTTTATCAAGCATCTCATATTTGCAAAGCAGTTTGAGAGAGGTATTATTCAGAAATGAACCTTGACAATTTGCTACAATATGAGTTTCTTATTTCAGTAACTAGAAATAAATGTTATTTAAAATGTAGAGGAGATAAGACTCATATAAATAATTCAAGATTGGAAGTTAAAAGTGCCCCAAGAAAGGTAGAGATAAAAATGAGAGTTCACAGGGGAAAATGGAAGAGCTATTTTCAGTTTAGGGGTTAATAATTCATACGAGAGAGGATTTGAAATGAACTTTGGTGATAGAGCTGGTTTTGGACAAGCATAAATTTGAGAGAGGTGGGAAGATGTGATGAATTGTGGGTGCCTGCTAATTCCCTGTCACTCCCCCCATTGAAAGGTGGGGTTTATTTCTGCTCCCCTTGCGCCCTAGCTGACTCTGTGACTGCTTCAACCAATGCAACAAGACTGAAGGGACACTGTGCCAGTTCTGGGCCTGACTTCCAAGAGGACTGGCAGCTTCTGCTTCCTCCCTGTTGCAACTCTCACTTTTAGGATATACTAAAATGTAATTTGTGTATTCATAAGGAAGATATGTCAGTAATTTTCCTTTCTTACAATGAATGTCCTTGTCATGTTATGGCATTATAGGAAATATAGAAAAAATATTAAATATTAAAAATTTATAGGAAAACTTCATATAATTTTATATCATCTTAAATATGAAGCAACTTAGACTGGGAAGTTTGCTTGTGGAAAATGTTTTTAAATATTATAATTTAATTCCATTTATTTTAATTCCACAAAGATACTCCTCAAGAAGAGCAACCCCAAGAAACCAAGTTAGAAAACACTCTTTAGGATATTATCTAGGAGAACTTCCCTAAACTAGCAAGGGAGGCCAACATTCAAATTCAGGAAGCACAGAGAACAGCACAAAGATATTCCTCAAGAAGAGCAACCCCAAGACACATAATTGTGAGATTTGCCAAGGTTGAAATGAAGGAAAAATGTTAAGGGCAGCCAGAGAGAAAGGTCGAGTTACCCACAAAGGGAAGTCCATCAGACTAACAGCGGATCTCTTGGCAGAAACCCTACAAGCCAGAAGAGGGTGGGGGCCAATATTCAATATTCTTAAAGAAAAAAATTTTCAACTCAGAATTTCATATCCAGCCAAGCTAAGTTTCATAAGTGAAGGAGAAATAAAATCCTTTACAGACAAGCAAATGCTAAGAGATTTTGTCACCACCAGGCCTGCCTTACAAGAGCTCCTGAAGGAAGCACTAAACATGGAAAGAAACAACCAGTACCAGCCACTGCAAACACATGCCAAATTGTAAAGACCATCAATGCTATGAAGACACTGCATCAATTAATGGGCAAAATAACCAGCTAACATCACAATGACAGGATCAAATTCACACATAACAATATTAACCTTAAATGTAAATGGGCTAAATGCCCCAATTAAAAGACCCAGACTGGCAAATTGGATAAAGAGTCAAAACCCATCAGTGTGCTGTATTCAGGAGACACGTGCAAAGATGCATATAGGCTAAAAGTAAAGGGATGGAGGAAGATCTACCAAGCAAATGGGAAGAAAAAAAAAAAAAAAAAAAAAAGCAGGGTTGCAAGCCTAATCTCTGATAAAACAGATTGTAAACCAACAAAGATTAAAAGAGACAAAGAAGACCATTACATAATGGTAAAGGGATCAATTCAACAAGAAGAGCTAACTATCCTAAATATATATGCACCCAATACAGGAGCACCCAGATTCATAAAGCAAGTCCTTAGAGACCTACAAAGAGACTTAGACTCCCACACAATAATAATGGGAGACTTTAACACCCCATTGTCAACATTAGACAAATCAATGAGACAGAAGGTTAACAAGGATATCCAGGACTTGAACTCAGCTCTGCACCAAGCAGACCTAATAGATATCTACAGAACTCTCCACCCCAAATCAACAGAGTATACATTCTTCTCAGCACCACATCACATTTATTCTAAAATTGACCACATAATTGGAAGTAAAGCATTCCTCAGCAAATGTAAAAGAACAGAAATCACAACAAACTGTCTCTCAGACCACAGTGCAATCAAATTAGAACTTAGGATTAAGAAACTCATTCAAAAGTGCACAACTACATGGAAACTGAACAACCCGCTCCTGAATGACTACTGGGTAAGTACCAAAATGAAGGCAGAAATAAAGATGTTCTTTGAAACCAATGAGAACAAAGACACAATGTACTAGAATCTCTAGGACACATTTAAAGCAGTGTGTAGAGGGAAATTTATAGCACTAAATGCCCATAAAAGAAAGCAGGAAAGATCTAAAATCAATACCCTAACATCACAATGAAAAGAACTAGAGAAGCAAGGACAAACAAATTCAAAATCTAGCAGAAGGCAAGAAATAACTAAGATCAGAGCAGAACTGAAAGAGATAGAGACACACACACAAAAAAAACCCTTCAAAAAAAATCAATGAATCCAGGAGCTGTTTTATGAAAAGATCAACAAAATTGATAGACCCCTCGCAAGACTAATAAAGAAGAAAAGAGAGAAGAATCAAATAGGCGCAATAAAAAATGATAATGGGGATATCACCACCAATCCTACAGAAATACAAACTACCATCAGAGAATACTATAAACACCTCTATGCAAATAAACTAGAAAAGCTACAAGAAATGGATAAATTCCTGGACACATACACCCTCCCAAGACTAAACCAGGAAGAAGTTGAATCCCTGAATAGACCAATAGCAGGCTCTGAAATTGAGGCAATAATTAATAGCCTACCAACCAAAAAAAGTCCAGGACAAGACAGATTCACAGCCGAATTCTACCAGAGGTACAAAGAGGAGCTAGTACTATTCCTCCTGAAACTATTCCAATCAATAGAAAAGGAGGGAGTCCTCCCTAATTCATTTTATGAGGCCAGCAACATCCTAATACCAAAGCCTGGCAGAGACACAACCAAAAGAGAGAATTTTAGACCAATATCCCTGATGAACATTGATGCAAAAATCCTCAATAAAATACTGGCAAACCAAATCCAGCAGCACATCAAACAGCTTATCCACCATGATCAGGTTGGCTTCATCCCTGGGATGCAAGGCTGGTTCAGCATACACAAATCAATAAACATAATCCATCACATAAACAGAACCAATGACAAAAACCACATGATTATCTCAATAGATGCAGAAAAGGCATTCAACAAAATCCAACAGCCCTTCATGCTAAAAACTCTCAATAAACTAGGTATTGATGGAATGTATCTCAAAATAATAAGAGCTATTTATGACAAACCCACAGCCAATATCATACTGAATGGGCAAAACTGGAAGCATTCCCTTGGAAAACCAGCACAAGACAAGGATGCCCTCTCTCACCACTCTTATTCAACGTAGTGTTGGAAGTTCTGGCCAGGGCTATCAGGCAGGAGAAAGAAATAAAGGGTATTCAATTAGGAAAAGAGGAAGTCAAATTGTCCCCATTTGCAGATGACATGATTGTATATTTAGAAAACCCCATCATCTCAGCCCAAAATCTACCTAAGCTGATAAGCAACTTCAGCAAAGTCTCAGGATACAAAATCAATGTGCAAAAATCAATGACAAGCATTCTTGTGGACGAATAACAGACAAACAGAGAGCCAAATAATGAGTGAACTCCCATTCACAATTGCTACAAAAAGAATAAAATACCTAGAAATCCAACTTACAAGGGATGTGAGGGACCTCTTCCAGGAGAACGACTAAACACTGCTTGACAAAATAAAAGAGAACACAAACAAATGGAAGAACATTCCATGCTCATGGATAGGAAGAATCAATATCGTGAAAATGGCCATACTGCCCAAGGCAATTTATAGATTCAATGCCATCCCCATCAAGCTACCAATTACTTTCTCCACAGAATTGGAAAAAACTACTTTAAAGTTCATATGGAACCAAAGAAGAGTCCGCATTGCCAAGGCAATCCTAAGCAAAAAGAATAAAGCTGGAGACATCATGCTACCTGACTTCAAACTATACTACAAGGCTACAGTAACCAAAAGAGCATGGTCCTGGTACCAAAACAGATATATAGACCAATGGAACAGAACAGAGGCCTCAGAAATAACACCACACATCTACAACAATCTGATCTTTGACAAACCTGACAAAAGCAAGAAATGGGGAAAGGATTCCCTATTTAATAAATGGTGCTGGGAAAACTGGCTAGCCATATGTAGAAAGCTGAAACTAAATCCCTTCCTTACACCTTATACAAAAATTAATTCAAGATGGATTAAAGACTTAAATGTTAGATATAAAACCATAAAAATCCTAGAAAAAAACCTAGACAATACCATTCAGGACATAGGAATGGGCAAGGACTTCATGACTAAAACACCAAAAGCAATGGCAACAAAAGCCAAAATAGTCAAATGGGATCTAATTAAACTAAAGTGCTTCTGCAAGGCAAACGAAACTACCATCAGAGTGAACAGGCAACCTACAGAATGGGAGAAAATTTTTGCAATCTACCCATCTCACAAAGGGCTAATATCCAGAATCTGCAAAGAACTCAAACAAATTTACAAGAAAAAAAACAAACAACCCCATCAAAAAGTGGGTGAAGGACATGAACAGACACTTCTCAAAAGAAGATAGTTATGCAGCAAAGAAACATATGAAAAGAAGCTCATCATCACTGGTCACTAGAGAAATGCAAATCAAAACCACAATGAGATACCATCTCATGGCAGTTAGAATGGAGATCATTAAAAAGTCAGGAAACAACAGATGCTGGAGAGGGTGTGGAGAAATAGGAATGCTTTTACACTGTTGGTGGGAGTGTAAATTAGTTCAACCATTGTGGAAGACAGTGTGGTGATCCCTCAAGGATCTAGAACCAGAAGTACCATTTGACCCAGCAATCCCATTACTGGGTATATAACCAAAGGATTGTAAATCATGCTACTGTAAAGACACACACACGCGTATGTTTATTGCAGCACTATTCACAATAGCAAAGACTTGGAACCAACCCAAATGTCCATCAATGATAGACTGAATTAAGAAAATGTGGCATATATAAACCATGGAATACTATGCAGCCATAAAAATGATGAGTTCATGTCCTTTGCAGGGACAAGGATGAAGCTGGAAACCATCATTCTCAGCAAACTGTCACAAGGGCAGAAAACCAAACACTGCATGTTCTCACTTATAGGTGGGAACTGAACAATGAAACCACTTGGATACAGTGCAGGGAACATCACACACCTAGACCTGTCAGGACATAGGGGGCTGGGAGAGAGATAGCATTAGGAGAAACACCTAATGTAAATGATGAGTTGATGGGTGCAGCAAACCAACATGGCATGTGTCTATCTATGTATCAAACCTGTACGTTGTGCACATGTACCCTAGAACTTAACGTATAATAAAAAATTAAAAAATAAAAAGGTAGTATTTTTAGATATTATAATTTAATTCCATTTATTTGATAGAGAAGTTTTCAAATTTTATCATTTTTATGTAGTATGAAAATTTAGACACAATGTTATTCATATTCTTATCTTTATTTTATGTGATCTTTAGAGACGCCTCAATTTATTACTGACATTGTATTTTCATCTTTCTTTTTTTATTCTTAAAGTCTTACTAGAGGATTATTAATTTCATTAGCCTTTCTAAAGAATCACCTCATAGCTTTATTTTCCTCATTGTATATATTTTCTTTTTCTTTAATTTCTGCTCTTTTTATTTACTTTCTTATCCTTTCTTTCAGCTCAATTTGAGAATATTGAGTTTTATTTCTCTAACTCTCTCTGACTAAGGAGTCTTGAATCTTCTGCCACTATCCACAAGACAGAGACAGGCTAACCTGTAAAATAGGTAAAATCTGACTCTTCACAGTTTTTGACAATAATAATACCTTCTTATTCTTTTTATATTTGTAGAAATTTTAATAATGTCATCACTCTCAATCCTGATTTTGGTAATTTTGTCTTCTCTCTCTTTTCCTGCTTGTTCTTGATATTTATTAATTTAGTTGATTTTAAAATAAAAAGCTCTATTTTTATTTTGTTTTTTATTTTTTTTCTGTTATTTGTTACTTCTTTTCTTCAGCTTAATTTGTGTTTAAACTTCTCTTCTTTGTTAGCTTCTTAAGGTGCAAGTTGAAGTTAAAGATTTAAGACTGTTTAGTGCTATAAATTTCCCTCAAAATGCTGTTTTAGCTTTGATATTTTGTGTTTTCATTTTCAACCCATTCAAAATGCTTTTTAAATTCCTTTTTTATTTCTTCTTTTATCCATGGGTTATGGAGAACTGTGTATTTAGTCTGTACATATTTGGGATTTTCTGTTACTGACTTCTGAAACTCAATTTTGATCAGAAAGCATACTTTGTACGATTTGAATCTTTTGAAATTAATTTAGACTTGTTTTATAGTCTAGAATATGAACTAACTTGTAAATATTTTTTGTGCACTTAAAATGAATGTGTTTTCTGTTGTTTTCCTTATATAAATGTCAATAATGTCAAATTATTTGATAGTCTTGTTCAAGTTGTCTATATTTTTACTAACTTTGTCTTTATTAATCATTAAAAGAGGGTGTTGACATTTACCATTATAAGAGTAAATGTGTCTATTTTCCTTGCAGGTCTATTGACTTTTGCTTCATATATTTTCAATCTCTGTTAAGTATATAAACATTTACGATTGTTATGTCCTCTTGATGATTTGATGCCTTTTTCATTAGGAAGTGACCTTCTTTCTCACTGGTCATATTCTTTGCTTTGACATCTATTGAGTCTGATACTTATGAAACCACTCCTGCTTTTTATGATTGCTGTTAACATGGTATACATATTTTCCATAATTTCCTCACTTGTAAACTGTTTATGTCCTTATTCTTGTAGGGATTATATAGTGGGTCATATAGTTGGCAATCTGATCATCTTTGCTTTTTTCTTTTCACAAGGGGTGTTATGTTTAATGTGATAATTTATATGGTTAGGCATACATTTCTTTTTAGTGTGATAACTGATTTAGTTCGGTTTAAATCTACCATCTTCACTATTTGTTTCTATTTGTCCCATAACTCCTTTGTTCTCTTTTTTTGCCTTCTTTTGCATTATTTTTGTGTTTCATTTTATCCCTTCTGCTTGCTTTTTAGCTATAAGTTTTTGTTTGTTTTTGGTGATTGTTTTGGGGTTTATAGTATACATTTGGGTCAATTTCCCACCATGGCTTAAGAATCAGCAAATGCCTGGAGTGAAAAGCTATCACAGAGTACCAGGTTCACTTCTGTGTACCCCCTCTTCTTCCTGTAATCTTGTCCTCTTGATCCTGGCCACCTTGACATGCTTATATTCAGAGTTTTGTTCTCTAGTCTTAGAAAACTGTCAAAAGTTCTATTGGCTTCTCTGCTTCTTAAGGACTGTCCTCCGCTTGCTTCTCAACTTCTTGCCTTGTACTTCCTAAAACTCAACAAATTCCCCTAGAGGAAGAGCAACACAAATATTGGGTTCACTTCAAAAATCTTCACTTCTCTCTAGGATTGTGGCCTCTTAAATCCTGACTACCTTGGAAAATCTCCAATGCCTTCAAACTTACTTTTAAAAAAGTATCCACTTTTTTATGTGTTCTTGATTAGAGCATGATTTCTTGCAAGGTAGTCCATCAGAGCTGAAACCAGGTGGACCAGCATCATTAGTTTTTGGATGAAGCATTTTTCATATTTGAAAGATAAAATTATTTGTAAATTTTGTGCTTTATTGTTAATATATTTCCACTATTTTAAAAAGTGGAATATTTTGTGTTTACAGTATATTCAGAGAATATAAATAGCATCACAACTACTTTAGAATTCAAACTGTGTTCAACGAAAGTTAGGGTTTCTCCAGTTAACTCTAAGAGCTCCCTAAAGAAGCTATTACAATGATGTCTCTGTCATTATCTCTATATTTATGTCTCTCCACACACACACACACACACACACACACACACACACACACCCCATTAATTCAGCATGTCAAGTCTCCAGTCACAAAACTGTATGTGGAAATGAGAATTTGTGGCACAGAATAAAATCTTTCCATCAGTGATATACACACAACAAACTCACTGGAAAAATCATTTAAAATAATTTTAATCAGTAATCAGGCAAATTTCTTCTTATTTTTGGCAAATAAAAGCATTATGTTTGTAAATCATTCTGTCTACATTTTGAGGTAACAAACATTTAAATTTACAAATTATGTAAAGTGTTTATTTTTATGAAGTCACTCATGCTTTAATTCAAGTTGTTCCCCCTCTTAATTCATTTTATAGTTTTGGAATGGCAAGTAGAGCTAATGTTACCACAAGCATTTCCATTAATCTGAAAAATGTGTTTTTTGAAAAGCTGCTCAGCACAAAAAAGGCTATAAATAAAGCTTCTTTTGCTAAATAAGTTTAAATTAGTTACATTTCAAATAGTGATAGAGTGCTGGAACCCTATGAAAAATGAGAGAAATGAGGGGAAACAGCATTAAGTTGTTGTCTACATATATACATTTTTTTTTTTAAGGGGAAAAGTAAGTCAGGCCAATAGTGATTTAAATGATGTTAAAAAAATTTTACACTTTTTTGCCTTTTAGTTTTAGTGATTTAGTGGTTATTGGCATTTCTTTTAATATGAAAAATGAATTTGTTTAGAGGCACTGATTTTGTGAATTTGTGTGAAGGGACTAGGCACTTACTGTGAAATTTTAACTGAGTTTTTATGGTTGTGGCATAAAGCTAATAAAACAATCCAAACATGGTAGCCATAATTTAATGAAAGGTGACTCTCTTAAACTGACTTAGTTCCAAATGTCTGGCCTTATTTTAATTTAATGGCTCTGTTTCTAAGCAATAATCTAATTTTAAGCTTTTTGTTTATTCCAAGCAAAGTCAAACAATATGTACATTTGTTAGGAATAATCTTTGGGTGACACTTGAGTTGATATATCCCATTAAAAAGGATTTGGGGAGACTCTTTTGAGGAACCTGTCCAAACTGTTTCTTCTTATGGTTTGTAGAAATAAAAGGGATAAAATCAACTACATGTCTCTTACTCAAAATTAACCGTTGAATGTTAAATATTTTCCACATCTATTCATTTTGGATTTATTGAAATAACTTTCAGAAGTAGGACTTCTTCCAAATTCTTAGAGCATTTTAACCATAAAAGGCATAAAAATATTTTGCAATCCCATGGGCAGTAATATGATATTTGGGAGTTTTTTTTTTTTTTTAAGAAATGTACAGTGTATAAACTTTCCAAATTAGAAGTTTATGCGTGGTCCATAATGGACAACATTTATTTCAGTGTCTGTAATGTGTTGAGTCCTTGAAATACAAATTGGACAAAAGAAAGGAAAATAAAATGTATGGAGTACTCCCTATTTTATAGGTATTTAGACTGTTATCTAATTTATTTCACAGCATTGCTACGAGGGTAATAGGTTGCTATGGTCTGAATGTTACCATCTCCCCAACATTGATATGTTGAAACTTAGTCCCCAATATACGGTGTTAAGAGGGGTGGCCTTTGGGAAGCAATTAGGTCACAATGCCTCCACCCTCATAAAGTATTAATGCCTTTATGAAAGAGGCCAAAAGCAGAGAGCAAGTCTTCTCTAGACACTAGAAATCTGCTGGTGCCTTATCTTGGATTTACCAGTCTCTAGAACTGTAAGAAATCAATTCTTGTTGCTTATGAGCCATCCAGTTTACATTTTTGTTATAGCAGCCCAAATGGACAAGGGAGAGATGTCATCTCAATTTTAATGAGGAGAAACCTACCGCAAACCTGCAGTTAAATAAATTGTCCCTGACTATAAAGGCAACAAATGAAGAGGTGAAATGTAAACACCAATAGAGGGAAGGAAAGAAAGGTACACCTTAAAGTAACCACTTGCATTGCATCCTCACAATAACACATTCATGAATTCATTCAGTCACCCTCACTAGTTAGGATCTGGTATGTTTCTGTGAAATAAGCAGTTGTGGAGCCTGACCTCAAGGCTCCAGTATAGGATGTAGTAATAGATTGCAAATGCCAATGAGAGAGGAATGCCCAAGGCAAACTTACTTTGCCCTGTCTTGTTTATCCCCACAACAATGGGAGACAGATATTAGTTCCCTTATTTTGTAGATGAAGAATCGAGCTTCATAGAGATTAAGAAAATAGTTAATGGTAATCCAAGTACTTGCGGGGGGATGCTTACCTTTCAACTAAGCTCATGTATCAGCTTCTGTTTTTACCTTGTGCAAAACTTGAAATAACTCTCCACACTTTTTTGTGTCAATTATACAGAGTACATTCATGCAAGCATTAGTGAGCAGTGTATATTTTCAGGAGATTTCTTTTAAAAAAGTTCCATTACTACACGTTTTTCTCACTAATACTGAAGATTCATTTAGTGATTAAAAACCTATAAGCTTGTCATTAGAATGGTGTGTGTGGACTGTTCACTTTAGCAAGCTCTTCATCCCAAACATAGTTCAAAGCATCTCACGCCTCTGATTAGAAGTCAGCCTACTGAGAATAGCCACTACTGGGGTGGTCAGTGATGATGGAAAGCTCCCCAACAAGGGATTCCCGAATGCTTGGATAAGAGGAGTGCATCCTCTGGACATTCACAGGGATGATAAGTAGAAAATGGCTAAATGGATAGTACATTATTTCATCTCCCTGCACTATCAAAATCCTTTCTTTTCTTTGCATCCTGCCAGGGAAGTTCTGCTACCACAACCTAATTGACTGTATGGCAAGCCTAGCAGCCTAGCAGACTCTTAATGTCACTCCTGGGTGCTGGAACCACATTCTCAAGTAACAAATCCTGAGTGCACCCACATCAACACATTCGCCTGCTCAACTTGCTATTTGATTATCTTCTGTTGGATATCCTTAGAGTCAATGCTCAGTCATGTTCCTCAGTGTTGCATCCCAATTTCTCCCTACACCTACTCTTGCCCAGTAAGCTTTCTGGACACCACACACATATGTGAACAACCCAATTCAGAATCTCATTTGAGGATCAGTTTCCTGAGGCCATTCCTGGTATCAATTACTATAGAGTTAGAGTTCTAAGAGAAAATAGTGCACTGAAAATGGATCATTGAGGAGGGTTTAATAAAAGGACTTTATACAAAGGTGCAGGCTGGTTTGAGGGAAAGTAACGGGGATGGCACAGCACCCTACCTCTGTTATCCCTCGGGTGATTGGGAAAGAGGAAGGAACAGTTTCCAGAACGCAGGGAGAAGAGCTGCATAGACAGGACAGAAACTATAACCTGTGAAGGATGCACCCAACATGTAGTGATTCAATGCGGAGGGAGCTGGGAATGAAACCACCTCAGCCTTGCGCTTTCTCCCACCCAGGCACCCTGCTGGCACAGGTAGAAGCCCAGGAAGCAAAGGAGCCTCTGGATGGTTTCCATAACATTAGCATTCTGAGGCACGTGGTAGGGTAGAAAAAGGGGTCTGGAGAGGCAAATACAAGATGTCCAAGCAGTAGGCCAAATATTTAACATAGGACTGTTTATGTTATTTAAAATGCATTTGGGAAGCAGCTATGTTCAATTATAATTGTTTTTCCCTAGATAACTAATTATGTTGAATAGGTGACTGCATTCATTTTGTGAAAGCGGAACAATTAAATATTCAGAATTCAGCCAAAGAGTTTATCTTAAGGAACATTTCAAGTTTTGAAAAATTTACATTTATATCAGTTATGCTCATTTGCATTTAATGATCATATTATTTCAAAAACATTCATTATTTAACAAAGAATAATGAACTGCGTTCCCTTCTCTTTTCTCAATTTTGGCTGTAATTTAATACACGGTACAGTGTTGGTTTTCATAAACTGCACATAAACTGAAACATATATATTTGGTTAGCAGTATTTATTATATAAAAAGAGCATCATGGGGTTCTTGGGTAGAAAGTATAAAGAAATGGAGAGGGTTGTAAAAGAATAATTGAAAATAACTTCATTACACGATTATTTATATCATCCTTTATTCTTTTAGAGTGCATGTTTGGAAGGCAGTAATTTAAACTAAGTTCTATTTTGTTTGGGTTTTAACTGTTGAAACTTCTGTAGGTAATTGATATCACATGCTGCTTAACTGAAAAATGATCTAAACAGTCTTTTTCATTCAAGGTTGTCTTTGATACTTTTGAGGATTAACTCAAAGTCTTTGCAGAGGAAGCTTGGGACAGCAGTTAGGCTTGTGGAGATTAGTCATAGATTTCATGTTTTTAAAATATGGTTGAAGAGGTGTTCACCCTCTATGGTTGTTGTGAAGATTATGTGTGTGTGATATTTAAAGTGCTTAGTGCCTAGAATACAGTAAATGCTCAACTAACTCCACTTCCCTTTGCCCTACACATTTGCCTGGTTAACAGGTTATGCCCAGACCTCTTCACAAAGATAATAAACTCAGAGGAGCCTTCCTTGATCCACTGATTATAAGAAGCCCTCTAATATATCTCTTTAGAGTAACCTCTATTTTTCCTTTACAGTACTTGGTTTGTGATTATATGCCTGTGGGTTTACTAAATTAATGTCTGTTTCTCTTGCTAGGCTCTTAGCATTTTGAAACTGTGTTTGTTTTTCTAGCCAGTGTCACACGATAGCAGTAAAAGTAATATTTGTACAGGAACTTACTGACTGACAGAAAGTCTCCAGAGTACTTAGAATGCTGGTCGGCATACTGCATTTGTTCGATAAATACCTTGATAATCAGGTGGCCACAGACACTGACCTGTAAAATGCATTTAGAAGAAAATGATCTTGAACCCAGAATTGTTCCTGAGAGGAAAGTACTTGCTGGGCTTTAACTGTACAGCAGCTTTGATCATGTGAAATTAAAATGTATGCTTCTTCCTGTTCCAGAAGCTGAAGAAGCCAAAGAGTACATAGAGTCCAATGTCTGTCTGGCTCAGGTACTAGATAAGGTTTTAGAGTTATCAGTATTGAGTCTTGCTCACAAAAGGCTTAGCTTCAAACACTGAAGCACCTCTCTCCATAACTTCAGTCTCAATTGTTAAGAAAATATTTTTCAAATGAATAAATTTTGTTTGTGCAAGTCAAAAGAATTTGAAGTTTCCTTATACTATGAACGGATATTTATTAAGCATCTATTATGTACAATGGTTTGGGAGACAAGCCATTCATGGAGGAGAACTGTTTTTTTTTTTAAACCAGAAATCCAAGGGGACTTTTCTGAAATTGAAGAGCAATAACAGGAGGCTAGAGTGGGTTGTGCAAGGAGCAGCCAGACACAGGGGAGGAGAAAACGAAAAAAAAAAAAAAAAGAGAAAAGTAAGCCTTTTGGGGATGATTGAAATACGGGGCAAAAGAGAGAGATTTCAGCTGCTGTTATGAATGGGAAATGTATTGTTACCTATTGCTATGTAACAAATTACCCCAAGCCTGGGCGCTTAAAACAGCAAATATTTAGAAATACACAATTCTGTGGGTCAGGGATCTGAGCGCAGTCTAGCTATGTGGTACTTTCTCAGGGTCTTTCATGATGTTTCAGTCAAGCTGTCAATCAGGCCTGCATTCATCTTAGGGATCAACTAGAGGAGGATCTACTTCCAAGCTCATTCAGGCATCTGTAGGTGGGCCTCAGGCTCTCGCCTTGTGGGCCTCTCCAGATGCTGCCGAGTGTCCTTGTAGTGTAGCAACAGGCATCACCAGTGCAAGAGAGGGATCAAGAGAGGAACCAAGATGGAAGCCACAGGTTTTTTATAGCCTCATCTTAGAAGTGGTATTTTGCCATTTCTGCCATATTCTATTCACTAGAAGAAAGGCACTAAGCCCAGCCTACTTTCAAGGGGAAAGTTCTAGAACATTTGGAAGAATTTGGGCATATATTTTTATATATGTGTGTGTGTGTGTGTGTGTGTGTGTGTGTGTGTGTGTATATATATATATATATATTTTTTTTTTTTTTTTAGACAGGGTTTCACCCTGTCACGCAGGCTAGAATGCAGTGGCACGATCTCGGCTCACTGCAACCTCCACCTCCTAGGTTCAAGCGATTCTCCTGACTCAGCCTCCTGAGTAGCTGGAATTACAGGTGCCTGCCACCATGCCCAGCTAATTTTTTTTGTATTTTTAGTAGAGATGGGGGGGGGGGTTTCACCACGTTGGCCAGGCTGGTCTCGAACTACTGGCCTCAAGTGTTCCATCTGCCCACCTCAGCCTCCCAAAGTGTTGGGATTACAGGCGTAAGCCACTGCGCCTGGCCTTTGCACATATTTTTAAAACTAACAGAAAACTTAGGAGAGTATCCAGGTCTCTGTGTGATGCCCTATGTATCATCTTTGGGCTGAGCTTTTAAAGAAAGCTAAAGATATATAGTAAGGAGTCACCATTTCCCTCAAGCTCCTAGGAATCAGTTGTGTGTAGGGGACAGCAAGAGGAGTTTATGTGAGTGTATATGTGTGAGAGAGAGAGAGAGAGAGAGTGTGTGTGTGAGTGAGAGAGAGAGTGAGAGACAGCGCGAGAGAGAGCAGAGGCAGGCTTGAAGGCCGCCTGGCTAAAGTCAGATTACATATAAATTGATACCAAAAAGCACAGTGCCTTAGTTCAAATCAATGGTGGTCTACAGGAGGGAGGATTCAGCATGGTCTACAGAAGTCAGAAAAGTCTTCATAGAAGAAACATGAGTTGCTCCAGGTCATGAATATTAGTATGTTGTATTTATTTAATGTATTTTGCTTATTACTGAGGAAAATATCATTCAAGTCAGATTTCCACTCTTTAAATGAAGCAAAATAACTGGGTTCATTTGTGAGCTTATATTATGTCTTTTTTTCCAATCTAAAATGCTTCATCTTTTTTACATGAAAGTCCCTTATTCTTTAAGTTACTGTGTATTGAATAGGAGCAGAAAAAAATTCCTAGAATAATGGATGATCTATCTCTTTGGTGCTCCCGCTGTTTAGAGTATGACATGTGTACGTGTGTGTGTGTGTGTGCGCGCGCGCGCCTCCTCACAAGCTTTGGTACATTTATATGATACTGTATGTACCAGGCATGCAAATCTTGAAATAAGGGAAAGTAGGTTGCATCTCTCATCTAAATTCTTCTTAGTCCAAAATCAGTGCTCTGGGAGCTATGACACTCCATATTCATCAGTCAAACTTGCCACTTGTGCTGTGGTCATTAGTGGTTCAGGCAAACAGAAGAAAAAGCAACTTCCCTCTACCACATCTCCCCTTATATTATTTCCTTGATCGAGCACAGAGCTATTTTGCCACAGAGAACTTTGTTGTTTTTTTTTCCCTCTTCACTCCTATAATGTCAATGGTGCCGATGCAGCTGCATAATTTGCATAGAAAGTTTCTCAATTCTGCCATCAGAATACCAATCAGGTGGCCTCTTTCTAAGCATGTTTATTCTTTCTTAATTGACTCTTCACTTGCATGCTTTCCTGCACAATGCATATCTGCTTGTATATTCTCAGCCATCTGTCAAACACTCATCAAGCCTAAAGAGTGGCCTCATAAGCCAACATGAACACTATGAAAACATTAGTATGTGGCCCAATATTATAGAACTGTGATCAAAATCTTCTTTTTAAAAAAAAAAATCAATAAAAATATATCACCCTAGAGTCTTGGTTGACTTACATTGACATGTAAGTCTGCATTCACCAAGATAGAGCCAGCTACATATTTATGGTAAGTGACCTTTTAGTTATAAACAACTGCATTTATCCACTCCAACTGTAAGCAATCCTACATGATTTCCAACCCATAGAGAGGAATTCACTTTGTCATTCTATTAGTAATTGCTACCCAGAGTAAGACTGGCTGATCATAAATTTTGTACTTTACTAATGAGAATAACATTTGGAAGTATACTCGTGGGAAGAATAGGACAAAATAGTTTAAATTGAAAGTCCTAAAAAATCCTAGAAAAATCTGGGTGTGATGGTCACATACTCATAGATCATCTAGTTCAATTTTGCTTCTAGTGCTTTAAACAACTTCAGAAAATATCATTCAACAAAAGCCATATTGCTAAACTTGAAATATATTCAATGAAGATGTAACCTATTACCTCTCAATTCATTCCAACAAACTTAAAGTGCCATCTGTCTGCCAGGACCTGTGCTGAGAATTGGTAGTATAAAACTGAGGAAGGCCTAAGCCTCTGCCCTCCCACATTTCATCCCTTCCATTTCTAGATACTTCTATATTTAGAAAGGGATTGCATTTATTTAGTAAAAATCCTCCCTAGAAGATCCAGCGATCTTTGGTTTGCCATCTGGGAGTTATGCAGACAAGACAAATCTCTTCTTTATCTTGCTAGTCCTTTAGATTTGAAGACAGTTATTATATCCACTCTGAATCTTTTCTTTTTCAGAGGCCTCTGGTCCTGGAAAATCCAGGTTATTTTCCTTTGAAAACATTTTGATTTGAAAATGTTCACTTCAAAATGTGGGTTGCTGAACCTGATACAGTTTACTTTAGGCATGCATGTCTGGGCATCCTAAAAAAGACTGAAAAGAACACTTTAAGCCAGAAGTATGGATTATTAATGGATTCTGTGGGTTTGTAATCACAGAATGGAAACACAATTTTTCTTAGACTGCATTCATCCCCCCAAGTCCTGCCATCTATTGGCCAGATAGTATCATAAATAGCAGAGTAAATCCCCTTAGCTAAAGCCCTTGTTTTCTAGGTCATATTGTTATCACCCTGGACACTTTTTATGACTTATATAACTCATGAATAATAACATACTCATCCTCGAGTAATAATTAAATCTTCATTTGCAATAGAACCTTTTGCTTTAGGGAAAAAGAGCACTGCCTAATCACATAAACATGAAATGCATCTGTTCAAAATAAAACAGACATTTTTATAATGTTATGCATTTTTTAAAAGTTAAATAAGCAAGAAAAAAAGAAATAATGCTAAGTAAGGAAAATAAAAGGGAATGGAGTAAAACTTTGGTAGTTTAAGCTGTTACTTTTTAAAAACGAGAACATGTATATATGCTATAATACATGCTGATTGCAAAAAATAATTTCAGAAAAATAATTTCATAAAGACAAGTACAAAGGAAAGAGAAAGCGAAGATTATTTGGTATACCATCGACATTAAATGCTCTTCATCATTTTCTTGACAACCCAGGACTACTGCTAACAATTTGATGTATGTCCTTCGGGACTTGTTCTCTCTCTCTCTGTGTATATATATGTATACATATACAGACACAGATGTGGATGTAAAACTATAAATGTATACATATACATATGTACATGTTCTCTCTCTCTGTGTATGTGTACATATACATACACAGATGTGGCTGTAAAACTATAAACTGCAGTCACAATGGACACAATTTAGTAGCTTGTTATCAAATAGTTAACACAGCGTGAATAACTTTCCATTGTAAGTACAACACTATATGAATACTCTTAATGATGACAGAATTATATAGAGGCACCATAAGAATTTTAAACTTCCTTCTAATAACAGACATTTGGCTACTCCACAGTTTTTTTTCCATTATAATCAAATATATGCACCCATATTTCTGCCCATTGTCTGATTATCTACTTGGGATAAACCCAGTGAAGGACAATCCTTGTCTCAAAAGGTAAATACAAATAAAAAATTTGATATATCTTGCCAAACCACTCTCTGAAAAGTTTACCAATTTACATTCTTCCCAGTGGGGTATGAGAATGCCATTCATCACATTCTCACAAGCCAATGGTTTCATTTTAATTTTCGAGAATTTGATTTTTGTTGAATCTACGTTTCTTTGGGTACTATAAAGGGTGAAAATCTTTGCATAAGTTTATTGGCTATTTATATATTTTCTCTTGTAAATATGCTTTGTTAATTTTCCCATTAGTGTGGTAACCTTTTTCTTATTGATTATATAGAATATTAAGACTATTATGTCTTTTTTGTCATTTATACTGGAAATGTTATTTTTAGAGTTTGATTTTTAAATTCGTTTATGATGTTTCCTTTCCTTCCCCTAGAATAGAAATTTTAAATTTTGATATAGTCAATAATATTGGTGGCCTCTGGTATCTTACAGTCTTGACTTACAGTGGGCTATAGTTAGCCATTTCCCAAGGTGGTCCATATAAGGCAGTTTATAATAAAAAACATGACTAATATAAACATGTGTTATTCTATTACCAGCTTTTAATTTCCTGGTCATGGACTTAATGATTAATAATTTAAGAGATTGATCTAACTTTTTCAGTCTACACACCAAAATAATATTTTCCAAATATAACTTTGTGTAATTCATCAATAAAATAAAACGTTCCTCCTTTACATTAATTGATTTAGTAAACAGTTAGTGAACACTAGGTGAATGTATGTAATTCCTATACGCAGAAAAACAGGAGAAACAATAATGTCAGTTACCCGGATCTCATGGAATTATAGATAGTAATTGGTTGCTTGAGATATCACTTTATAATTAGAAGTCAATTTCTAGGAGAGTGTATGATGACAGTATTTTTGAACAAGACATTTAATGTTGGGGAAATAACAAGTAAAAGGTAATGTAAGAGGAAGTACTTTTTATTCCTTCCTTCTTTGTTCACTTTTTTTTTTTTTCTGTAAGAAAAGTGTCTCTCAGACGAAGCTATGAGGGGATAGTAGGCATGGGTTGGTAGAAAAATGTTGGAGAACTTTTCAGGCAGCAGTAAGAACAGCCTCATACTGCAAGGCAGAGGGAAATGAGAAAGCTGTAATTACGAAAAGGCCAACCTAGCTCAATCAGAGAACTGGTCACAGAGGAGCTAAGATTGATGCTCCTGGGGCAACAGATGGGAAGACTTGGGTGACAGACTCAAGAGTTGAGATGCCATGTGATCTGTGATGGAAATCATCTTTAAATTATGCTCCTGCCATTTATCAATTATTTTGCTGGAGACAGATTCCTTGAATTTCTCTTAAAAGATTTATATTTAGAGAGGGATGATTATTTTTCTGTGCTTTGGAGAAAAAGGACTGGAGTGAAGTTTGATAAATTGTATATCCAAGAATCAACCATTTTCTTTAAATGATAGATTCTAAAGTCAGTTAGTCACACATGCCAGGTAGAGCAGGTAGAGTTATTTTAACACAACAATTTCTGATTGATTTTCTTTAGCAACACCCAATGTGAGTAGGTCAAACTACAAATTATGCCCTGTATGATTTTCCCTTCCAGTAGTTTGCTAATAGGATCATCCAACAAGAAAAAAGCCTTTTTCAAGATTAAAAACATCATCTGGATAAGTTTAGATTATTTTGATAGGTACATCTCAAGGGTAAACTGAAGAGAAAAAAGGTATCTTTATGGCTATGCTTCAGTTGCCTTCCTCCTTTCCAAAATATGATCTAATGTGCAATGCTGTTTTGGTCCTTTTTTTCCTTAAAAGGGTGAATGTTTACATAAGTCTCATAGTTTGTTTATTCAGGACACTATAACTTTATAGTTTAAAGAAAGAAAATAAAATTTATGTTTTTATATGGTTATTTTCTGCCACAAAGCTAACGATGTTTAAGCATAGTGTCATTAACACCCACAATCTGTGTGGGTTTTGAAATAAGGAAGGGAAAAGTGTTTTATTTTGTTTTTGCTATAGGAATAAGTGCTCAGAACATGAAATTATATACAGTTGACATTCACTGACTTTAGAGAGGTACATTTATTGACCTTAAGTGGTATTATTTCGGGTTTTGAAAGGCTGCCAAAATGTGACTCTAGTCAAGGTAACCACTTAGGCATGTTTATGATTTTCTTTAAATATCCTTCTAAATATATCATATTTATTATAGTCAGATTCTGCTACAGAACCGCTTTAGAAAACAGGGCCTCCACCAATGACTGCATGGTCTGTACAATGCACAACTCCATTAAACACGTGGACTGCAATGTGAATGGTGCCCCTGGAGCTGTGCAATGGGGCTTACGTGAAAAATGTCCATGCTGCAAAATAAAATCTTGAAACTGAGTGAGTGAGTTGGCTTAAATGGTTACAAATAAAGCTATACCTATCTATCACATTTTGTAAGTTAGAGAAATTATTAAAGCAGATTTATTCTTATGTTTTTATATCCAAACACAAATGCGTATATATGTGTGTGTGTGTTGAAATGCATACATAGGATATAACCTTTGAAAATAAAAATGATCTAAGATTTGATGTGTTGCCACTTTGGTGAAATTAAGCTGAATAAATATTTTTACAATATGATAAATATGCATAATTCATGATATAAATTTTATTTTCTTGGGGAAAATTTGGGATATTATAGCACAACACCAGATTTTTACTCTATAAATGACTTTTTAGCTAAACCTAGTTTATATTGAAAATTTTAATATGGTAGCAACACACTTGTAAAGCACTTAATTTTATGGATTGAGAGTTCACGTATTTTTTCCCATGCAGCCTTTCATCTTGTAAAAACCCAGATGAAGTCACTCTATCAATATGTTAGTATATAAGCTTGTTTATATGCTGCACTTAATTCACAAAATGTGCCTTAGTACTATACTTCTCGGGAATGAACTAGGGAACAATTTTATTATTGTACAAAAATATGTGAAGACATTCACATTGTAAAAGCCTAACATTAAATCTGAAATATACAGAATAAAATGTCCCTTTTCACATCCTATTCCATTCCTATTTCCACCCAACTACCCAAAGGTAAGCCATATTAATTGTTAATATAAATTCTTTTGGTTTTTATACAATCACTTACATGCATATACATGTCTATATATTTTCATTTTTATTTGCTTTTAAAAATAAATGGGAACACTATTCATATTGTTCTACTTCTACACTTTTTAAATTAAGAATATATTGTAGAGATATTAACATAGCCATACATAGGAATCTACTACATTCATTCTAAAGACTTGATAGTTTTTTTATAGTGTGACTGTACTTCATTTTATTTAAATGAATGTACACATGAAGTATTTATTGAGTACTTCATTTAAATAAAGTATTTCCCTTCTGATTTACCTTCTGCAATTTTTAGCTGTAATAAACCATGCTTTGATGAATATTCAGGTATGAATAGCTTTATATAATATGAATACATATGTCTATAGAGAAGATACTTTGAATTTAGGGAAGAAAGATATTCACATTCACAAAAACTTTATAGATTTTGCCAATCTTCTCTCTAGAGTGGCTTTACAAATTTAACATTGCACCAACTAAATATGGCTATGTTTTCTTGCAGCCTCATTTACAAGATATTAATCCATCTTTTTACTATTAGCCAATCTTATATTTAAGAAATGCATATTTTTTGCAGGTCCTTGATAACTATTAAGGTTGGATATCTTTGTATCTGTTTATTGGTAAAGTATGTTATCTGTTCATATTCTTTGCCCATGTTTCTGTTGCCTTGTTTGCCTTTTTCTTATTTTATCAAAGAAACTATTTGTGTATAAAATATTTTTGGGCTGGAATTGGTGGCTCACACCTGTAATCCTAGCACTTTAGGAGGCTGAAGCTGAAGGATCTCTTGAGGCCAGGAATTCAAGATCAGCCTGGGCAGCAAAGTGAGACCTCCATCTCAACCAAAAAAAAAAAAAAAAAAAAAAAAAAAAAAAAAAAAAAAATTAGCTGGGTATGAAGGTGTGTGTCTGCAGTCCCAGCTACATGGGAGGCTGAGGTGGAAGGATCACTTGAGCCCAGGAGTTCAAAGCTGCAGTGAGCTATAATCATACCACTGCATTCCAGCCTGAGGAAAAGAATGAGACCCCATCTCTAAAACGATAAAAAAAAATTTTTTTTTGACCTTCGTATGTTAATTTGCAAATGTTTTCTCCCAGTGACTTAACAAAATTTTATTCACAGTATTTTTCATCACATGTTAAAAAAATTTATATAGCCAATTCCACAATTAAACTATTTTCCTTAATATTTTTCTTATATTTATTACTATAGTTTTGCATTTTAAATTTAGTACTTCAACTGATTTTGTTGTTACATCTTCCTCCTCTCTTAGCTTAGCATTATCATTTATTCAATGCTTACCCCAAGGATATAATATGCATCCTCAACTTATTAAATATTTATAAATAAGTACTTTTACTTTCCTCAAACAACAGGAGGGGCTTAGAAAACTGACTCACTTACCTTGCTCTCAACTTATATGCTATTGTCATTGTGTATTTTAAACCTCACAAAACATTTTGTGTAACACGTTTGATATTAATTTAGATTGATCTATCTATCTATCTATCTATCTATCTATCTATCTATCTATCCATCCATCCATCCATCCATCCATCCATCCTAATCTGTCCCGTTTTACTTGCTCTTCATTCCTTTCTATTTCTCTCACTTGCTGTTTGGAATCATTTTCTTTATGCCCAGAGAGCACCCGTTAGTACTTCCTTTAGTGTGTTTCTGTTTATAATAAATTTTCTTATTTTTTTAATCTAAAAATCCCTTTATTAAAATCCTCATATTGTCTGTTCATATTCTTTGCCCATGTTTGCGCTGCCTTGTTTGCCTTTTTCTTATTTTATCACAGAAAGTGTTTTTTCTTGGAATGAAGTTCTAGATTGACAGTTATTTTCTTAAGACGATTTGGAATTACTTTGTGGTCCTCTGGCTCTCATTGTTGCTGTTGAGAAGTTGGCTGTCAGTCTTATTGTTGCTCCTCTGAAGGACATATGTCTTTTGTTTTCTATGGCCGGTTTTAAGATTGTCTTCATCTTTCGTTTTTAGAAATTTTACTATAATATGCTTAGGTGGGGATTGACATGTATTTGAAGTTCAAGTAAATCCTAAATCTGTGTCCTAATGGTGTTGACTAGTTCTGGAAAATTAACTCTTCACATATGACTTCTATATTCTCATTCTAGAATTGACTTTTGTTCTCTCGTTATGCCTTTTACTATATCCATACTCTCTCATCCATTTTCTGTGTTTACCATGCTTTTGCATCCCCATGCTTTATTTTAGATTTTTTCTTTCGATTTATCTTCCAGTTTACCAATTTTTCTCTTCAGCTATGGACTAAATTGTTAAACACATCCACTTGGTTTTGAATTTTTATTGTATTTTTCTATTTCAGAACTTCCATTTAATATTGTAATCATTTTTATCTGCTAAAATTTATATATTTTATTTTCAAGAATATTTTTTAGAATATTTCTTAAGGATAATTATTTTCAAGTACATGACCAATTACTCCATCATCTGGAACACTTGTGGTCTATTTTTGTTTTCTGTGTGATTTTTATTATGTAACAGACATTGGTTATGAAAAACTGTTGATACAATCTGGAGTGTAGCATGATTTTATTTTACAGAGGAAGTTAACAACACTATACACAGCTAACCTGAATCCACCAGAAATGGAGAAAATTTGGAATTGAAGTTCAGTCCATGGTAGTTAGGGCTGATGTCCTAAAATGTGATCTTGTGCAGACCCAACATGCTACTTGTAAAATTTGCTATATTCTCTTCCCCCTCCAATTTTTGTTCTCCTAGCTCCATGTGTCTACCAAAGCTTCACTTCTCAGCTTTTAAGTTTCTTAGCCACCTTTTCCAAACTTGTAGATGCCTATAAGTAGAAAGCATTTGTGACTGTCAGGCTCATAATCTTTTTTGAGCTTGCTAGCTGAGCTTTCAAATATTTAAGTCTTAAAACAATCTTGTCCAGTTTTTCCAGTTGTTCTCAGTGGAAGTGTTGACCAAATTATAGTTTGCCATTAAGGAATATGTCTTCCATTACGGGAAATGAACCTCTTAATAAATTGGATTTAGTTTTAAGTTTGGTATAAGGTAAAAATCTAATTTGTTTTTAACAAACACATAGCCAATTATCCCAAGTAACTTTACATGCCAATTTACTAAATATTTGTATATGCCACATACTAAAAATCCACATATGCACAGGTTTATTTCTAAATTTCATATTTAAGAAAAATGAACAATAACAATTAAGGATTAAAAAGAACTATGAGAAGGAGGTGACAAGACAGTTGATAAAGTTGTGGCCTCTTCCTCCAACTTCCGGGCCAACAGTGTGACACCTTCAAATCTCCCTTTTTCTGACTCTGACCCTCCTGTCTTTCTCTTTCTCTTACATGGAGATTACATTGATCCCACTTCAGTAATCTAGAATAATCGCTCCATCTCAAATTCATAAACTTAATCAAATCTGCACAGTCCCTTTTACCATGTAAAGGAATACACTAACAAGTTCCAGGAATTAGTAACAGTCATCATCAACTATGTGGCCAATATTCAAATGCTTCGATGGTCTCATAACTGTTTTGTGTTTGTGGTTTGGCTTGTCTATCTGTCTGTTTGAAGTAGGATCCAAATAAGATACCTACATTGAATTTGATTCAGTCATTTTTTAATCCACAGGTTCACCTTTTATGTTTTTGTTATTTCTTTGAATATTTATTTGTTGAATATTCCATGTCTTCTGTCCTATAGAATCTCCTATACCGTGGTTTGCTAATTGCCTTTTTGTGATATCCTTAACATATTCCTTTATCTTCCATATTTCCAGTAAATGGGAAGTTAGTGTTAGAAGACCGACTAAAAGACTATCCAGTTCAAACTGCAAGAGCAATTTATATGGGGTTTTGTATAATTTTATTAACAAGCAAGTGATGTCTGGTTTTCTTTCTTTTTGTGATGTCAGGAGCTACACATCATCATTGCCTAGATCTATTATTTTGTTAAAGGTTGACAAATGGTGATATTCTATTTCATCATTCTGTTCTCACTTATGAAATGGACACTTCTATGATTAGAGGGGATTTATGTTTTTTTCTCATCTATCCATGATTAAAGAAACTAAATTTCATCAGTGTTATCTAACTTGAATGCTTGCCTAAGAGTTAAATTTCAAACATTCGTGTGTTTGTCTTGTGGCCATTATTTGGTCCCAGAGCCCTGATATCAGCATGAATAATCATATTACTGGGGCAGGCCCCTACCTCCTCCATGAAAGGTTGTTAATTAAAAAACAGATATTTGTACCAAAGGTTAGCAAACACTTCTAAAATGTCATAAAATACTTTCACTAATCCTTTAAAATGCCATGAGGGGCCTAATTCTTAAAGACCCAACATCAGTCTCTTAAAGATTTTTTTTTTATTGCCCTGGTCAGCCTGGGGAAAATACAAATGACAATGGAAAATAAAGCAGCCAATCCCTGTCTACTTTCTCCATTTTATCTTTCCATAGTGTAAATGTCACCTAAATATATCCTTACAATATAGAAGAAAGGCATGATTGTGTAATTAACAAAGGAAAAGGGAGCTCTTTCTGAAATTTTTTCTTGATCACTCTAAATGTCTACTTATGCTGTTATTGAAGCCACTATCATTTCCCCAAAGTTTTGCTTGAATAGATGAGATAGGATTATATTCCAAACTGATAATTATTGCAAGGGCTGTCACACGATATGATGTAATTCTGAAATGGAAACGTTTTTCAGTGAAACTTTGTCAAGTGACACCTAATTTAAGGTACAGTATGAGGAGACTGCAAAGAAGTAATTTTTAGGAAAGTCAGAAGCAAAAAGGGTTCCTTGTTTTCTGGCAGTTCACTTTTAAAAGGCTGGCATTAGAACAAGTACCCAAATGAAGAGTGAGGGATGGTGACTGAGGTGTTTATGAAGCAAGTAATTTATAAATTCCAGAATAACAATACCCAGGAAGTCAGAATAGCTGGCATGTTCCATGTGTTTCTTAATATCAGGAAAATTACAAAGGTAATGTGAATATCCCCTTACTCACTGTTTATTTCTGATTATTGCCACTCCTGTCCCTGGTACTTCTAGGAGGCAGGAAAGCCCCCTAAAGTAATTGAGGACCTACAGAAGCACTATTTTTTAATGGCATCTTTAGTCTCCTTAAAATGATTTCCTGGAATCTACAAGGAACTTAAACAAATTTACAAGAAAAAAACAAACAACCCCGTCAAAAAGTGGGTGAAGGACATGAACAGACACTTCTCAAAAGAAGACATTTATGTAGCCAAGAAACATATGAAAAGAAGCTCATCATTACTGATCATTAGAGAAATGCAAATCAAAACCACAATGAGATACCATCTCATGCCAGTTAGAATGGCGATCATTAAAAAGTCAGGAAACGCCACTGCACTCCAGCCTGGGCAACAGCGTGAGACTCCGTCTCAAAAAAAAAAAAAAAAAAAAAAAAAAAAGTCAGAAAACAACAGATGCTGGAGAGGATATGGAGAAACAGGAATGCTTTTACACTGTTGGTGGGAGTGTAAATTAGTTCAACCATTGTGGAAGACAGTGTAGCAATTCCTCAAGGATCTAGAACCAGAAATACTATTTGACCCAGCAATCCCATTACTGGGTATATACCCAAAGGATTATAAATCATGCTACTATAAAGACACATGCACACACATGTTTATTGCAGGAGTATTCACAGTAGTAAATATTTGAAACCAACCGAAATGCCCATCAATGACAGATTGGATAAAGAAAATGTGGCACATATACACCATAGAATACTATATAGCCATAAAAAAGGATGAGTTCCTGTCCTTTGCAGGGACAAGGATGAAGCTGGAAACCATCATTCTCAGCAAACTAACACAGAAACAGAAAACCAAACACTGCATGTTCTCACTCATAAGTGGGAGTTGAACAATGAGAACACATGGACACAGGGAGGGGAACATACCAGGGCCTGTCGGGGAGTGGGGAGTAAAGGGAGGGATAGTATCAGGAGAAATACCTAATGTAGATGACGGGTTGACGGGTGCAGCAAACCACCTGGCACGTGTATAGCTATTTAACAAACCTGCACGTTCTGCCCATATATCCCAGAACTTAAAGTATAATAAAAAATAAAATAAAACAAAATAAAGTAAAAAAAAATGTTTTCCTACTCAGGATTCATTTCTAGGAATTACAAATATACGACTATAAGAAAGCCTGTTTGAAAGTGTCTCCAGATAGACCTTTCATTGTAGAACTGCTGTCCTAGGCACTGAATTGTTTATGTAGTATTAATTGAGGGGTTACTGTATCCAACATTGTACTATATGCTGTAGCAGAAAAGCAGCAGATATCCTTGTCTTCAGGAAAATTACTGTTGAGTTGTACTGACTATATCAACCCACAGGAAACAATTAGGAAACCATATAACACGGTGAATATTGATATGCTTATTGGTGCGACAGTAGCCCAAACTCAGCAATAAGAGATCAGTTGGCACACAATAATAGGATTGATTACAGAGTTTGTCTAAACCTTTTGTTTGGGATTATGATACAATTAAGGTAAGTTTGATTCATTGAGGAAGTGGGATTTAAATTAGGTCTTAAACAATGAGTAGAATGAAAAAGAAAGAGAAATTAGAAGGGATTTCACTGAGTTATCATTACATTTACTTTGTATAATTATTCTTTTTGCAAATTACTAGTTTATCAGTTTTTCTGATTTTATTTTTATGAAGACATATGTACCTTATCCAATAGAACTTTGTCAAATAATCCATAAATACACAAAGTATACATGATTAACAATGCTTTTAATGCCAAAAGACAGCTTATTTTCCTAATCCAAAGATCGCTTTATACAATTATTCTTTTTGCAAACTACGAGTTGGTTATATTAACACTTGAATAATCTTGACAAGAAGTTGCTTTAAGCAGTTAAAGATCCAGATGCTGATCAGCATGCATTCAGTGATTCTGCTTAATTGGTTCCATCTAGATAAATTACTTACCTCAGTTCCTATCACAATTTCTTCCCTGGCAGAGAAGAACATAAACTCGTATAGCTTGTAGTGTTGAAATAAGCTGAAATATAAAATAAATGTGCACTCTGATACGTTGATTTCAGGAAAAAAAACCCCCACAATATGTAAAGACATTTATTAAAGGAAACTTCATATTGACTAAGCTAATGCTATCAAACACCAAAATAGAGTTAGTACCCTCCTTTATTCCAAAAGAAATTGTCTGGAAATGCTAAGAAATTAAGAGTTTTAGTTTTTAAGGAGATGACAACATAACACAATACCTAGAATAATATCAGTAAATCCATCTGTAATGAGTGGGTAAGTTAGAAATAAGGGAGAAATTGGATGGCATCTTGACTTTTCCTAGCTTAAAAGCAAATAATGCACCATTCCTAAATAACATGAAACTTCACATTATTTGCTATGTTTTGCTGCAAACAGGAGTCATTTTCCTCTGGAAAAATGGCACTGAATTATATAATCTACCTCTATATCAATTACTTCTCACATTCTCAAACTGTTTCAATGTTAAATTAATCTCTGATAATACCTGAAAAATGAGGGCGCATGAATTAAAATCCATTTAGAAAATGTCTGAGTTTCCTGCAGAATATTCGGTCACACATGAAAGGGAAACATTAATTTAAGAAAGATAATTCCTTCATGCTTGTAATCCCAGCACTTTGGGAGGCCAAGGTGGGCAGATCACAAGGTCAGGAGATTGAGACCATCCTGGCTAACACGGTGAAAACCCACCTCTACTAAAAATACAAAAAATTAGCCGGGCGTGGTGGCAGGCGCCTGTAGTCCCAGCTACTTGGGAGGCTGAGGTGGGAGAGTGGCCTGAACCCAGGAGGCAGAGCTTGCAGTGAGCCAAGATCGTGCCACTACACTCCAGCCTGGGCAACAGAAAAATAAAAGATCATTTCTTCAGTTCTTACCCTAAAGACTAGGTGGTCAGCATACAAAACCCTATAAAGAACCAAAGGATAGGAGGTCCTTAAAATAAGTATTCTAGTAAGTTTAAGGAGCAATGCATTATTAAGAGTTAAAAATTTACTGAAGGGCTGACTTCTAATATCCTGTTTGTGATAATATTTGAATTTTTCTAGTTCTCTTCCTGCTGGTTGAGAAAATTAATAGACTCATAATACAGCAAAATGCCCAAGAACAAAAAATTGTCTTAGTGGTTTCTCTCTCACTCTGGTGCCTTTTGCTATTTAAGGAAATTGATTTTAATATAACTGAGAAATTAACATTTGCAAAATGTAGCTACAGAGCATGTATAATAATGGCTTCTCCTGGATGTTGTAATGGATCAAAGTTTCAATTCATTTGAAATCAATGAAGAAATCCTCAGGCAGCTGAGTCTCTCTGAGTTATATTAGCAGTTGATCTCACTAGTAACACAATCCATTAAAAAGTGATGGGTGTGCAGACTCTGTCATGGTATTTTTTGGGGAAAAAAACCTCTTGTACATTCAAATTACTCATCAATATTCAGAAAAGTAACTTAGCTTTTGACATTACTTTGATTTGTTGGCTAGAAAAATACATCAAGATTAGTGAAGTCTGATAATTCAATGACACAAAATAAATTCAAACTCTCCCTAACTTACACTGGTTATCTAGAGAAAGCCTTAAGGTCAAAAATATTACACTGGCAACAACCGATTTTAAGTAGAAAAATTAAAGACTATAGAGTATTTTGGAAACAGCTTGGCTTCCTCTCAGTGAACCAGCATAAAATTTCCCTTTCTCTATCTTGTGTCACACAAAGAATTTAGTTCATAGATCTTCCTTCCTGAAATTTCATAATCTTTCAGGCTTATTCTTTTCACTGCATATAGGAATTAGGTTGTCCCATGCCAAGAGGGAAATTCACTTCTTAACACTGAAAATAAAATGCGTGATTTGGATGTGGTGGTCAAAGGTGCAGACTTGGGGGCAAGTCCAGGACTTGTCCAGATTTACCAGGAGCGATTAGGTAGTGCTGTATGGGAACAAAGTGACACTTCAACTGCGATAATGCATTTTCATCCTCTTCTGACTGACTCAACCTCCTAGATTATTTTGTCAAACATTTAGTCTTAGTTCTAAATTGAAGAGAGATGAAGTGAAAATAATTCAAGATGTCTGGCTCGATGCCTGGAAGTGCAATACCCTGTGGTTTACAGAGCGGCAGGGTTGATTTTCTTATTTTGGGTACCTGCCTCTTATATTGAGTGTACACCTGAGATTACTATCGCCTAATTCCCATAAATAGGTAGAATCCACAATGACAGACGTGTACTTGTGCCATATATATGTAAATGATGTTTTATACTAAAAAGCTGCAGAAGTATTTATATTTGTATACATTATACAATACATTGTACAAATGTAAAACTAGATTTGTACAGCTAGATTTGCCAGTACTTACAGTCATGTAGGGGAGGAAATTTGGTATTAGTTTTTTTCAAATCACAGACACATGACAGAGTGTGTTAAGGGCATCAGACGAAATTTCAATTTTATTGTCAGTTAAGTTTCATGTGCTATAGGTCATGTTCTAAAAACTGCTCTACCTCAATTGACTAGGGCTTTTAGTGGTTGGGTAAACTTAGTATCGGGTTAAATTCAAACACTTATACTTTTGATAACTGGGTTGCCTTCATATTTATAACATTGCTTTGTAGTAATCAAAATGAAAAATATTATATGATTTCGTTGTTATTAAACTGTTTTTTTCCTTCAACTTTTCACTTTGAGGGTACATGTGCAGGATGTGTAGGTTTAAATGGGTGCCATGGTGGTTTGCTGCAGAGATCAACCTATCACTTAGGTATTAAGCCCAGCATCTATTAGTTATTCTTCTTGCTGCTGCCCCTCCTCCCAGTCCCCCCTAAACTCTCATTTGTGGACTTTTGAGGGATTCTCAACAGGTGTTGTAGAAAAGCATATTTTCTTTTACACAACTTCAGAATCAATTCCAGACATCCTACTAACTGATATTTTGTAGTTCTGTAATAGGGATATTTAAATTGCATAACTTCTTTGAAATAACAATATGAAGACTTAACAGCATCAACAATTGTTGTGATTTACTTTGACTAATTTCTTAAATACTACTTTTCGTTTTATTTTTAGTGAAGTAATAATATTAGGGATTTATAATATGCGAAATTACCCTGGTTAGGATCTAAAGGTGACATCCTCTCTTAACTTAATTGTTTTCTGAAGGACAATGTCAAGAAATATGTCAATGAACATTTGCCCAGAGAGACAAGATGAAGGGGAAAAGAGCTGCCATCCTTTACCTTCTAGAAGGGGTCATTATGGCATGGGTTTTGTGGCCCTGGTTAACTATCAGTCCCTGTGCCCATTAGAAACTTCCTGGGCTAGCTCAGTTTTAAAAATGTGTTCTGCAAGAGAAACTGGGATTGTTCAAATAGAGAAGGAAAAGAAGGATGCTAACACAATGTGCAAAGTAGAATTCCTCTTGCCCAGTGATTCCCAAACCCTGACGGGTAGAAAGACCTTCAGGAATAGGCTCTCCTCCAATTCTGGATTGCCATCATCTCCCCCAACACAAGGACCTTGCCTTACTTTAATTGATATGAAAACTACTTCGGCTTTTACTGAGAGATACCCCTTAGGAGCTATGTTTTAATATTAAGAAACCACATTATATCAAATGCTATTACGTAAAAACCATATTATATCATATGACATTATTAATTCATGCCAGAAACCAATATATAAACTTTATCATATTAAACACGCTAGTATTTAAAAAGCTTTCTAGATTTCAGCTAGAATCCTTGCCAAGCAAATCATGAGCATGTCTAGGATATCAGTCAGCACTCTTATTTTAGAATTTTAAATTTTAAAGTTGAAAAACACTGGCGTATATAGTATAAGAGAAACAAAAATATTATGCAGAAGCCTTCAGCTTGACAAAAGATTTTAACCTACTCTTGTTGGAATATTTGCAAACTCTAAAAATGTCCCTTTAGAGAGATGCATGACTCTACTGGAGACCTTGTGACAGATTATATAAAAAGACAAATTTCTTAGTTCACCAATGAAGAATCACTGTAATAAAAATACTTTTCCTTCCATCATTTTCTAAGCAGTAAGAAAGACTTAATGAGTTTAATTGGTCAATATTACAAGATATTTCAGGGGATGTAATAAATTTGAGGAAGTATATTCATAAATCTCTTCAATTTCTAATACAAAGCATTCAAAATAAATATTTAAATAGCAATGAATGTTGCTCTTCAAAATGTAGAATCAGGTAGTTGGAAAGATCAACTACCTAAAATATAGAGTCTATTGTAATTGCATCTGATTAATCTGAATCATCCTATTAATAAATATTAATTAGAGATGCAAAGAAAACGGAAATCTTAATTTATTTTAATTCTAGATGAAATTATATTTATCAAACGCAAACCTTTTTTTCTGGGAATGCAAAGTTAGCCAAACTATTCACTGTTCTGACTTTTGGTTATTAGATGAAAGATTTGAACATCTAATTTAAAGAAGATTTAATTACCTAATTATTGGTTGGGCTAATTACAGCATAAATTCTGTAAATATCTGAATTTGCCAAAAACTGAATTACTTTTTACTTAACAGACATTTTCCAGAAGATGTGAAATGAAAAATAAATGTTACTGAAAATAATCCATACCTGATTTTTAAGTAATCAATGATAGCATTGGCTTGTTTTACATCAAAGATATTCCAGTCCTCACTTTTTTGTGAATGTGTTGGTCCTATTTCAGCCATAACTTCTCCAAGCCATTTTATGCTGTCCTCTAAGGACATATGTAGTGCTGAAATAAAATCCAGAGAGATCTTAAGTATTATTTTGATGGATGTTTTCAGAATAAGATAATCTAAGATGTTTTTAATGTGCCAAAATTTACTTTGTTAAGTATTTGTGAGGATAAATGGTAAAACTCTTGTTTCTTCTTAATACATTAATACATTTTATGCAGAAGAATAGCAGCTGGCTGGACACGGTGGCTCAAGTCTGTAATCCCAGCACTTTGGGAGGCCAAGGTAGGTGGATCACTTGAGCCCATGAGTTAGAGTCCAGCCGGGGCAACATGGCGAAATCCTGTCTCTTCAAAAATTCCAAAAATTAGCCAGGCACGGTGGCACATGCCTGTGGTCCCAGCTACTTGGGGGGCTGAGGTGGAAGGATGGCTTGAGCCTGGGCGGCAGAGGTTGCAGTGAACTGGGATGGTGCCACAGCACTCCAGCATGGGTGACAGAGTGAGACTCTGTCTCAGGAATAGCAACTGACCCCGCCCCAACATTTGTGAATTACTATAATGCTACACAATTGTCTGTAGAATTTATGATTCTATTTTAGGATAAAAAAAAGAAAAAAGTTCAAATTGTACTTTAAAATCTTTAAAATGAAAAGGGTTTTTTCTTTTTTCTACAATCTTAGAATAAAAGCATGAAAACTACAAAAAAAGATGTTTGACAGCTGGTGAGGAATGGAAGACTTAGATGGGAGGTTCAGTTACTAGACAGCAGAACTGAACTTAGAGCTGAAAATGTAAATGAATGGAGTCAATCAACACAGGGCTTTAGCCAATTGTTTCCATGTGTAAATCTGGGTCTGAAGATTTTCAATGGAAGTCAGAAATATGGATTTTTATGTAAAACATCAAGTTTTTTTTTTTTCTTTTCCACAGCCACAGACTTATAACTCATGTAAGCTGTTTCTCAAATGTCTGCCCTGTGGTGCTGGTGAGAGCCGGATGAAAATGCACAGAGTGACACAACCTGGCCACCACCACCAGAAGTAAACAGCTCAGTGATTCTCGTCTATTCTCTCACAGCTACACACCAGCGCAAACACACACCCAAAACTGTCTTGTGTGGCATTTGTCCAGTTGAAAAAGAACACCTTAGACTTAACTTTTAAAGTGTCTGTAATAAAAACATAAACTTCCATTTTCTTTTCTCATTTGGTTCCGTTATGCTCAGTGTTACTTGTGACAGATAAAATATTATTTACAACCCACACACACTCTATCCACCCTTCCCCGGGAAGATGGAGTCAGGTAAGTGGACTGGCCAGATTGTCCTATGTTTGCGGAAAAGCGATGGGTATGTGGACATAAAACCGAGGATGCTGGAGGTGGAGAGTAGAAAGACACTAAAGCCAGGCTGGACTGGCCGCCTGGGGGAGGTGAATGTCAGCGGGGAGCCTGAATGTGGGATCTACGGGAATTGTGCTGCTCAGTGTGGACCCCACCAACCAAATCCCTGTCTCTCTCTCTGAAGTCATCAGTCAACATTACACTTGTTGTAATGGAGTTGATTTGGAAGGGAGGGGGTGGAGATTAAAAGAAGTTACGAGAACATAGGCTGATCGCTGGACCAGGTATTTCTGGATTAAACAGCTGCTCTTTCCCACTGGGGTGTAAGTGCTCTACCCTAAATACCAAAATTACTAATAAGGTGAAAGGAAAGTAATTTAAAATATTAGGAAGACACTATAAACACAAACTTGTAATTTGTTTAGTATAGCTTCTTTTCTACTTACAGGAATTAGAAAGAAGCATAAAAACTATATACAACAATTAAAATCTGGTTTAATGAATTACAATTGGTTCATTTCCCATTGCCTCCCTCCAGATCATCTTTTATGTATGTCAGATACAGTGAATTATTTCTGGATAACTAGGTTTTCCTATATCATTCTAAGTGGAATTCAATTATTATTGTACATTTCTCTCTCCATGATAAACTTCTTTTGATAATAGTGGAAGTAGCTTCAGAAATGAAAAATCTGTTGGATAAAAGCAATTCATAAATAAATGGAAAATCTGAATCATTTTATTAATAAAATGATATTAATTAGAGATGCAGAAAAAGAGAAATTCTTAGATAATTGATTATAATTCTAGATGAAATTATACTTATCAAACAAAAATACATTTATATGACTATTTCCTTCTGAAAATAGTTGAATCTTTAAAACTGTTTTTCTATGTCTAATGTCTTTCTGTAGATAATTGCTTTAAAAATTAGGGAAGTTATAATTTCATTTATCGAACTGAAATATTTGCTCTTTTAAAAATCACATTTAGTGATGTGATTAAAATATAAAAGATTAAACCACTCAAATAGCAAAAGCTTCTAGAAACAAAATGTATTCTTGAAAATTTAGAGTAATGAAAGAACATACCAGACTTAAAATTAATTGGAAAATGTAGGATGATACCTCATAACTGACCTTTACTGTTAGTAGTTAGGTGACCTGAGTCTCTTTTTATTTATTTATTTATTTTGGGAGACAGGGTCTTGCTGTGTTGCCCAGACTGGAATGCAATGATGCAATCATGGGTCACTGCAGCCTCAGCCTCCTGAGCTCAAGCGATTCTCCCACTTCAGCATCCCAAGTAGCTGAGACCACAGATGTGGGTCACCATACCCAGTTAATTTTTCAGTCTTTTTTTAGATATGGGGTTTCTCCATGTTGCTCAGGCTGGTCTTGGACTCCTGGCCTCAAATGCTTCTCTTGCCTTGGCCTCCTAAAGTGCTGGGATTACAGGCATGAGCCACTACATCTGGCCTCATTTCCTTTCTATGTAAAATGAGAATACTGCAATACCTGTTTTCAAAATTATAGTGCCGTTGTGAGGATTAAATAAGAAATTCATGGCCGGGCACAGTGGCTAACGCCTGTAATCCTAGCACTTTGGGAGGCCAAAGTGGGCAGATCACCTGAGTTCAGTTCGAGACCAGCCAGGCCAACATGGTGAAACCCCGTCTCTACTAAAAATACAAAAATTAGCTGGGCGTGGTAGCGGGTGCCTGTAATCCCAGCTACTTGGGAGGCTGAGGCAGGAGAATTGCTTGAACCCAGGAGGCAGAGGTTGCAGCGAGCAAAGATCATGCCACTGCACTCCAGCCCGGCCAGGCGACAGAGCTAGATTCTGTCTCAACAAAAAAAAGTTCATATGGAACTCCTGGTACTATTACATGTGTATAGTGCTTTCTAGATTTAGCCCGAAGCCAGCACATTTGATGTAGTATTTAAGAGGATGGGCCCTCACTTGCTAGTGTAGACCCTGTGTGACCTTAAGGAGTCACTGAACCCCTCTGACTCTTACCAATTTCTCTCATAAGGTGGCATGTGAATTAAATAAGACAATATTTTTAAAGCAATCGACACTGTGACTGGCACAAGTTAATCTACATAAATGTTACCTGAATTTGCCGTTCCTATTGAGGGGAAAACCAATTTAGCATCATAAGAACTAAAAAATATTCTACAGTTACTTGCAAACATTCACATCATACAGAGGGGAGTCCATCTAGGCCTATGGACCTGGCTGGAGGCCCAATATCCAGTCTATCCAATACTTTACAGTGGGAACGTCGAATCTTTTAGGTTCCCTGGGCCACACTGGAAGAAGAAGAATCGCCCTGGGCCACACATAAAATGCATTAGCACTAACAATAGCTGATGAGCATAAAAAAAATCACAAGGGAAATCCCGTAATGTTTTAAGACACTTTACGAACGTGTGTTGGGCCGCACTCAAAGCCGTCCTGGGCCACATGCAGCTTGCGCGCCGTGGGTTGGATAAACTTGCTCTACAGCTTATGTTCGGTCAGGTCCTAGAAAAACCAGACCTCACAATATATACTGTTAAGACGAGTCTCCAAATTCTGTGTCCCATATTTTTTAGCTTGATCTAATTTGATTCCAGATGGGTTGACTGTAGAATGCCTGGTAGATATGCAGCCAAGTTTGAGGCAAGGATCGATCAGAGACTGAGCTAGCATGAAATGGAATTCCCACACTGGACAGAGTACACCCCTGCCAGAGGCCCAGAGTGTGCGCTTTTGGGCTTTTTCTATTATGACGTTGCTGAATGGGAGTGGTGGCTATGTGCTCAGGACTCTATTGCTACCTAGTTGAAGTGTAAACATACTTTACCTTTTTCCTTGGCACATTTGGCTAAAATTACATTCTTTCCTAATGATGACTATAACTTTGTTCAGTTTAAAAGTGTGGAGGGATTTTTTTTTTTTTTTTTTTTTCTGCCAGAAGGTAAAACTAGATTCCTTGCTTTTTTTCTGGTTAGGTTCTACATATGTACTTTCTTTCTCATGGTTTATGAGGAGCTGGAGGGATCCTGCTCAGGTTTTAGAAATTCATTTTTGCAGTAATATCAACAATATAAAGTTTCATCTAGAAAAAAATGTTATTGAGTCAGTTATAAGTTACGGGAAAAGGTTAAAAAAGAAATATGTTCTCGGGGGGAGGGGGGAGGGATTGCATTGGGAGTTATACCTGATGTAAATGACGAGTTGATGGGTGCAGCACACCAACATGGCACAAGTATACATATGTAACAAATCTGCACGTTATGCACATGTACCCTACAACTTAAAGTATAATAATAATAAATAAATTAAAAAAAAAAAAGAAATATGTTCTCAAATTTGGGATGTGAGGTCCATGAAAATTTTTACTTTCCTTTATTCTATTTCTGGTGTATGAATACTCAGCTCAGAAGTTGCCAAAACTTAGGACTGTCCATGTTACATATTCTCTTTTAAAATTTAATTTTTGCATAAGTGATGTATTCATATTTCAAAAATACAAACGAAGAAATCTTATGAAAAGACTTCCTCCAATATCTGTTGCCCACATGCCTGGTTCTTACTACCATTCACCCCAGGGAATATCTATTATTAGTTTTTTTCTGTATCTTCCAGCATTTCTTTGTGTACACACAAATAAAAATATGGATAGATTCTTGTTTTTGCCTCTTTTATAAATGAAAGCATGTAGTTCTGCACCTTGCTTTACTTAATAACTATATATTGCTTCCCATATAGTACACAGAAAGCTTCTTCATTTTTTCCTTTCTATAGCTTCCTAGTATTCTATTCTAGAGATGGCTAATCATTACTGATAAACTTTTAATTTCAGTGTAGTTTTAAATTTACGGAAAGGTTACAAGAATATCACAGAGTCCTCAGATATTTAGAGGGTGAATGACACTGATACAACTTTAAAATGAAATTAACATATCTTTGGCAAATTGACTATTAAGAAAACTGTAACCTTTGTTAAGTATTACTTGAGGTTTTATAACTCAATGGAGATATGAACTATATATTTGCTATACTCAGGAAAAATCCTTATTTTTCATTAAAGAAATTACAATAAAATCTGTAACTTTTGCTTAAGAACCTCAATTTAGATGGTAAACTGAATTTGTTTTACTTAAAAAAAGAAAAATAATGTACTTACTTTTAAGATTTTGAAGTAACATAGCTAGTAAAGTCATAAATTTTGAATACTGAATAATAGAAAAATCCATTCCTCTAGCCCACAAAAATCCAGATACATAATAATCTAGTAGAATAGCATCCTTTAAACAAGTTTCAAGGTTTTTGAAATTCAAAAATGTTCCCAGTTTTCTGTAAAATAAAAGAAAAATCCACACATTAAGTCAGATTAGATATAGAACCATTTCTTTTCCTAAGTTTTGAAAACAGGTCTTTTTCTTTAATGAAAATTCTATAATGCCCATAATCTGAAAATATTTAGTTACATCAAACTTCATAAAACCAAAATGACATTCAAAAAAGAAATAGAGAGAGACAGAACGAGGAGGGGGGAGCAAACTCTATTTTTGGTCTCCTGCCTCCTCTTCCTCTTTATTTTCTGGTTCTCCTCAGTCTTCCCCCTTCCCTTTCTTTCTTCCTTGTGTATGTATAGCAATTTTACTAGTATTTTTTTCTCTGAAATTCAATGTCTTTTTGCATTTATAAAATTAAGTTTCTTTTATTTCTGAAAATGTTCTGGAACTAAATTGTTAAATATTATGATATATATACATATATACACACACACACACACATATATATACACACTTTTTTTTTTTTTTTTTTAAGGCAGGGCCTTGCTCCATCGGCCAGGCTGAGTGCAGTTGTGTGATCTTGGCTCACTGCAACTGCTGCCTCTCCAGTCCAAGCGATTCTCCTGCCTCCGCCTCCAGAGTAACTGGAATTACAGGTGCCCACCACTGCGCCCGACTAATTTTTTTGTATTTTTAGTAGAGAGGGGGTTTCACCATGTTGGCAAGGCTGGTCTCGAACTCATGATCTCAAGTGATCTGCCCACCTTAGCCTTTCAAAGTGCTGGGATTACAGGCGTAAACCACTGCACCCAGTTCATTCTGCTATATTTTAAAAAGAATTCCAATTATGTATATTTTAGTCATTTTTTTCTAGAGTTATAATTTTCTCCTCAACCTTAAAAATTTTTCAAGTCTATTTTGTTTTCATTTTGGATACTTTTCTCATTACCATCTTCTATGTGTCTTAGTGTGTTTTCAGCAGTGTTACTTCTTCTGTGGGTGGCTCTAAATTTCCCCCAAATTCTGCAAGATCTTTCCTTTTCTACTCTTTCTTAAAAACAAGTTTTATAATCTTTTATTTCTTTATCTCTTCCTTGAGCTTTTATATCTCTGTTGTATGCTTTTTGTAATTGCTTCATATGTTTTAAAATTCATGATAAAATAGTTGATTATCTTTTTTGTCTGCTCATGGTTGTATCTTTCTGGTGTGTTTGATTTGCTATTTCTCTTTCCTGTTCCTCTTCTATTTTTTCTTGCAGTGTCCTGGAATGCATATTCTTTGTTTACACCTTATCTTTGGATGAAGTGAGTTTTTGTCCTTGAATACCTACTTTTGGGAAGTACACTGGAGGTGGAGACCTGGCCAAGTTACAAACTAGTAGGCATTTTCTGTATGAAGTAACTTTGTGTCAATTATTCTAGCACTTGTTTTTTTTTTTTTTAATTGGTAAGGAAAAAGAAAGAAAAGAACAGATAGGCTCTCTTGATTATCATATAAACAGTCAATTTCCTGTGCTACAGAAAGAATCTGCTCCAAGCCTGCACACCCTGGTCCTGCTATTGCAGATAAGCATTCCTGGAATGGTACTTTAGGGTTTCTCCTCCTGGGAGATTAGCAGATATATAGGTAGATAGATATAGATATAGATATAGATATATAGATATTAGCTCATTCTAAGCTCTGTGACTATGAACATCCTTCCTTATATTTTCTCCTGCACTTCTGGTTGATCTATAATGACAGTAGCCATCATCTTTATATTTTGTGGTTTGGACCATTAGCATTCTCTTGATTTTGACAAAGATGAAGGTGGTATTTCCTTGTTGTTTTTATGTGATTTTGAGAGGGGTAATACGTGTGTGACAACTTTTTACTGCCGTCTTCAAAAATGGAAGTCCTTATTATTCTTAACATCAAAATAAATGATATAATCAGATTAATAAATACAGCAAGATTAAACAAGTTTGGGAACAAATAAAGCTGATGTTGATATGGGTCTATTTCTTCAACATCCATTTCATCTACAGTGGTATCAGGGTAGACCTCAAACCCAAAAGCGAGTTCTGATTATTCTAAGCTAATCACGGTAATTTCACCCCTTGCCTTAATGCCATTTGGTATATGGCATATCTCAATAATAATTATTGTTCTATGATGGGCACGTTCCTAAATTATTCTAAATAATTCATAACAGAGGATGAAGTTTCTTTTTTTCCTGTTGAATAAAAATAAAAAAGAGCAAGTAAGTGGCTTTAGTTGCTACTGCCAGTTATCTTGTAACCCTAAGAAAAATGGGTTCTAAGATTAAGCCTCATTTCTCGATGATACTATTTAGACCTTGACTCAATTAACTTTGGAGTTAATCCATCTCTGAATTTCCTGTTATGTCATACATATGTACATATATGTATATATGTGAACATTGTATATTTTTAATTTTTAGGTCAATAAGTTCAGTTTTTTATATTGCATGTCACTATGCACTTTGATACATTTTTTCAGGCATTTGATTCAAATGGCAGATACAGACATCCTGATGATGGTGGTGGCAGGGTTTTAGTCTATTAGCCAGGGAACTTTAATTTGCACTGGACATTACTTGGCAAGGTTTATTTCTCAATGTTTAATGTACAGTATCATTTACTCTTAAGTGAAAGTCAGTATGAAAACTTCCACAATAGTGAAAACTTGTGGTATTGTTATGAGATAAGTAAGTAGGCCAGTGGAATATGTAGAAAGTCCAGAAACAGACTCAATACATGTGGGAGCCTGGTATATGGCAGAGGTATTATTTCAAATCAGTAGAGGAAGTATAAATTCTTCAAAAATGGTGCTGAGAGAATTGGTTATCCAAATGGAAAATAAAATAAAATACCATCCCATACAATACATTAAAATAAAATCCAGGTGGGTTAAAGATTTAAATGGCAATAGCAAAAATTACAAACTTTTAATAAAAAAATATATTACTGACATTTGGATAGGCCAAAATTTCTTAAAAGTGACACCACAAAATACAAACCATAAAGAAAAAGACTAATAAGTTGGTCCTTGTTAAACAAATGAAACACTTCTGGAGAACCAGAGACAATCTAACTACATTGAAAAGACAAGCTGCAGACGGGGAAAAAAATTGTAATGAACATAAAAGGATTAGTATTCAGTAAGGAAGGAGAAGTAGGAAGCCTTCATGCATTCTTAAGTCTTATCAGTAGGAGAGAGGTCTAAATACAGTTAATAATAGATCAGAGGTATGTATTCCCAAATTGGCTTTGATGTTCTCCATTGGTTAAGAATCCAAAGTAAAGAGAAATGATCAATTAAGATCTTTCCAAAACTCCAATTATCTTTTGCAATAAACTCCTAAAATTGGGACTGCTGGATTATATTGGCCATGGTGAGATATGCTGCTAGCCCTCCCTCCAGAAAGGCAGTGCCAAATAGGTCTTTCATCAAGACCACACAGAAAAAGTCCACTTCTCTATACTCCAATCTAGTTTGGATTTTGTCCATAATTTACTAATCTAATCTAATAGAAAAGATTACCTTTTTCTTTTTTTTTGGAGACAGAATCTCACTCTGTCACCCAGGCCAGAGTGCAGTGGCGCGATCTCGGCTCACTGCAAGCTCTGCCTCCCGGGTTCACGCCATTCTTTAGCTTCAGCCTCCCGAGTAGCTGGGACTACAGGCACCTGCCACCATGCCCAGCTAATTTTTTTTGTATCTTTGGTAGAGACGGGGTTTCACCATGTTAGCCAGGATGGTCTTGATCTCCTGACCTTGTGATCTGCCTGCCTAGGCCTCCCAAAGTGCTGGGATTACAGGCGTAAGCCACCACGCCTGGCCAAAGATTACAATCTTATGTATTTCTTTGCTTATTTACTAGATTGGATTTCTTTTTAATGTCCTCTATTGGTTACTTTTTCTTATAAGTTTATAAAAGTTTTTTGCATACTTAGGGATGTTAACCCTTTAGATTTATGATACAAGTTTTTAAAAGCATTTTATTATGAGCCATTTCTTAAAGCAATTTTCTTGTGATTTTATGATTTTTGTAACACTAATCCTGAAGTATTTGCAATCACTCACTTTCAATTTAAAATAGCATTACTGTAAATAGGGGTCATCTGCTTCAATTCGGTTTTATTTTGGTGAGAAAAGGAAATTCAATTACTTTTTTTCTCATGTGCTTGTCTATTTTTGTTGACAAGTTCTAGAATAACTATTTCAGTCTATTATTATCATATTGGATTTTATTTTAATTTTAAATGACCCGTACTTACTACCAGGCTTCTTATATCACAATTTCTCATTGGCAGTTTTGTTGTTTAAAATTCACAATTTATCTTTCAGCTGGGTTATGAAGTAAATTTTTTAATAAGACCACAGGAATACTGTATTTTCTGAGTTGTTCTAAATATTGCAATGTCTTGTTGCCCCTATAACTAAACATCAGACAAAATTAGTATTTTATTTTGCAATCATACTCTTTTGACTTCCTAAATTTTGGTTACTTGTTGCACCACTGATTTTTGCAGACTAACCTTGCTAGGGAAAAGTCTGAGGCCTGTTATTTTCCTCTTTAGGTGACTTGCTTTAAATTTATCCCACAAAAAGGCAATACATGAAGTTTTATTCTACTAAAATATTAAAATCAAAGCTTTTATGAAGTGTAGATTTTTTTTTCTGATTGACTATATTGAATGTATATTCTAACTTCTTCAAATAATTGCTTTAATCTACACTTTATGTAAGTTTTCTTAAATTTGTCTTTCACGTTACTGACTTGATTTTCAGCAAGGTAAGTTCTACATTGGTTTTACTCTTAGCCTTAGTTTCTTGCCTTAGTTCTAAAAGCTACTTCTCTATATATTTTACCATGTTTTTTAGTTTTTGGTCTCTTGTTTTGTGAAACTGATGCCCTTTTTAATTATTAGCTTCAACCTAACATTTTCTTCTGTTTCTAGCAGTTAGTTTTCCTTCTAAGTGTACTCATCATCTGCCATCTGCACACTATGTATTTTTAATTAAGTATTTGCTCTGAATATTTGCATATGTTCTTTGCTTTTTATTTTTACTTTTCAATGTTTAGCAGTGTTTGAATGACAGTAACTACTTGCCAAAGAATATTTTGGTGAAATCTCTTTGACCTTCTTCACTTTTGCTGTCCCCGACACTCTCTCCACCACTTTCCCTAATACCATTTGTCTCTTCCCTTTTAACTTGAACCACAGGGCTAAGGATTTATCATTTCCATTCTTTGCTCAGTCATTTCACTCCAAAGATTATGTAGGGAGACATTTGGAGCAAGATACTGCTACGGTTTGAATGCACAGTTTCCAGTATTTTACTGGCAAATACGTAAACTTTTTCTCTGGGAATAAGGGGAGCTGGAACAGGGGAGAGGGGAGAGATGGCTACAGCTGTAACATGAGAGAATGTAGGGAAAGAGAAAGATGATTCACTGTGTTTTAGGAAGTTTGGTATAGTGATGATGGGTGATATACCTATCTATTTAGTCTCACCGAGAATTTGTGTAAAAATATTACATTATTCTTGCATGTTCTGGACAATGGGGTGCATTTTAATTCTTAAATATGACATGCAGGAATAAGCCTCAAGGCAAGAGCTAAATAGCTCATGGAGGCCCAGTTACCGAAAGGTTATTAAAGATGTCTCAGTGTTATTCTTGTGTTTATATAGTTACTTTCATTTTAGTCCTTATTCTTTTTTAAAAAGATTGAGATGGATCTATAAATAAAGTCAAGGTTACATTAAAATATTTATGATGGATAGCAGCTAAGGGATCATGAGAGATGTACCCAGACATTTAACTGTTTACAGTGGATTTCAGAAATATGTTTTAATGATACTTTAATGTTTCATTTGGTTGGCTGCTTTCATGGAGAGCAATTTTTAATTTTAAGAGGTAGGGAAATGTGCTGATTTCTTCTAACTTATTTAAATAGGCTTATAACTTTGTAGACTCTATGATTTTCACATACTTCTGTCACTTGGTGATAGGATATTTTAACTATATTTCTGTCATTTTGTAAAGCATATAACCCCCATTTATAATAATGCTATTTTAAATTGAAAGTGAGTGACAGATTGCAAATATTTCAGGATTACTATTATAAAAATCATGTATAAAATCTCAAGAAAATTGTTTTACAAAGAAATGGCTCCTAACATAATACTGATGTTATTTATCCAAAGATGATGTCTTAAAATTTGAGGTCACTTCAGGTGATTTCTACATTAATGAGACAGTCTAAAAAGGTCAACCTGCTATTGAACCTGGCTGTTGTTATACTGCTAACTTCTGCAACACCTTCTGTATCATTTACTGTATCCTAGGTCTTACCCCCTAAAGATTAAAAATATGTTCAGAATTTAGATTTTCAACAACAAAGAGAGCCTATAATTTAAAAAAAATCATCACACAAAGTATGATACATAGCAAAATTTACAACGTGGGAAGAAATAATTCTAAAAAGCACTTATTTGCAGTATCTTTTATTTAATATTAATTGTATTTAATATAATATCTTTTACTTGACATTTAATATAAATACATTATGAACTGTATAAAATGTGTGCTATTTGCATTGTGCTATTTTGCCTAGTATCAAATACCTATTGTTTTGCATTGCAATGATCAATAACATTTGGGGTTACCTGGAAAAGTAATACAACATTTTACGTAAAGACATGATCAGTGGTATCATGGATCAATTCTTACATTAAGAATCAGAATTCCTAACAAATCTTAATTTCTATAAAAATGGTAAAAATCATCAGAAGATACTTGCTTAAAAATCTGTGAAATTTTAAATTCACTCATGCTTGTAGAGATGCAGATAGTAAGCGGTATGGCTGATCACAGATCATCAATTTCCAGCAGAGGTTGCCAGCGCTGGAGCTGAGAGTCCGGGAAAAGCCCTGTCAGTATTATTCAGCCGTTCTTGATAAACCTTCCCTTCTCGGATTTTTCTTCCAGCCAGGACATTTGTCATATTCCCTTCTCAGTAGCAAGTCATTTTTATGCTATAACATTTGTAAGATTTGTCAGTGATAACCACTGACAGAGCCATTTTCTATTTGTCCGTTATAGTCCACGACACCCTGCTTGTGTCCCAAGGACTGGCCTGCAGAGACTTGATACCAGGATGCTAGTGCATGACATCATCCCCGCTCTCCACACATGATGGCCAATTAGGCTTCCATTCTAAATTAGGATCATTTTTTAAATGGATGATTACTAAAAATACCTTTTAGGATATTATGTTGTTGGATAGATCTGACAAAAGTTCTAAATAGATGATCTACTATAGAAATAAATGGCCTAAAGAGTGAGATGTACATATACTGGAATTAATGACTATAAATTCCATCGTATTCACATTTTTAAGTAACATGTACTCAATCAGAGTACTTAGTATAGCATTACTTCTGATGAAAATCACAGGTGGATGGCAAATACTCAAGATTTCCAAAAAATAAAGTGTATTGGCCATTATCATTACAGAAAACACAACTTACTTTTCTTACAACGAGGGAGAACATCCTTTAAGTTAATGTGCATACTGACAGTTTTATGAATGAAAGAGAAAACAAGATGGCATATGCTAGAGCTTGCTTTTATCAACAAACCTCTGCTCTTGGTATTAGTAAGTATTAGTAAGCTGGTTTGCAATACATTTTCTTTATAAAGGAGACTGTTGAGTAGTGCAAAAAGTCAGTTATTTGAGAATTTTTGTGTTTCAGAGTCCAGATATATTTCAGCGCATAATATCATAACAAATATTTTGAAGAAATCTTAAATACGTAATCACAATGGTTTACAGATGCAAAACTCGAACTGTTCTACATATGATTGTAATAGTGAAGTGCTTACTCTTGAACTCCATCGATGTCCTCCGTTAACAAATCAGTGATTTGTTCAGCTGAAAGAAAATCTGGAGATAGAATCTTTTCATGCTCCTGGAATTCAGTGTCTCTCTACCAAAACACAATGCAGAGTGAGTTATTGCAATCGTACATTCATATATTAAACCCAATAATATCAAAATTGGTTCTTCTTATGGTCTAGTTGCTGTCAGGACAAACATTTAAAAACAACAACCTTCGAGATGACATTTTTTCTTTTCCATATTATGCAATGGTACCTTTTACCTGAAAAGTCAAATGGCTAACAGTCAATCTGTCTTTGGGGCATATGTACAACTGGGCGATGGTTTCCAATTCAACAAATATTTATTATCTGCACATTCTTCATTGAATCTAGGGCTTATGAGGAGGCAAATATAAACAAGAAAGATGTGCTAACCTCAAGAAGCTTAACATCTAGTGAGAGAAACAAGCCTAGGATGATGTTAAAAGAAGAAAAGAACACAAGTAAGCCATAATAAATGCAGCATTCAGTCTAAAAGAAAGGACAAGTATAGGCAAAAGACAAGCAAACTCCACAGAGAGGAGTTCCAGGAATAGGCTTTGGAGGGTTGGGTGTGGCCAATGAATGCCCCATGTGAATGAACCAGCAACACTGAGGTTATGAAGATAGGATAGTTAGGAATGAGTTCTGTAAATATCAGCAACTCACAATATTACCTAGGTTACATGAGGAGGACTAGTTGGACTTAGGTGGAAGTGGGCATTGGAAAGGTATGGTGGGCGATCTTAAATTTAACGATTCAACGAGTGCTCACAAAGTACAGGACATTGTGAAGGCATCATAGATATTTTAGACCCTGGCTGGTTGAACAATGGTAGTCTGAGAAGTTTGTTTCTGGTAACACAGCTAGTAGCGCTCAGAACCATGAAGGTTCTGAGCAGGTAAATGACAAGACAAAACTGTGCTTTAAGGAAGGGTAATCTACTGGAGGGTGAAGGAAAGACAGGAGCAGAGGAAGAGTTAAACAAAGAGGTCATTTAAACAGTGCAGGGATGAAGCATTGCACTGCTCTGATCTCCTTTGACAGTGTGGATGAAAAAGAAAGTGGTGAATGTAGTCATATTATGGGGGCCTAAAAGAGGGGAGAAAGAATGGAGATTCTGAGTTTCTGAAATAGGTGAGTTGGAGAAAATGGTGGTGATACTAATAATACATATGCCACCTTTATGTGCCTTAGACAAAGGTATCCTCTTTGGGTGGAGGAAGTGCTAAAAAGATTTCCCTAAGGCTGACACAGCCCTGTGTCCAAGTGTATTGCCTGTGAATAGAGTGTAGTTTTAGACCCCATTCACCCCTCAGCCAAGTGCTTTTGTTCAGAGCACAACCTGCATAACTGTACATGTCAACTTTTTTTTTTTTTTTTTTTGAGACGGAGTCTCGCTCTGTCGCCCAGGCTGGAGTGCAGTGGCCGGATCTCAGCTCACTGCAAGCTCCACCTCCCGGGTTCACGCCATTCTCCTGTCTCAGCCTCCCGAGTAGCTGGGACTACAGGCGCCCGCCACCACGTGTGCCTAATTTTTTTGTATTTTTAGTAGAGACGGGGTTTCACCGCGTTAGCCAGGATGGTCTCGATCTCCTGAACTCGTGATCCGCCCGCCTCAGCCTCCCAAAGCGTTGGGATTATAGGTGTGAGCCACCGCCCTCAGCCAACCCTTTTTATATGCTAGAAATAGAGTGTTGGAAGATGATGCTAATTTTTAAATAGCAAGATGATGAGTTGATTTCAGTGGCTGAGTTTAAGGTGGAATACCAATAGCGAGAAAGAAATGTTTAGAGTTTAGTTAGAAAGGCTGGAGTCATAAAGGTCAAGTTTACAGACGTTGGTTTAGGAGTCAACTGCAACGGTGACAATGGATGAGACTGCTCAAAGCCAGGGCATGTAGAGAAGAGCTGTGAAGGGGAGATGGAAGAAGAGATTGGGAAATAGAGGCAAGACAGCAGCAGCTACACAAAAATAAAAAATTATGAGACTTTGTGGGGAAAGAGGGCAAATGTTTCTCAGTTCAACAAATAGTTATTGAGTGTTCCATGCGACTGAATTCTGATAGATAAGGGCAGCAAAAAACAAAAACAAAAAAAAAAAAAAAAACAAAAAAACTGCCTTGCTGTAGTTTACCAGATAACATACCAAATTCTTTTTCTTTTTCAAGAGTGGAAAAATATCAAACCTACCACTTATTGATAATGGTAATTGGCTTAATGTTTGTAATTTAATGTTAGGTTATTGTGCTATGTTTTTATCTTTGAAAATCTAATTTAGAAATAAAATATGCTACATTATTAGCCACTTTTTTTGTAAGCTAGGGTGGGTCAATTAATCTAAACTAGGTCATATAATTAGATTATAAACTCATTAAGGAAAAAGTATTTTAGTATGCTGCATCTAGTAGGTACTCAGATACTTACACATTGAATTAAATGCACCCAGTTTTTGTTGAGGATACTGTTTTGATCTATAATATATGGCTATATATTTGTTTAAATGATTTTGGTTATACACATTTTTATTAGTGGTAAAGTATAATTATTCCTATGGTGTCAATCCCATTAGATTGTAAATTCCTCAGGGACAGTCATTCAATCTTTCATTTCTTTTTAGAATTCCACAGTTCTTGATATGTCAACATAGGTTGCTAACTGACTGTCTAAAGTCATCTTCATCATCTGATGACATTGTTAGATAGTGGAGCATGATGAAAAGCAGGACTTAGAGGAACTCCAGATCTCATGATAGTTTGACTACTGATTAATTTTATGACTCAAGGCAAGTCATTTGAACCTAAATTTGAATTCATATTAAATATAATTTTTATGTGTTTTAATACACACAAGATTACTGTCATATTAATAATGAATAAAGATATACATGAAAAGTGAATTATACAGACATTCAGATCAATTTATCTGATTTGAAAAATCTCTGGATAGGAGAAAAGTAGGTCACACAAGAACTATATGAAAGAGAATCCAATAATCTTAACCTTTTGGACAGTACTAATTCTAGCTAAGATGCCTAATATTAGAGCCTCATTCCTTTACTAAAATTTGCAGGCTTCATATAATCATCTTTTAGGGGAGTTTGCCTCTGGGTTTTTTCTTTTGTTTTAAATTATATTCCTGGACCTATTTTAAACCAGACTGCTTTCTTGTTTGTTTATACAGTGCCTTGCATGAGAAAGATATCAGATGGCTAAAAATGTTTAATCTTTCAACACATACATTCTGCTTTGTAAAAATTAAAGATATAATAGAAAATTCATAAATAAGCTAAAATATGTGCTATGTAATTGTGGCTTTCTCTGTAAAATTACATCTCCAACTAGGAAAATATGTAAGTTAAATGGCACTGTTAATTCATTTTACTCCACCACCTGGTGGATTTTAGGAGTTATTCCAAGAGCAATAAAACTATAAGCCTGATACTATCTGCCAGATAATGTTTTTCTCTAATTTTTTCCCCCTCTAATGTCAACTAAACTTTTCACATTTGTATATATTTTTTCTTTCTAGAATGTAAACTTTTAGGGACATCTTTGTATCCATCACTGGTGGTGCTTTATATTAAAAAGATTCTTAATAAGTATTCATCAAAAGAAAGATAACAGATTTCACCAAGGATTACTAAGGAGAAGTTTCCTAGTCACAGAGGACATAGACTGGTCTGCAAATTCTAGACTTGGAAGGTGTTTTTGTTGTTGTTGTTGTTGTTGTTGTTGTTTTCAAGCCTGAAAGTAAATGAACCAAGGAGCAGGAGCAGTGCTGTGCTAAGCCATACTGGAGCTGAAGCGAAAGGAAAAGTCAGTAATACAGATCTGATCTTTATTGAAAAATTTAATCCACCAGGGATTTTTCTGGGGCATTAGGTTTGATGTTTTAAAGTATTGCATTAAAATACAACTTATCTTGATTACTGAGTATTTTGGTACTTCCTTCAATTCCGTGCCCAAGGAGAGTGCCTCATTCACCTTACCATAGTCCTGCTATGAAGCTAAAAAGCCAGTATTTTAAAAAACAATTAAAAAAAGTGAAAGAAGAATAAGTAAAAGCAAGAGCTGATTCCTTAGAATAGTTAATAAAATGGGCAAATTTTTGACAAATGTGACTAAAACATAATATAAATTTTGTCACATTCAGGGGCAATATATTAGAAAATTTTAAGAAAGTGGGTGGTTTCCTGGGAAAATGTAAGTACTCAAAATTGATCAGGGGTAGATGACAAAATTGATCTGATCAAAGATGAACTAAACTGGAAGTCTGCTTTCTAAAAAGTCACCATGCCCAGATGGTTTTACACTTGTGGTTTTACACTTGTAGTTTTACTTATTAATCAAAGAACACATAAATTCTATGTTAGCCTAATATTTACAGACTGTAGAGAGTTCATTTTTAAGAGGCCAGCATAGTCTACACACAAAACCCTGAACTAACAAAAAAGGAAATTATAAACCAAAATCACATATCAATGCAGATGCAAAAATTATAATTAAAATACATCTTAGAAAATCAAATCTTAAAATGTACTAAAACAATTACAAGATATACCTATGACCAAATAAGATTAATTTTAGAGATCCAAGGATGGATCATCATTAACAGGTCTAATATAATTTTTATGTCAAATTAAGTAGTGCAAATTTTATGATTATTTAAATATATAATAAACTTGCACTTACTAAGACTCAGCAGCAAAACTCCCAGTAAAATATGAAAAGAAAAAAAATGCTAAACATGAAAAAGACTATTTGGCAAAATCATATTGCAAGCATCATATTGAATAGTGAAATCCTAAGTCCTTCTTACGAAAACAAGGAACTAAGAAAAGGTTATGGATGCTAACATTATTGTAATTCAATACACTATAGATGTTCTAGCTAATACAATAAGAAAACTAAATATGTAACTTAAATAGCAGAAATGAGGAAATTTAAAAATCCTTATTTGAAGATTACAAGGTTGCATACCTAAGAAAGCTGATGTTGTACTAACAAAAAAGTTATTGCTAATAAAAAATTTGGCAAGATGGTTCTATATAACATAAATATATAAAAGTCAGTTTTCTCCTATATAAGAGGCTAATTAGAAACAGAAATGGTAAAATCTTGATTGAATTATACTTGGTTATAAATATAATGAGAAAGGTAGAGTATCTATATAAATTATAAAACTATCAAAAGTTCAAGAACAAGACTTGATAAAAGAGATTTATTAAAAACTTTCAAATTCAAAGAACTAAGTCCTTCCTACATTATAAATGTAATGTAATGACAATCTCAAGCCCCAATGAGATTATTCTGGAACTTTACAAAATAACTTTTTAGTTCCTATGGAAGAAGACATACTTGTCAAAAAAAATAGAGTGAACTTTCCAAAATAGATTTTAAAGATGAATATAAAACGACATGATATTGACATATTAATGGACAAACATGTGAGTGGAAAAGCATAGAGGATCCAAAAATTTATTTTATATAGATAACCATGTGTATATGTATGCATATATAAATTTTTTTAAAATAAAAATGTATATAATAAAATATATAATTTATAATTATACTTATATATGTAAAATGTATATGTAATATATAATTATATTATATATAGTATATAAAATTTATATATAATGTAATTATATTTATATATAATATATAAAATTATATATATAATATACACCCATATTTTGGGATTTGCTATTCTCTTCTGCTGCCTATTTTGTCCATTCATATATATGTATAATGTGATAGCAACAGTCAGTCTATTCTCAATAGGAAGAGACAGAATAGTTTATTTAGTAAATGAAGCTGACATAATCAGTAATTCACTTCTAGAAGGAAATAAAATTAGATCCTCATTTCAAATATAAAAATATTCTAGACTTGCTAAAGACCAAATTCATAGTAAAATACAACTTTAAATATTAGAAAAATTTTGAAGATGATTTGTGCCATCTAGGGAGGAAGACAAAAGGGAGAGGAGGAGCCGGACTTCTTAAATAAGACAGTAAACCCAAAGATCGACAGTAAGAATGACAAGCCTAAGTGTTCGTCAATATCTCCATGCTGCAGCCAGAATTTGCTACAGGTTCTAAGTGTCTGATAAATACAACTACCATGTACTCACATTTTGAGTTCCATTAGTACTGTTTTCTCAACAATATTTTAAGTGACGTTTTTGGCATTTTCCCCATAGCCTGCATAGGTTGATCTGTACGATGTGATCACAATGTGTTCACTTACATTGAATTATTCATAATTTCAAGAAGTACTTCTTGAATGACACTGATGTTGCAGGAAACTGATACTTTTGCTGCTCAATTGAGCCCTGAGTTTTCTCTGTAATGATGGAGTGGGGTCTGTTTTCTAAAGTCTTTAGGGAGCACCCAGTGTAGACAGAGTTGTCTATGGCCTGCTCCAGGACATGTTGATGATCTCCTAGACAGGTTACATCATCTTTCCCCTCAAAATTATGTAAGTGTCCTATCCTGATAAAGCCGTGAATGCATTAATTGTCACCTGTTGGGTGATGTGGTCATACTTCAAGAGACACTATTCAGAAGAAGCAATTGGGAAATAATCATTTGTGTTTTCTTTTAGGTCTCTGATGTAAGTTGAAGTATATTCCTTGTAAGTATACTACTTATGATTCTATTCCCTAGATATTTTTGAAGATATTAAGAAAGTCAGTATATGAACAATTTATTAATACAAGATTGATCACTGAATTCCAAGTGCACATTTATAAACTCCTTTCACTTACAGGTCTATTCGTAACAAACATTTATTTTCAGATTTTTGTCATTTTTTTCTGTTATGCACTCATACAGATATCTGCCAAAAGTTTAGTTTTACCATGTAAAGGGAGGCATTTCCTCCAGTATTACTAAAGAACTCGGGATGTTGAATTCAGAAGGCTGGCAAGCAGGACTTATTCAATGCCACAGAAAAAATTAGTTCTCTGGATCTGCACCTCATATCTGCTTGTTCACAGTAACTCATAGAGTAGATTTTAATCTATGATAACCACCTTTCCTAGCATGCCTCAGCATGCCATCCTAGCATGCCATCCATGATTTTAATTAGTCATAATTTACTGAGCGCCTACTATGTGATTGCGATAATTACTTCTATTCTAGATATTGGCCACAAACAACAAATGGGAAACATGGGACTACTGAAAGCTTATGCTTTCTTTCTGATGCACTTGGCAAGAAAGGAACTAATTCAGTACTGTTTGGCTCAGTCGACTACATGGGCTATTGGCTAAGTCATTTTGGATACAGAATTTATTAGAAATGACACCGTAAGTGATTAGCTGTTGGGGGATCAACACTGTAAATAATCTGATCTGAGAAGAACCTTTCAGTATTTAACTAAAAAGTGGTGGCCTTGGGAACAGACCACAAGAGAGAATCTTGCCATCTTTTCTAGCTAACATACGACACCCCCAACCAGCACAAATGGGTGGCAGGCAGGACTTGTTTTTACGAATGACACAGCTCTGTGGATCAACTATATTCCCCATGAACTACAGGAACTCTGCTTTCATTAAAATGGAAAATGGAGTTTCCACCAAGCAGCGAATTAGTGTGTTATCTTAGTAAATGAGCACTGCTAATTGAGTCTCTGTTTCAACTTGATTTCTTCTGTTTGTTACTAAGTGATTGAGCACATCCTGAATTGCATGTCATGAGAATACCTGCCCCTCCAAGAAGTTGACAAATGTGCGAGCTGACAATCCTAAGACGGTAGATAATCATGTAAGGCCTGTAACTAGCTCATTCATCTGGCTCAACCATTATCAAATGATGTCTTTTCTCCCGAAGCATAGCACTTCTTTACATCTTTTAAAAAATTATGTACTTTTTAAAGTCCAGATTCATTAAGACCCCAAATGATCAGTCTTTTTGGAAAGGACATGATCTACATGGGTGAGCATGTGTATGTGTACACTGACAATTGCGCATTGTCTTAAGCTTGGTATATATTTAAATAACACAATTTAATTGGAAAATTTCCTGTGCTACTTTTGAAATTGTATTACTTACATTAGCGATCACAAGGGAGTAATAGGCTTAGTAACCAGTTTATCACATTAAAATGTACTTTAATGTCTGCTAATTTCAAAAGGCTCATATGAGAGTCCGCATGCCTTAGCGGTCTGCATTTGATTTTGGTAGGAATCTCGGCTGGGAACAGCTTACATATCTCTGAGCAAGGCATGGAATTATTGGCTCTCTGTGTTTCCTCATTATAAAATTGTAGCTAACACTTATCTTCTGCACAAAGAATGTTGTTTAGAACAACGAATAATGAAGACAAGCAATGTTAATTAAGACATGATTATTCACCTTTAGAGCCTTGATGGAAGAAAAACAACTTCCCAGGAACAATAATAATAGACTCTGTGTGCAAAGATTTAAACATGTTTTGTTTGTAATATCTGGCACGGCAGACGTGTTCTTAAAATCTCAGGATATTAAGTTTATGAGTAAAGTTACTTAAAACCCATTTATTATGGAGAGTTGGTGACGGGAGGGGCCTAAAGATCAACCTTTTGTCACACAGGAGGCCACTGGTGTCTAAGGAGATTAAGTAACATTCCTTAAAGTCAAGTTGATGAGCAACTAAAGCCATAACGAGAGAAGATTTTCCAGCCAGTGTCCTTTGACCTCTATTTATTTGTTTAGAAAAAATGGCAAAATAATGGAAACACCAACCTTCTAATATTAATCAGTCCATCATCAGTAAACAGCTATTATTTCATGACATCTTTTGAGCAATCGCAACTGTAATCATTACAGAATTAGTAGCAATTTCAAAAAGAGACTGGCCCATTTAAAAATCTGAGATCACTTATTTTACTTAGAATTAAAACAAAAAACAAAAAACAAAACAAAACAAAAAAAACCCCCCAAAAACAAAAAACAAAACCTGCGGTAGAAGCGCGTGGTTATGAGAGCGTTTGGGCAAGAGACGTCCAATGGAAGAATTCATACATTTAGACCCGCTGGCACCGTGCACGGCGCGCCGGGGACGGCTGGGGGGCGCCGGGCAGCAGAGGGTGTCCGGGACCCCAGCGCAGCTCCCAGCCCCGCCGCCCTCCCGGGCGGCTCACCAGCCAGGGCCGGACGTGCGGCGCCTTTTCAGAGACCGGATTTGGCTCGGCCGCTGACTCCGCGGACGGGGAATGAGAGCTCGGAGGTCTCTGGTAGCGGCACTGGGACCGGGAAGGGAAAGGGGCGGCGTACCTCCGATTCGGGCGTTGTTCCCGCCGGGGTCGGCCCTGCTGGGGTCGGCCCCCAGGGAGTCGTCCCCTGCGACATCGCCGCGATCTCGGCCGGCCGAGAGAAGCTGCCCCTCGTCACCTAGGCAACTGGGGTGGGGCCGGCGTCCCTGGGCCTGGGAACAGATCCCAGCGGAAGGCGGCGCCGGGCCTGAGCCTCCTCCCGCGGAGTACAGGGCTGGGGACCGCGCTGAGGAGCAGGAGGCCGGGAGGGAGGCCGACAGCAGCCCGCTGCGGAGGCTCTGAATCCTCTTGAAGAGACAGAGTCGTTCCAGTTAGTAGGAATGAACGTGGGGAAAAGGCAATTCAAGTAGCAGTAATTTAAATGAAATGATATATGTCAAAGTACCTAATGCTAGCACATTGCAAGTTTCAACAAGTATTAAAGTAAGATATATTATTAGAACTTCAACCACTGAGTGATGTTTGATACTAAGCAATCATTGTAAATTCTAAAGTATCATGGTGGTATTGTGGTCATGTTTAGAAGGAAAAATATGTCTTTATCTTTTAGAGATACATGCCTAACAATTTAGTGATGATGAAATGATGTAAAATATGTGATTTATTCCAAAATAATGAGGGAGGGGCACAGGAAGTGAGTGAAGGTATAGTAGATGAATCTAGATTAGGTATGTGAATGGAAGGGGTTCCATCAGTGTACTATTCTTTCTACTTTTGTATATGTTTGAAGTGTTCCACAACAAAAACATTTAAAAACAATAAGAAATATCACATAGCAGCCTGAGTATTCTTGACTTCTTTGGATGATCAACTCCTGCTTTGAAAATGAAATGTACTTGGCTTATATTTACCTGCATGGAGGTTGCTATGCAGGACACTTCCTGTAAAAATCAGACATTATTTAAGTGATTCAGTTTCCTCATCTGTTGAATGAAATAACAGTGTTGGCCTTCAAACATGACTATGAGGATTTAACAGGTTAATATATATATGAAAATGCTTATATCAGCCTTGACACCTAGTAGTGGTCTGTGTTTGATATTATTAGTGTTAGTATTAATATTGTGCTTCTCCTGACGTTAGTCCATCTTGTACACAGATGCTAGGATAATATTTCATCATGAACCTCTCCTTTATGTTAGCCCATTGTCTTTAGAACCAAATTTAACACATTAGCTTTATATAACCTCATAACTGTGCCTTGCCTTCAAATTGTCTCATAGTTCAAATTATACAATTTGTACTGTCAACCTGTGTTTTTGAGTCGTCTCTAGTCTTGTATGGCCCATCTTTTCAAGTGGGTTTTACTGTTTTCCTTGATATTTTCACTTCTGAAGGGGCTAGTTTAGTTCTCAGTACAAAGAATGCATGCAACAATACGTTTATGACTTGCAACCCCATTATATAGGACCCCATTATATAGGACATCAATAGGACCATATTAAAACTTCTTCAATTGGTGAAAATATAGTCACTTTTTAGTGATTGCTAGAGTTAATGCAAAAGTCACCACCTTAGAAAGTCATTACAGTGCTTAATTTTTTTCATTACTTCCTTCTGATCGCTGCTTCAAAGAAATTGAAGATAGCTGGTCACCTTCTTCAAGGTAAGGACCCTACCATATTCCTTGAATTTAGTGTTTGGTGACATGATAAAGCATTTATTTCTCTAACGTGGAGTTCCAGTGATCTCAAAGATTTGGCTTACTTTTCAGGCCTTTAATTTTGCTGCCATTTATTTGACAGTTTTTAGTTTTTCTTCTCCTGTTTTTGGTTTTGCACCCCAGAACCAGATGCAAAACTCCATTAAAGATGGAATCAATTCTAACAGTAATAGGAAGGTTACCTCAGGGAGTGGGGAATTATTTTGTAGGAATTACAATTTTACTTTAAAAAATTCAATGTTGTAATTTGTTAGAGAAGTCAGTTTTGAGGAGGTAATTTAATTTTATGGGACACAAATGTTTTGCTCAGTAAGAAGTGGTGTTGAAAACCCATTAGCCTGAAGGTTACTTTTAATTTGCACAAGTTGAAGCTGATTTTAGCCTCCCATTTCTTTTGTAGATAGGTGCCAACAAGAAAGACAAATCTCAGTAGGTGATATGCTTTCTTACGTGGGAAGTCATTTAAGTCTTCCTTCCTAGGTCTCTTTTGAAGATACAGGCCTCTAACCAAAGCCTGCAAAATTCCGTTTGTTATCTTAGTCTATTGTTTTAGGACTGGAAGAGAAAAGGAAGCATATGGGTCTAGTTCACAGTTATTTTTTTAAAAGACCACTGACTTTTACCCCATCACATTGAAATGTGGGGTAGCTTGATATTACTTGATCAATTGAATTCAAGTTCCTGTTCTAAAGAAAGTTTTCCAATCGATGTGTCCATAAACCTGTGAGTAGTACAACACTTTATAAATAAAATCAGATTCTCTTGAAGAGGGGCATTTTCATAATTCTACTGGTTTAACCAAGTATTGGATGTTTAAAATAAAGCATACTTTTAAGTATCAGGAAAACGCTTAAGAAAGGGCTAGATAATTTTAAAATGGATATTGACAGTCCAGTGTGGCAATATTTGGCAATGAATACTGACAGATTTTAACTGTATTCTTAGAGTGGGTAAACATTTCTACTCCATTCTTTGTGGTTCCTGTGTCTCTGGCTCATTTTAAATATGGTGAGGCTCTTCAACAATAAACAAAATAATGCCATTAATGAGATTAATGACATGTTAGTAGTTCAAACACTGTGATTCCTGAGGTCTTCAATCTATTAAGTGATAGATAATGATAATCTTAAGAAGATCAGGCAGGAAACAATTCAGTATGCCCCTAAATGGTAATGAGAGATCTCATCATTCTAGTGATAGAATTTAGACAGCGCATTGTTTCTTGCCTTGAGATCCGTGAAACTTGATAGATGCAGAATGAAAAAAGACTGAAAGCAATTTAATTTGTAATTGCCTTCACTCTGGTTACATATTTTATTTTTAGCAAAGAAAGTATTCCAATAGTTAATTTTGAAATGTATTTAAAGTTTTCTTAACCTTTACCTAGTACTTAAATCTGGTCTTCTCATTTCAACCAAGTACTATAGTCTGTTCAGGTCATATGTGAGAACATTGTGAAGTCTTACCTTAATAAAACACACTTAGAATATGATATAGTAAACATACTATAGTATACATTCTAAGAGTGAGTAATTATTGTAGGGTGGGATAATGATTTCCAGAAAACAGTTGGTATAATACTATTTTGAGAATATTTATGTAACACTAATATTTGTCTTCAAAACTCTGTCCTTTCCCATTTTGGGTCCATATGTTTGTCCCTCTTTCTCTAGTCACTCCCTTTACAATGGATCCTTCTGCTGTTCAGATGAAACTTAAGTCCTTTTTCCAAACCAGACAATACTATCTTTTCCTACTACAGAGATCTCTTTAAGATAGTTTTGTGCCATTTTGCTTTCCTTCCTGATCAAAATATTGAAAAAGTAGTCCCTCTCTTATCATCTCTCCTTACCCACTCCAGCTCTGTAATCAGTCTCTCATCTCCTTAGCTCTCCTAAGCCGACCTCCCCAAAATTGCCACTGGTTCCTGTCTTTCTGAGTATGTGGACACTTTTCGCTCGCCCCTCATGTCCACTCTCTCCCCATCTCTGCTTGGTCTCGTGCCAACCTTTATGGGCCTCATCAGCTGATTTTGCCACATTCCTTGCCCTCTGACTTGTGGTTGGGTTTTGCCAATGGGAGCATCACCAGGGGTTTGGAAGGTGGAAGAGTGAGATCAGGGTATTTATTCTCCCAGTCCCCTCTCTGCAGAATTACAGATTAGAAGTAGCCAGATTCCTACACCAAAAGCCCTGAAGGCCACCTTCTGTCCTTCGGCCCCCTCCACAGCTAGAGCCGTCTTGGGGTTCGGGTAACCATTCCTCCCCTCGCCCCTCCAGCCCTAGAGGTGGTAATGGCTTCCTCCTGCTGCTGTTGATTTTACTTATGGCTGCTCACCTGTTTGTGAACGGTTCCTTTAATAAGCTCTCCTCAGTTACCACATTTGTTCTGCTTCCTGTTGGGACTTTGACTGATTTTAGCAAAAACTAACTCCACAACATTTAATAAGGAAGATGTCTGGCTTGTTCAACACCGTTGTTATTGCCCACTGCTTAGTAGCTGTGCAGCGAGCAGTATTGTCTGTAAGTGATCCTGGCTACTTCTTGTGGATTTCTTGCACAATTATCTAGGTAGGGCTGCACCCCAGCCCACCCCTTTCTCCAGCTGGAGAGGCTGTACCTAATTACCCTCAGGACTGATGGCAGACAGTGGAGACTGTAACTACCCATGGGACCTGTGTTATCCCTGTCTTGGACAGCTGGCTGTCTCAGACAACTTGTGTAGATTGCTGGTTCCTCAAATCTTAACTTTCCAATGTCAAGCAGACTGTGTAGTATAGTCCCCCTGTTGACAAGACTCTTTTAAAATTTGAGCTATAAAAAGTCAAAAGAACAGGTCCTGGGCCCTGGCAAGCCTTTCCATAGATGCTGGGGTGTGTTTGAGAAACAACAGTGGCTTCCTTTTTTGTTCTTGCCGATCCTGGCCTTGAAGCTTTGACCTTTCCCAATAAAACCTATCCCATGTCACAGGAGGTTGTGAATTTGGAAGCCAGGAGGATCATACCTGGCAGGGGCTGCTGCTTGTGAAAATGCATGTCATTCACACATTCACTTGTCCCAGCACATTTAGATTCATAATCTGTATTTGCACGCGAGTCTTGTTAATTATTTCCATTTACAGATTGTTCTTTATGGCAGTATTTACGTTAGTATTTTCATCACTCCTTTTATGCTTCAGTGAACCACTTTTAGGTCACTGATCCATGTTTGTGAACTGGTAGTTTAATGCAAAAAACAAGTTAACCGTCCTAAGCAGGGACATACGTATTATGTGAAAATACTTCAGCTGAGGAAACACTGCACCCGATTTCCAGAATGTTAGCCAAGGTAGACTTACCCAAATTCCTAAAGCAAAGGCAGGATTTTTAAACAGATGATTTGAGCTAGCTATAAAGAATTTTTGTAAAAATCAAAATTCATCCTGCACTTGAAATTTGCAAAATATGTATGATCAAACGGTTTCACAGACTTTTTCTTTTTTCCTTCTGAAACTGCCTAAAAGTCACTGGGTGCCACTTAATTAATGGCAGGGGACTCCATTGCTCTTTGAAGACATTTTTGAGGAAACCTCTTCTAGGAGATTCTGGGAAGTGCCTCCACTGAACAACTATTGCCCCCTTCTCTGTACTACTTCTCGCCCCCCTAACTTTGAAAAATAGCAATTCTAGTTTTACCTGTTTTACATAACACCTTCTTATAAATTTTGTTAGAAGGAAGCATTTTGAGCTTTAAGAAGTTTAAAAGCCACTAGATAATCTCTAAGGAAGCTTCATCTCTGAAAATTCTATTGTGATGTAATTTCCCAAAGAATTCATTGCCTGAGACATTCACCTTGGCAAATACAAAGCATTACTGTTATTAAACATTTCTGGTGTGTTTGCACATTTATAATTCCAGGGAAATGAAATAACATGCATTATTTCATCTCATCACCAGACTTGCACTAAGAGGCATATGGTATTATTTTTGTTTTGCAGACAAGGACACTGAGGTTCAGAGGGCCAAGGTAACTGACCTAATGTCTCATGGCTAAGTATGTGGCAGGCAGGCACAGGTATTAACTAGTTTCTATGATTCTGCAGCCCGCCCACTCTGCTCACTATGCCGCACTACCTCAGCTGTGTGCCGTGCTCAAGACCCTGGCCGGGTCGATGAAATTTATCTCTGGAGCCGTTCCATTTCTCCTTCATTGCCTCTCCTCTCACCACGTACTTCCCACTTCCCCAAGGTCTTCACAATAATTGCTAATCCATTTAGTGTGTTACTCTTGTAGGTTATCAAGCCAGGTGTATAGTCATAACTAAAGTATGAGATGATATGGCTTAGCTCTTACCAGGAGGCATTTGTTTTGTTTTGTACTAGGAGACACTTGAAGATGGAAAATTCTTTCGCAGCTCAAATGAACGAGGTTTTAATAGAGGATTGCCAACTCGTGGGGCTTATATTTTCAAAACAGAAGGTCTTTTCTGGTGCCTTCAAAGGTTTCACCTGAGGCACAGCTTTATTCCACTTACTAGTGTCAGAAGCTGTTATGATGATTTCTTCTACCCTCCACAGAATCTGTTACAGTGCTTTGATAAACATCCAGTAAATGGTAGAGCATGATGATGAAAAAAAGCAAATTAATCAGTAGAAAATATCCTTGTAGCTATGGTTAATCCTGATTCGAGTGCACTACATGGAATTTTTGTTTTTGTTTTTGTTTTTTTTTTTGAGACAGGGTCTCACTCTGTTGCCCAAGCTGGAGTACAGTGGTTCAGTCTTGGCTCACTGTAGCCTCCGTCTCCTAGGTTCAAGTGATTCTCTCACCTCAACCTCCTGAATAGCGAGGACTACAGGCGCATGCCACCTGTTAGCTTGGCTAACTTTTGTCGTTTTTAATAGAGAAGGGGTTTCACCATGTTGGTCAGGCTAGTCTCAAACTCCTGACTTCAAATAATCTGCCCGCTTCAGCCTCCCAAAGTGCTGGAATTATTGGCGTGAGCCACTGAGACCAGCAGGAAAAATTTAAATATTATTTTTCTACATTGCTAAAAGGCCCATGTGCCTTCTTTTTGAGTGAAATGCATTTCATATGCCTCAAAGCTAGGTTAAGCATCTACATGAGAGAAATTCAGGGTGTCATTGTGCAGCTTTCAGAAGATTATAACAAATGATCACAGGATTTACTAGCCATTTTCTATTTTATTTTATAATAATAGAAATCATTGATTCTGGGAGGAAATAGGCTGTTTGCCTATGTGTGCTGGAAATCTAGGTCTGTAAAGAGCATGAGAAGATTATATATGATATTTCTGAAGCTAGAAATCATAGCCTCTTGATGGTTAATGGTTGGTCTCCAGCCTGTTATTTTGATGATAGTCTCATCGTGCCCCTTATGGTGCCACCTCATGGTCACTGGTACACAGATAGGCATAGCTTTGGTGCAAGTTAGAATAGTGAATTCGGTTGAGGGATATTTTTGACCAGCTAAGAAACCTTAGGAAAAATTAGTCTATCTCCGTGTAACATTGATGATTCTTCTCAGAAAATTTTTAAGCAGTTCCTTATGCTAAGGAATACAAACTCAGAATGTTTGCACAGAAAAACAAAAGTAGACAATTGGAAAAGAGAAAAGAAGGGAAGGTGGATGGCAGAACAGAAGTGATGTTCAGACTTTGGAGAGAGAAAATGGAGTCAAACAGAACATCTAAGTCAAAACCACCACGACATGAGATCACACAGCTGTCATCAGGAGTCATATGAGATTAGGCCACAGTATTCCAGTAGATTTTGCTTTGCTCAGGAATTAGCCTAGTAATTACTAGGAAGGTCACTAGGACAATGCCCTTTTTGGGACCTGCATCCTCTAGACAAATGACACTCTGAAATGAGTCTTTTTTTCCCTTTTGATCGTTAGACTTAAATTGATGCCATGGCCATAGATGCAAGTTGCATGACTGATGCAACTTGATTACAATTCAGCAGATGAATTAGGTAGTGGAGATTTGTTTAAACTTAGATTCTTAAAGACTTGGTGGGTTACTCTTGCCTGGGCAGTCTTCCAATGAATGTCTGGCTATTCTTGATGTGGCAGCCTTCCCATCAAATCTTGAGCCACACTCAAGAAGAGTCAGACTACTCGATGGACTCTATAAGTGGGAGAGTCCGGTGGTCACAGGTCCAGGGTCCAAGGACAGCTTAAGATAGTAGAGCAGAGTATGCTTCCGATTTCATGTTGCTGTTGCATCCTCTAAAAACCGTTGGCAAAATTGCTGTTCCTTCCTTGACTGGACAAAGGAGAGCCCATTTTTCTTGTGGACACACAATGTTGGAATAATTTTTCTCTGGCAGCAGCATATGCTAGATGAAACATTGTAGACTTTAGCTTCTGTCTTTGCCCAGATAGCTGTCCCTTTCTTCCTTATGCAAAGCCTAAATCCTGGGGGATACCAATGAAGCTGGCTTGGGTTGTATCCATATATGGAGAGTCAAACTCCTTATTAAGGCCTGGTTTCTAACTCCACCTTTAGTGATTAGTGATTAATTATACTATTACACTGAGAATCAGGAACAACAAAATGGAGTAAGGAATTTTTTTCCACAATTTAAGACCAGGTAAAATTGTTGAAAATGCATACTGAGATATTTTCCTATTATCATGAGTTCATCCAACGAATACTTATGGACTACTGTATAAGTATCCAGTACTATTCTAAGCATTTGGTCAATAAAAGAGGCAAAAACTCTGTCCTCTCAGAAATTCTATTCTGATGAGTTGAAAAAAATCTACATTCTATCTGAAGATTCACGAACTTGCTAATTATTATTTTGGAAGGCGTCCTGTTTTTGTGACTCTGAGAAGTTAAGATGTACAAAGAGCCTAATTACATGTGCTTTTTTAAAAAACTGGAAATCCTATGGGCTGATGGTTAATAGTTTGTTTAGAAAGTGGGAAAAATGGGGCAGACTGAGGAGATCAGAAGTGTGGGGTTAAGAAAATCAAGGTGTGTTGCAGTCTTGAATAGGATAGTCAGGATAGGCCTTAGACAAAAGATGAGAATTGAGCAAAGTGTATCATCGCTATTGTCGTAACTAGCATTCTGGCTAAGTGCCTTTTGTGTGTTTCTTCCTTAAACCTTGCAACAGATGTGGTCACCGAGGCTTAAAAAAGTTAATTATCTACCCAGTATTACACAGCTATTTCATAGAGACAATAGAATTTTAACTCAGGACTATCTGATTAAGAACCCAAGTTACATACACTGTACTATGTCTCAAAGCAGTAGCTTACAAACTGTATTCATATTTATAAATACAGATCACCAGGATATTATTAGCTTTTAAAGCATCTATTATTAACCATATTTTCATGCTATACTTAAAAGCACATACTTAAATATATTATAGTCCACATATTACCATATTGGAGGGACCCAACTTACTAAACTGTGTTAGGTAGGTACTTTTTGCAGATGTGCAAATGTTTTCTCATCTCTATGCATTTGAACAGTATGTAAATGTTTCCTTGGCTAGGAGTGTTTTGATTTTTCATGATGTAAAAAAAAATCAGGCCTTAGCATGCCTGTTTACATAAAATTGCTTAACAGCTCAAATATAGCATGGAGTAGAATCAAGTATGTCTGGTGGTTAGATGTTCACATCGTAGTGGAATCATTGATAGCTCATTAATAAGGGAACCTATAACATATTTATGTAGTGTGATATTAAAGATATTTCTAGTGTTATTAGGTTTAGGTGCTTTTTGCCTGCCTTATTTTGAGAAAAGATGGGATACAATTAGTGATTAAACCTTGATTTTATTTTAAGCTCTGAATTACCTAATTGAAGCATATCTTGAGACAACTAGGGAAGGTTTTTGTTTCTTTTTCCAAACCATCATTTGTAATTACTTATGTAGTTCAAAAATTTATTTTAATACTATGAAACCAAGCCAGAATATTGAAATAAATTTGATGTTGAGACTGATGTGACTGGAAGAGTCTCATTACACTAGCTTTTACAATGACAAACAAATGTATGTTATAATAAGTAAATATATGTTTATAGTTATAATAAGTACATTAAAATATACTGTGGACAGTAATTTATATAAATAATACAACACATTCATTTATTTACCTTTGAAGTTTAATTTTTTAAAAATTAGCAAGGGAGATGAATGGGGTAAAATCCAGTGATGTAAACATGGACATGGATTTCTAAAATGGCAACTGCAGTAATCCCCCCTTTTCCATGGTTTTGCTTTTCATACACGTGGTGCAGTGCAATAAAATATTTGGTGTGGGGGGGGAAGAGAGAGACCACTTTTATGTAACTTTTATTACAGTATATTGTCATAGTTGTTCTATTTTTTAGTCATTGTTACTTTCTTATTGTGATTAATTTTTAAATTAATCTTCATCATAGGTATGTATATGTAGGAAAAAAACACAGTATTTATAGAGTTCAACACTACTTGCAATTTCAGGCATCCACTGGGAGTCTTGGAATGTATCCCTGAAAATGAGGAGTGTCTGCTGTTCAAAAGGAAATAGAAAACATAGACTGTGCACACATTTGCTTTAACCGAAGCTAAGGAATATTGCACGTTTTGTGAATATAAATAGTCTAATGACCAAAATAATCTGTTTTCTCGGCCGGGCACAGTGGCTCACACCTGTAATCCCAGCACTTTGAGAGGCTGAGGTGGCCAGATCACCTGAGGTTGGGAGTTTGAGACGAGCCTGACCAACATGGAGAAACCCCGGCTCTACTAAAAATACAAAATTAGCCGGGCATGGTGGTGCATGCCTGCAATCCCAGCTACTCGGGAGGCTGAGGCAGGAGAATCACTTGAACCTGGGAGTTGGAGGTCGTGGTGAGCCAAGATTGCATCATTGGACTCCAGCCTGGGCAACAAGAGTGAAACTCTGTCTCCAAAAATAATAATAATAATAATAATAATAATAATAATAATAATAATAATAATTGTTTTCTCTCACCTATTTTAATCTGTATAATTGTACCCTTAAAGGAAGTAAAATAATATGAAAACCTTCACAATTTCATTTCTCAGTCATTGACTTTAGATGAGTAAACTTGGGGAAGGGTAATTGCTGGAGTGGTGGGGGTAAAGGAAAATTCACTTGAGTTTAAGATTGCCACTGCTATGTACGCAGAACCTGTCCCTTCCATTCACTTGCAGACCTACAACTAAAGGTCTTTCTGTAGAGTTTTTATTAGTTTTCTTCGCTTGCTTGTTGGTTTTTCTTTTTTCTTTCTTTCTTTCTTTCTTTCTTTCTTTCTTTCTTTCTTTTTTTTTTTTTTTTTGCAATCAGTGTTAAGTTGTCATAAGTTTAAAATAATAGGTTATAAGATGTTATTTGCAAGCCTCATGGTAACCTCAAATCAAAAAACCTAGAACAGATACACAAAAAATAAAAAGCAAGAAATTAAAACATACAACCCAAGAATATCACCTTCACAGAAAGGAAGACAAGAAAGAAAGAATGAAGGAAGAGAAGACCACGGAACAACCAGAAAACAAATAAAATGGCAGGAATAAGTCCTTATTTATCAATAACAACATTGAATGTAAATTGACTAAATTCTCCAATAAAAAAATGTAGAGTTGTTGAATGGGTTAAAAAAATAAAAAGACCCAATGATCTGTTCTTGCAAAACCATACTTCATCTATAAAGATACAAATATACTGAAAATAAAGGGATGAAAAAAGATGTTCCATGCAAATGGAAACCAAAAAAGAGCAGGAATTGCTATCCTTATGTCAAACAAAATGGATTTCAAGACAAAAAGTATAACAAGAGACAAATAAGGTCATTATATAGTGATTTAAGGGATCAATTCATCAAAAGAGTATAACAATTGTGAGTATATATGCACCCAACACTGGAGCACCCAGAGTATAAAGCAAATATTAGAACTAAAGGACAGATGATTGTATAGACCCCAATACAGTAATAGCTGGAGACCTCGACACCCACTTTCAGCATTTAACAGATCATCCAGACACAAAATCAACAAAGAAACATTGGACTTAATCTGCACGATAGACCAAGTGGACCTAATACATGTTGACAGGACATTTCATTTGATGGCTACAGACTACATATTATTATTCTCCTCAGCACACGAGTCATTCTCAAGGTTAGCCCATATGTTAGACCACAAAACAAGTCTTAAAAAATTCAGAAACATTGAAATTATATTAAGGATCTTCTCTGACTACAGTGGAGAGAAATCCATAAAACTGGAAATCAATTACAAGAGGAATTTTGGAAACTACACAAACACATGTAAATTAAACAATATGCTTCCTAATGACTAGTGGGCCAATGAAGAAATTAAGAAGAAAATGTAATCATTTCTTGAAACAAATGAAAATGAAAACACAACATACCAAAACTTATGCAATATAGGAAAAGCAGTACTAAAAGGAAAGTTATAGCAGTAAGCACCTACATCAAAAAAGTAGAAGAACTTCAAATAAGCAATCCATGATGCATCTTGAAGAACTAGAAAAGCAAGAGCAAACCACACTAAAATTACCAGAAGAAAAGAAATGGCAAATATTAGAGCAGAAATAAATGAAATTGAAACAAAGAAAGCAATAAAAATAATGAACAAACAAAAGTTGTTTTCTGAATAGATAAAAAAATGGACAAATCTTTAGCCAGACTGAGAAAAAATAGGGAAGACCCACATAAATAAAACCAGAGATGCCAAGGAGACATTACAATTGATACCACAGAAATTCAAGGATCTTTAGAGGCTACTATGAGCCAGTATATGCCAATAAGTTGGAAAACCTAGAAGAAATGAATAAATTCCTAGACACATGCAATCTATCAAGATTAAACCATGAAGAAACTCAAAACCTGAAGACGAATAACAAGTAATTAGATTGAAACTGTAATAAAAAGTCTACCCGCAAAAAAGGCATGAGACCCGATGACTTAACTGCTGAATATGACCAAACATTCAAAGAACTAATACAGATCCTAAGGAAACTACTCCAAAAACCAGAGGAGGAGGGAACACTTCCAGACTCATTCTATGAGGCCAGTATTACCCTGATACCAAAGCCAGACAATGACATATCAAAAAAGAAAACTACAGGCCAACGTCTCTGATGAACATTGAAACAAAAATCCTCAACGAAATACTAGCAAACCAAATTCAACAACATATTAAAAAGATAATTAATTATGACCAAGTTGGATTTATCTCAGGGATGCAAAGATGGTTCAACATATACAAATCAATAAGATACATCATATCAAAAGAATGAAGGACAGAAACCACATGGTCATTTCAATTGATCATATGAAAAAGGATGGGATAAAATTCAACATCCCTTCATGATAAAAACCCTAAAAAAAACCTGTGTATAAAAGAAACATACCACCAGACAATGAAAGCCATATATGACAGACCTACAGCTAGCATTATACTGAAAACTGAGGAAAACTGAGAGCATTTTCTCTAAGATCTGGAACGAGAAAAAGATGCCCATTTTCACTACTGTTATTCAACATAGAATGCGAATCCTAACTACAGCAACAAGAGAAAGAAATACAAGGCATACAAGTTGGAAAGGAAGAAGTCAAATTATCCTTGTTTGCACGATACAATCTTATATTTGGAAAGACAAAGTTTCCACCAAAAGAGTATTAGAGCTGATAAAAAAAATCCAGTAAAGTTGCAGGATACAAAATCAACATAGAAAAATCAGTGGCATTTCTATATGCCAACAGGGAAGAATCTGAAAAAGAAATCAAGAAAGTTATCCCATTTGCGATATGTACAAATAAAACAAGATGCCTAGGCATAAACTTAACCAAAGAAATGAAAGTTTTCTATAATGAAAGCTATAAAACATTGATGCAAGAAATTGAAAAGGACACAAAGGAAAAGATATTCCATGTTCATAGATTCAAGGAATCAATATTGTTAGAATGTCCATACTACCCAAAGCAATCTACAGATTCAATGTAATCCGTGTCAAAACACAAATCACATTCTTCACAGAAATAGAATTAATAATTCTAAAATGTATATGAAATCGCAAAAGACCCAGAATAGCCACAACCATCCTGAACAAAAGGAACAAAACTGAAGGAATCACATTACGTGACTTCAAATACAGAGGTATAGTAACCAAAACAGCATGCTACCGACATAAAAATAGACACATAGACAAATGGAACAGAATAGAGTACCCAGAAATAAATCCATACATCTACAGTGAACTCATTTCAACAAAGGTGCCAAGAACACACGGGGAAAGGATAGTCTCTTCAAGAAATGGTGCTGGAGAAAACTGAGTATCCATTTGCAGAAGACTGAAACTAGACCTCTATCTCTCACCATATACAAAAATCAAATCAAAATGGATTAAATACTTAAGTCTAAGACCTCAAACTATGAAACTACTAAAAGAAAACATTAGGGAAACTGCAGGACATTGGTCTGGGCAAAGATTTCTTGAGTAATACCCTACAAGCATAGACATCCAAAATAGACAAATGGGATCACGTCAAGTTAAAAAGCTTCTGCAAGCAAAGGAAACAATCAACAAAGTGAAGACTCAACCCACAGAATGGGAAAAATATTTGCAAATTGTCCATCTGACAAGGGTTTAATAACCAGGATATATAAGGTGCTCAAACAACTTAAGAGGAAAAAAAAATATAATAATCCAATTTAAAAATGAACAAAAGTTCAGCCTGGCGTGGTGGCTCACGCCTGTAATCCCAGCACTTTGGGAGGCCAAGATGGGCAGATCACAAGGTCAGGAGATCGAGATCATCCTGCCTAACATGGTGAAACATGTCTCTACTAAAAATACAAAAAAAAAAAAAAAAAGAAAAAATTAGCCAGGTGTGGTGGCAAGTGCCTGTAGTCCCAGCTACTCGGGAGGCTCAGGCAGGAGAATGGTGTGAACCCCGGAGGTGGAGCTTCCAGTGAGCCAAGATCATGCCACTGCACTCCAGCCTGGGCAACAGAGCGAGACTCTGTCTCGGAAAAAAAAAAAAAGACAAAAGTTCTGAGTAGACATTTCTCAAAAGAAGACAAACAAATGGCAAAAAGGTGTATAAAAAATGCTCAACATCACTGATTGTCAGAGAAATGCAAATCAAAACTAAAATGAGATCATCATATTCTAGTTAGAAAGGCTTTTATCCAAAAGACAGACAATAACAAATGCTAGTAAGAATGTCAAGAAAAAGAACCCTTTACACTGTTGGTAGGAATGTAAATTAGTATAACCACTATGGAGAACAGTACATAAGCTCCTCAAAAAACTAAAAATAGAACTACCAGATGATCCAGCAATCCCATTGTTAGGTATATACCTAAAAAGAAAGGAAATTAATATATCAAAGAGATATCTGCATGCCCATGTTTATTGCATCATTGTTCACAAGAATCAAGATTGGAAGTAACCTAAGTGTCTATTAACAGATGAATGGATAAAGAAGGTATGGTATATACACGTAATGGAACATTGTTGTGCCATAAAAAGAATGGAATTCTGTCATTTGTAACAACATGGATGGAACTGGAGGTTATTATGTTAAATGAAATATGCCAGGCACAGAAAGACAGACTTCGCATGTTCTCACTCATCTGTGGGAGTTTAAAAATTAAAACAATTGAACTCATGGAGATAGAGAGTGGAATGATAATTACCAGAGGCTGGAAAGGGTGGGGAACAGGGGGGAGGGGGAAAGTGAGGATTGTAATTGGGTGCAAAAATATAGTTAAATAGATTAAATAAGATACAGTATTTAATAGCACAATAAGGTGATTACAGTCAACAATAACTTACAGTACATTTTAGAATAAAGGAATGCAATTGGAATGTTTTTCACACAAAGAAACCATAAATGCTTGAGGTTATGGATAGTCCATTTACCTAGATGTGATTATTACACATTGTATGCCTGTATCAAGATATCTCATGTAACCCATAGATACATACACCTGCCATGTACCCATACAAATTAAAAATTGTAAAAAGTCCACTTACTTGCATGGGTGGCATGTGGTTGTTTTTTGTCAGTGATACAAGGGGTGAGCATTCATAATATTATTTCCATAATTATTACTTTGGCCACTAGACAGAATTGTCTTCAGTGGCCAATTAATATATTGAGGATGGTTTCACTTGTATGGAAATCATGTCTTTTTATTTTTTTAATTGAGACAGGGTCTTTCTGTGTTGCTCAGGCTGAAGGACAGTGGCATGATCATGACTCACTGAAGCCTTGAACGCCCGGGCTCAAGTGATCCTCCTGCCTCAGCATCCCAAGTAGCAGAGACTACAGGCACATGCCACCACACCTGGCTAATTTTTAAGTATTTTGTGGAAACAGGGTCTTGTTATGTTGACCATGCTGGTCTTGAACTTCTGGCCTCAAGTGATGCTCCTTCTTTGGCTTCCCAAAGTGCTGGGATTATAGGCATAAGCCACTGAACCATTCTGGAAATCATGTCTTGTTATGGGGCAATTAAGGCATAAAAATTTAACCAATTTTTGTATTACATTAGTGGAATTATTGAAATAAGTATGAGGTAATAAGAAAAAGACAAATCTCCTACCCCTATAGAAAAATAAGAATGTAAGTGAGTGTATCTCAAAAGAAAAGATAATGAAAAGAAAGACATGAAAAGTGTTCAGCTTCACGAATGTTGAAAGAAATGCAAGCTAAAACAATCATAGATCCTCTTGTCCGTCAACATTAGCAAACATGGGGGCAGGACAGTCTCATGCACTTTTCGTGGGCATGTGCATTAGCAGTATTTCTGGATGTTCGTATGACAATATGCATAAAAATTTTTCCATACTCCTTGACTTGGAAATTATATTTCTAGAAATGTGTCTTAAGGACATAATCATAAATGTCTGCAAATACACCTATAATTTTTAGTCTAACATTGTTTATAATTGTAGGGGAAAAGGGAGAAATAAGGTAATGTCCAGTAATGGGTTAATGATAAAGTAAATCAAGTCAGACTCATAAAATGAAATTTTAGATGGTTACAAAGTATCATATTTGAGAAGATGTTAATGATAAATTAAGTGAATACATTGCCAAGTAAGATATATACAACATGATGCTCATTTGTGTATCTATCTGTATAATTATTATAATATATGTTTATTTAATGGAAGAACTAGAGGAATGTTGTCTAAAATATTAAATGTCTTTTGGTGATTTTTTTCTTGTTTATTTGTACTTTGCAAGTTTTCTGCAATATATATGCAACATTATTTTTACTTCTTAATAGAAATTTACAAACTTAAGAATAGAGAGCAGTATAATGAACTTCTGTGTAGCTATTCCTCCCATTTCAACAATTATCTACTACACTTCTTTAAAAAGAAAAATGAAAATATTTTTTAAAAGTACAGTTACTCAGAAACCATTGTGCTCAAACCTCCTGGAGCAACTTATTAATTGTAATTCTTTATAAAGAATTTGTTATATTTTCCCTTGAAAAACGTCGTGTTTCCACTGCCAAAGTCCTGGTTTTCAAAGCTTCGGCCTACTCACCAACAATGTTTGTATGAGAAAGCTAAAAGCATTTCAGTGTTGTTAATGAAAAAAGTAAATCAATAATGTGATTTCTTATTTTTTTATTCCAGTAAAAAACACATAGGTTTTCTGGCAGTTGATTACTATTTCTTTGAACACATAAACAAGAAACGTAAGAACAGTAAGATCTAAAAGGTGATGTAGCCAGCCGTGTGTGTGTGTGTGTGTGTGTGTCATCTCTTTTCATCTAGTTTAGGGATCAGGGCAGAACTTGGTAAAACACATTTCAGTAACAGGGCTGTCTGTCTGCTCTGCAATCAGTTTTGGGGGCACTTTCATTCTTGAGTTCAGAATTTGAAATGTAGTCTGTGCTGTGCAAGCAGATGTTTATAAGGAGCTTCTAGAAGAAGGTAAGAATCAAGGGTGCTCCAAAGGATTAGGTGCCTACATGCCAAAAAAAAAAAAAGACTCCTGTGAGTTTAAGTATTTTCCCCATTGAAGCATAGAAGACACAAAGAAGTGCAACAACCACCATTTAGTGTATTTCCAACTAAAAACCTCACCTGTAGATTCCTGTGTTTCTACCGAGCTTTAAAGGCACATTTTTCACACTGTGTGTTAGTGGGAGTGTGTGCATTTTGATGGACTAACCCCTCTGGTGAACTTCAATGTGTGCTATTTTAAAAAATCCTGGATAACTTACTTTTGGAAAGTGGATATTGTTTATTTCTTTAATTTCCACAAGGCCCAATGCTGTGGTTCCAATACACTGGGTATAACTGGACCATAAAAATAATAAATGCATGACAATATAAGTATAAACATAATACATGTCCTGCATTCACATGGCAAATTGTCAATATCCATTGACATTTGTTCTTATGGCATCTATTAAGGCCACACCATATTTATTAACTTTGGTTTGATTACACTGCTCCATTAACTTGGTAATTTCATTACAGTTTAAGAGGGATTTTAGCTGCCGGTTTTAGTTTAAATTTTATGCAAAAGTCCAGAAGTCCTTGGGCAGTGAACACATTTTATATAAATCAAATAAATAATGAATGAATGAGAGCTATTTCAGAGAAGCAGAAAACAACAGAATCAGGATCAGATAACTTTTTAATAACACATACTGAGAAACTATTCATAGAGATTAGAATCCTAAAGCTGTGTCAGGTATATTCATATACTTGTTAGTCAAATATTGTCATGTAGAAATATCCATGTCAGAGGGAAACATCGCTTCAGTCACAAAATTGGTCTTCAGCTCACATAGACTGTGAACAACAAAGAGAGATGCTTACATGGGGCAATAGGATGAGTAAATTTGCTTGTTTCTGAACTCATTTTAAACACGATATGGCAGATATTTGATGAGTAAAATGCTTCCCTGATTAAAAAAAAAAAATCCTATAAAAGTTGCCAAAAGAACTGGTTAGGAGTGAATATATTGGGTAAGGGCCTCTTTAGCATGTAGTCAGTCTCATCTGTAAAATATAAAGATGTCATTCTGTGTTATTTTAGTTACTATCTATTGACAAATCATAGATTACACCTAGGTTTGACCTTTCTGTTCTCAGCCCACTTATTTGTTTAATTTATTGTTCTCTTTGAAAGCCCTTAGAACAAAAAAGAAAAAAAACGTTTTCAAAGCCTTGAAAACAAATGAGTAAACACATGTTCTACTTATCATTTGTCAGACTGAACAAAGCTCTTTGGATGTGCTCAACAGCTTTTGGAGGAAGACAAACACTATCAGTGAAATAAATGAACAATTTCATTGGGATCAGAAAGTTTCAACAGAAGCTATTAATTTTTATGAGCATTAACTCTGACAAAAATCTATGTGTCTGTAGGCTCCCCCACCATATTAACATCAAGAATAAAGAATCAGGCAATTCAGATGAAAATTGTAGCATATGGTAGGGTCTTTAAAATGGTGGGAAGATAGGCCAAAAATTATGTTTGTAAATTTCTGAAATGATTTCCAGAAACGCATTACAGGCTAAGTGCTTTATACAGTATGTATCGTTAGCAGGTGTTGTGAGCACTTTATTTCTTACACACAATGCTGACATTTTACTCCTTTATACTCTTTAAGGGAACAAGCAGCATAATTGGAATTCCTTTGAGAATGATTTGTTAGTTATTTTGGACCTTTACAGGGAGTAAATGGTAAATAAGAGCTGAGTTTTTGGACATTAGTATCTATTGGTTGAGCAGATTATACTGTAAATTTTAAAAAGGAAGGGCAATTTAGGCAATGATACTAACAGCTGCACGGTTATTGTGTAATAGTGGCCCACCTGGGCTGAATTGTGAATTGCAAAACAAAGCTGAATGCTTTCAATTCCATGATGTATTATACTACAAGGGAAGCTCTCAGCTAAGCAGAATGTAGAGCTACTGTCAGACCATTCCTCTGCCAAATTACTACTGCACTGAAAAATGACTACAGTGATATCACTTGGTGAGATCATCACAGTCTACTTCTCTTAATGTTTCCATCATTTCCGATCCCAATTTTACATCTCAGTAATTTATTTTCAGTAATGAAGTGTTTTCTCCTCCTTCACTTTGGGAGAGCATATACTACATTTAAAAAAAACTTATTCAGCTATTTGAGAATGAAAATACATGCAGTTTCCTCCCTCCATCATGAGCAATGTAATAAGTGAACAATGTCTAGCTAATGAGTTACTTGTTATGATTTATACTGGTAATGTGCAATTATTTTAAACATAGAGGAATGTTCTTATAAGTGGATTAAACACAGCGAACATAAGCCTTCTTGTACTTAAGTATTTACTACCAAATGATGTGACTGATTAGCTTTGTTCAAGTTTACTCACAAAGAAAAAAAAAAAAGATTCCTACATCTCCATCAAGATCCTGACTTTTCATTTCTCTAATTTTCCTCCATACTCTATAGTGTTGAAGAGAATAATGGAGGCTTCTCAAAACATGAATTCTTAGAAAAGGAAGGAGTTGAGACATAGGGAAACCATGTGGTCTTGCTGTGAATCATTACAGATATGAGCCAAAGAAAAGTTGGGCATGATATCAAGCATTGTTTTCTTTCCAGGTTTTTCTAAATCTGGCCGAGTTTTACAAACACTTCAGGGGAAGTTCAGAGTTCTGCATTTTATTCCTAGATCTTTCATATGACCCTGAGAAGTCACTTAAGCTTACAGATGTGGGGGAGATGGATTTTAAGCCACCTTTCAAAATCGATCTGTAATAAAAGATATTCATTTGGATGCTTTCTCTTCGTACACACTCAGACGAATGCATGGAAACAGTGATATTGTATTGTGATGCAAAGAATAACTCAATTTTTAATAAAGTGAATGGCTGCCTGCATACATTTGTTAATCAGTTTTCTCTTTACTTGTTTTCTTCCAGTAATGTGGTTTCCATTATACATTTCAATTCTGCTTCATTGCTGGTAAGCATCTGTTTTAAAATACAGTTAAAAATTGGTACTCTTGGTCCAATTCCAAGGGGCAAAATCAGCAGGAATAAGTAATCCCACAGCCTTAAGAAGAACCTTCTTAACCATAGAAAGAAAAGCAATAAGTACTAAACTTTGAATAAAAGAGCCATAAATGAGTCTGGAAGCCTCATTTACATTGTAATGTGCATACCAGCATGATGTCATTATCAATTAGTGTGAGTATTTTCTAACAGCCATCTATTCGGAGTATGTAGTCATTTAGTTTATGGTTATGATTGTAGTGTGTGTGTGTTGGTATCAGAGAGAGAACACTAAAGCAGCAATGTCCATGGCAAGTAGTAATACTGAAAAAATTTATGCCAGTCATGAATCAGTCCTCCTTCATTTAATATTATTTATTGATAGGAGGTAGGTAGAGTACCTCAATAATCCATGTGTGTTGAATAGAATAATAAAAATCCAGATGTAATTTAATCTTTCTACTGTATGAGTTAAAGCAATAAATAAATATATGTATATTCTTTTTTTGTCAGTCCTATCACAGTGTAATTTTTTTTCTTTGGGATTTTGGAAAGCTATCGTTATTGTTGAAACTAATATTTCATTCTCTGTGTTTTGTCTTGCTCGATCAATTTCATTATGTTTCAAGACTACTGGTGCATGGATTAGTGTAGTCTGAGGTGTGAGGTGAGACTGTTCTCTTGAGTTTTGGGTTTATTCTTTATAACTCTGTGAGAATAAAGGGCATTTGCATGGACATTCATGTAGAGGTGTGCAGCGATTTTGATGGAGCAACTATGCATCCTAGGCCTGGTTTCTTGCTTTTAGACTGTCTTTTAAAATTAAATTTCCTTTATTTCTACTTCCTTCTGTACATATGCTCTGAAATATTCCATAGATTTTTTAAAAAATCCTGTTCTTTGTTGCATTTCCACATATAAATTCATCCCAATGATTATTAAATATTTTCTGATTTGTGAATTCAGAATACAACTATGATAGCTGAGACTCACGAATGAAAGGTATCCAGGTTGTTCATATATTTGTGGAGAGTATATCTCAGTGATATTATTGAAAAATATAATGGGTTATCGAGAAATGTGCATGTTGCTTAAGAAAAAGAAAATGCTGGAAAATGGTGCTTGGTTTACCTGTACAGTAAAGTACAAAATAGTAAACAAAACAAAGCAAAGCAAAAAAGCAACAACACCTTGTTTCTGGACTCTGCTGTAAGCAGGCTGTTTTTTTACCTGAAAGGCTGTGTGTGTGTGTGTGTGTGTTCGGGACAGCGGTATCTATCGGTCTCCGGGCTGTCAGGCTGGGGCTGTGGTGCTTTGCTGTGAGCACGGTGCAGTTTGGTGACCTGTGTAATGTTCTGTGTCTTTGTTAATCATACAATGGAAGGACTGAATTTACTGAATCATGTACTTTATTATAACTCCAGAAGTGCACCGTAACCGCCTGGTGGGAACTTTCTTGGAGGGAGTTATTCTGGTTGCAGTCACTATGTAAATACATCTCTTCAATTCCTGTAAAATGGCACCAAGACATTCTGCTACAACTGAGTTAAAAAGCAAAATAACCCTTTTGATAAGCTTTCCTAGTGGAGGTTTTTTATGCTGCATTTAATACTTCATGGTGTTAGCATGCTAAATTGCCAGGGTGGTAATTGAATGAGATAATGTATGTAAGATCGCACCGGTACAGTGCCTGGGAGATGGTGAGCGCTCAACACATGCTAAATATCCCACAATGATGCTGGCGATCCACTGTGTTCACAGTGCGTATTAGGTTTCAAGTGGGCATCCACCTAACTGCTTTGTTCGAAAATTTGGATGTGCTCCATTTTTTCCCAGCACACGAATGTGTATTTTTTAAAAACCTTATACGTTTTCCACCTGATTCCATTCTCTCTTTTTCCTACACTTTATCCATCAGAATCCTAACTCGTGTCCTATCCATCTCTCTTGCTCCATCGTCCTCTTTCCTGCATCTTATTATAAACACTCTCACGTTTCCCTCTAAGCCCTGCTCATAAAATCCTTCTTGATCCAGCCTTCTCTTTAAGCAATTAACTTAGGTTTATTCATTCCTTCCTAGCCAAACTTCTCAAAAGAGCTGACTACTTGATGTCACCTCCCAACTCCCGTATAATTCGAAAATAACCAGTGATATGGCAGAGTGAATATAAAGATACAAAGCGGTCTGTGCAGCATTTAGTGATCAATTGCAAATTGAGTGTGAATGAGGAAAAAGAAGATGCTTCCTCTCCAAGTCATCCTCCCAGTATTTACATTGGGAGCCTGGATGGTTAGTCATTGCTTTACATACTGTGGGGCATGCCAAGAGAGGCAAGGCATGGTGTCTATCTCCAAGCTGCCTATGAACTGCTTGCAGAGAGGACCCCATACATAGCAAGAAAATTGAGAATGAAAAGGAGTATCAGGTGGGCGGTCCAGGCAATGTAAGTCATGGAGTCAAGTGAAACAGGCTCCTTAGTGCATACGGAGGCACATTTGAAACTGAGGTCAGCGAGGATCATGAAGACAATGACTCCCGAGGTTAAAAGGCAAACAGACACCCCTTGTTTGGGAGGGGAATAGTGGCAATATTGGAGCTAGGTTTAAAGGTTGGGTCCTTTAAATGTGACAAGGTTGAGGATACAGTTCCGGGGGAGGGAATAGTATGTAAATATGGTAAATGATTTAATATGGTAAAATGTTTTCAGTAGTCAGAGAGGAACAATCTGGTTAAGAAAGAAAATTCTTATGGGCGGGTAATGCAAGTCAGCACAAAAGTAGCACCTAATGCTCACGTATTCAATAAATACGTTTCCTGGAAAGTGAAATAAATAAGGATTAATGTATTTTGTTCTTTAGAAATCATGACACCTGGCTCTCTTGCCAGTGAGTGAACGCTCAGTCACTAGGCTGTCATTGTGGCCAGTCTTACCTTTATATAAATTAAGCAATTGCATTAACTCTTTCAGGTTTTGTGGGACTCTATCATTTGCTATGTGAATAATTAACAAATGCCAGTTAATACACTTGATGTATTAATAATGGATGCTACCTACAATAGAGAGTGTTACTGACTTCCTGGATGTAATTTTGATAAATATTTGAATGTGATTAATGTCAGTGCATTTTTTACTATAAGTATCTCAAGAAATTATTGAGTTTTATGGTACTCTGTGGGACAAATTTAGGAAGAAATTATATTATGCTTATTAATTACCAGATACTTCACAGGTCTTAAGTCATTTTTAAATTCCACTAAGTTCATTATGCTCATAAGAATAGGCTAAAAGGGCTCAATTAGCCCCACCTTTCCCAGAATGTAACTTACTCCTCAAAGCCACTCATCAGATTTTACATGGCCAGAGGTTCAATTAATAAAAAACTTTTTCTGTTAATTAGAAATGACTCAAGATACCTGACATTGTTCTTGTGGCTTCCAGTCACCCACAGACTTAATGTGCTTATTTATTGCTTAATGGCAATATTTTATTGGTATCTATATATCAGTTTGTCAGATTTGGTTATTCTGTGTAATGTTGCAAAATATTCCTTATTTTCTTTTCCTTCTGAAAGTTTGTGTTCCTCTAAAGAGGTTCTGTGGAATAACATTCCGTTAGTAATTTTGAGGGGTGCTGCCAGTGGGGTCTAGAGCTATGGGAAGTAGAAGGTGTAAACAGAATGCATTTGCTTGGTTATATACAACCTGGTGGATGTCTAAAGAAAATTGAGTATTATTATGATTGAAAACATTAAATCATGTCATCAAAAGAATTAAATCAGGTCATAAAAGGAATATCTACTTAATTATACAGTAGATGATTTTAGTCTCCTATTCAAAGACTACACCTGTAACCTCACATAGTGTTGCTGTGAAATCTTCCTCCGACAAGGCTCACTAGACCCTAAGAGCTGAAAGGGAAGTTAAGTATTGTTCAGTTCAAATGCTCAACATGACTAATCATCAGGGTTTTAGTCTAATTAAAACCACAGTGAGATATCAACTCATACCTGTTAGAATGGCTTTTATCAGCATGACGAAAGATAACCAGTGTTGGTGAGGATGTGGAGAAAAGACGCCCCTTGCACACTGTTGGGGGGAATGTAGTACAGACATTATGGAAAACACCATGAAGGTTGCTCAAAAAATTAAAGATAGGACTATCATATGATCCAGCAGTCCCTCTACTGGATACATATACAAAGAAAATGAAATCAGTATCTCAAAAAGATACCTGCACGCCTGTGTTCATTGCAGCAGCATTCACAATAGTCAAGATATGGAATCAACCTCAGTGTCCACCAATGAATGAATGAATAAAGAAAATGTGGTATATATACATAGTGGAATACTATTTGTCCTTTCAAACACTGAAATTCAGTCATTTGTGAAACATGGATAAACCTGGAGGACAGTATATTAACTGAAATAAGCCAGGCATGGAAAGATAAATATCACATGATCTCACTTATATGTAAAATCTAAAAAATTAAACTCATAGAAACAATGAATAGAATGGTGGTGGGTGGGGGGGGAATTGGGGAGACATTGGTCAAAGGATACCAACTTTCAGTTAGAAGAAAAATAACTTCAAGAGCTCTATTGTACAACATGCTAACTGTAGTCAATAACAATGTATTGCATGCTTGAAAATAGCTAAGAGAGTAGATTTTAAATGTTCTTACCACAAAACAATTTTTTGGTAAGAAAGTGTGGTATGTGAAGTGAGGCATATGTCAATTAGTTTTATTTAGCCATTCTACAATGAATATATATTTTGAAACATCATATTATACAACATAAATATATACAACTTCTATTTATCAATTGAAAGATAAATTAGTAAAACAAACAAAAAAGAATTATTTAGTTTGCCAGGCTATTTGCCAAATGAGGAGCCTGAGGCCCAGAAGGTAGCTGAATAACCCAACTTCTTGCATCTAGACCACATCTCTTCCTTGTACCACTCTGCCACTTACATGAGGGCCCTGGATTCTGAAAGTTCTCTGAGATTCTATGGTTCATTATTTTGTTGTGCTTTGGAGTCATGTGGTTTTTTATTTTTCTTGTGAGTGCAGGATATATTTCGCTAGTAATACAAACTACTTTTTGTAGTTTAGTAAATGAAAAATATTTACATAGCTGGGCGCAGTGGCTAACGCCTGTAATCCTAACACTTTCCGAGGCCAAGGTGGGTGGATCACCTGAGGTCAGGAGTTCGAGACCAGCCTGGCCAACATGGCGAAACCCCATCTCTGCTAAAAATACAAAAATTAGCCAGGCGTAGTGGCACACGCTTTTAATCCCAGCTACTTGGGAGGCTGAGGAAGGAGAATCGCTTGAACTCAGGAGATGGAGGTTGCAGTGAGCCAAGATTGTGCCACTGCAATCCAGCCTAAGTGATGGGAGCTAGACTCAATCTCAAAAAAAAAAAAAAGAAAGAAAGAAAAGTATTTACATACATGGAGGATGTAGTAAAATTACTTTTCATTTACTAACATTTGGATACATGGTGGGTTCAGAGGCTGAGCTTTGCTGTCTGACCGGCATGGATCCAAGTACTGACCGTGCCACTTCTTCAGTGACATTTGATAAGTTACTTAACCGAAACCTCAGTTTCTTCATGAACAAAATAGCATTTGTTTAGTTATATGAGCATAGTGAATAGTCAATAAATATTGCCCTCATTATCATTCAATCAATACTTATTGATCAGTTGAATCCGGAAACAAAATTCAAGGGCTTCATTATTACCTTTAAAAATGTTGCTCATTCCATATTTTTAAAAAAGTGATAGTGATAGTATTTAGAGACAAAATTTGTGAATTTGTTCAAGTATGTTCCTTATTGGTGATATTTCTAGATTTATGAACTTCATGACCTATGGGTGCTGAACTTGTCTGAATGACACAGAACAAAAACAACCCAAAAGGTAATTTATTGACTTACTGGTGAGTCAGAGGTAGGTCAGATTTCAGTCCAGGTTTGATCCAGAAATTGAAACCATGTTACCAAAGATCCCATTTACTTTCTGACTATCCTCTTTGCCTGCCAAAGTGTCTACTTCATCCAAGAAAGGCTCAGTTTCTGGGAACTGAATGCTTCCTAATTCAGATTAAGCAGTGAAAAAGAGAAAATCTCTTTTGGTAGCTCTCAAAGAAGAGTATAGAAATTTATTTGTTAAAGAAACTCTCAGCAAAGATCTTCTTGTGTTTCATTGACCCCCACTAGGCTCTGGTTGTTATGTCAGAGATTGAATGTGTTAATTGGTTTGCCAGAATCCATTTCTGGTGTGGAGAATGGAGTCAGCTTTTCCTGCACTAAATACTGTGTTGGAGAAGCAAGGACACTCAAAAGAAAATTAGAGAAGGCTTGCTAAGAGAGGACAATGGATAAGGGTAGGCCAAAATATGCACTACATATTCCCAAAGCTACTGGTGTGTCCCAAATTTGAGGTCTAGTGTTAGCTGTGACCACAGCTCTCTATTTTATATAACATCAAGTTCTTTGCCCGTACACTGATTAAAATAGGCATTATGAACATAGCATATTAGCATGGACGTATTTAAAGAATTACATCTATTTGTACTCAAACTTTCTCAATCTCTTCTCAAAGCAGTGACCCACAGAAGAGTTTGCTATTCTTAGACAGGAGGTCTAGATTAATTATAATAAATATAGCACATTCTGAGCAATTCTGAATCTGGAGTGTGGTATTTGAAGCTTTGAAACCAAAGACAAATTACTGGCATTATTTTGTATTATCATGTAACTGAATTTTCATCTTCAGAAAAACGTCTTATTAAGCAAGATAGAAATGAGGTTGGAATGGATTCATTGGAATCATTTTGGCCAAAAACATATTTTCTACTTTTAGCAAATTACAGCATTATCAACATGTAATCCTTCTTATTTTCCCACATGTTATTTAACAAAATATTAGTCAAGTTGGAAATTATTTTTTTGTTGCTATCAAGGAAATGTATGCTCTCAGTTCTGGCATCCTTCAAGCATTTACAGATGATGCTTCACAAATGTCTGAGGATACAGTGTTTATCCAAGCTGCAGTAGACTAAAAATAATCATGGCTCCAAAGTGGTTTGCATCCCCATGGAGAATATATACCTCACTGACAGGAAAATTATCACAGAACCAAACGATACTAAGCACAACAAAGTGATGCAACCATAAACTCTCAGAGAATTTTCAGAATACAGAATTATTTTGGATTTTGTGGCTTTTGAGTGCACCAATGAGCCTCATAATAGTGGCTGAGCTCCCCGGAAGAATGGCAGTATTGTGGACAGTCTGTTAGTACTTGGAGCCATGGATTTTTTTGAGTCAGATGAAAGACACAAATGCTCATACCAGAAAACGTCTTTTCCACCCCAAATTTCATATAGAATTTTGGGGGGTTCATGTACTCCCCAAAGCTAATTTTTAGACCTAAGTAAATATAAACCATTTTTTATCAGAATGCAAAATGAAGCCTGACTTCCTTGAATTTTAAAATTTAATATCTGGCTTCTTACTGGCAAAGATGTAGTGATTTGAAAGACCTGAGTTCAGTGTTCCCCAAAATATATTTCTAGTAGTTTGATCTAACAGGAATAAGAACCTATGAAGGAGTAAGAAAAATGTAGCATCAATGGATTCTTCTAATGCCTTACACTTAGTAGGTACAATGAATCTTATATAAATTAATGAAAAGTCAGTCTTAAAATTATGCAGAGCTAGCAGCTCAATTCCAATGCTATAAAAGTAATAATGGGCAAGTATTATTAAATGATTCCCAGTTATTTTGGTCGTACACGAACTACTTCATTATTGTACAATTTTTAGGCTTCTAAAGATTTTCTTAATATGTGAATTCATTAGAATATGCAAAGTAGTTAAAGTGCCTGGCTAGTTTCCTTCAATTTTTTGCTTTTATAACTTCAGCGAAATTTTTTTAATGAATAGTATATTATGTTTATGCTGGTATACAAACAATTCCATGAAGATATTTCTTACATTCTAGATTTTAGAGTCGATTTTACTTCTGTCTTTTGATTTTTATAATTGCTAATAAACTGAGTGTTTTCTAAAATCAGTCTTCTCACCAGAGAGATCCGAAACATCGACTCAAATGACTGAAAAAACACGACTGGTCCTAACACTGAGCAAAACTATGTGGAAAATTTGTAATGATTTGTAAACATTTCACACTTATTATGATTCAGATATGGACTGTGGCCCAGAAAAGATTTGGATTTATTTTGATTGTCCCTGTAATTAGCTCAGCAATGTTTTTCTAAGTTATGATTTCATGCTGACTATTAGAAGTTGCACATTGTTGAGATGCCACATGTAAAGAAGGTATGGGATTATATGGCAATAATTAAACACACTATAAGGTAAATTGAACAGGACTGCAAACCAAGAAAACATGAAGTAAATGTAACATAGATAGACTTAAGAAGGCAAACTGATATCTTGTTCTATGTTTTAGATAAAATTCTAAGCACATAGCCCAATTCAATTTTGCACAAGCAGAGGAAAAACTACAGTGCTAATGAGAAATATGGGCTTTACTACTATATTGTTACCCTCAGGGTGGAGATCAAGGCACCACGTGTTGGCCCACATGCTATACCACTGATATCTTTTCTCCTGGGATGAATGACAGCAGGACTGGCTACTAGTTTGTGGGGCCCAGTGAAAAAGGGAAATGCAGGACCCCTTGATCACCATTCATTAAGGATTTCAAGATGGCGACCAAAAGTTTTAGACACAGCATGGAGCCCCACCTGAGGACCTGTCTTGGTAAAAATAGAAGAAGGGAGTTATAGAGGTGCTTCTGAATTCTATCTGTCCGTCTCTCCCACTCCTCCTGGGCTCGGCGGAGATGTTCAGAACAGGACGAAGGAAAGAGCCAGCTGTCTGTTTGGTACAAGTTTTGAAGGCAAGTAAGATGACAAGGGCTGCTCCTTTCTAAAATCTATCCTCAAGATAGGTTGTGAGGATTAATGAGTTAATATCAGAAATTGCTACAGGGTAAATCTTCACTTGCCTAAAAGAGCATAAAATTTTTATTTTGTCTTTTATGCTTTCTGACAATCCCTTCAGTCTGCCACTAGGCTTTTAGTGGAGCGTGTGGAGAATTTAGGACACGATGATGAATCTTACTGAAGGGCATCTTGATAGCTTTGCAAACTCAATGCAATAATGTAGGTGTTGGGCCCTGTGTCATGAAGTAAACAAAGACAGCTGAAATTTCAGATAAAAGAGGCTGTAGCTCATCTACTGTCATTATTTAGGAGACAAATTACGGCAATGAGTATTTTTTCCCCTTAAAATCCCTTTTATTATTGCATGTCTAGTTAATTTTATTTTGAACAACTAGAAAGCTACAAAGATACTCTGTTGAATGTTTAAAGCTGTAATTTATTTTAAACAGTGCATACAAAATATATTTTGGCCTTGAAAAGTTAAAAAAAAAAAAAAAGGTAGGTTGTACAACTTGGAAGCTGGGTAAAGCCCCAAATGAAGGCTGTTGGAAGAACTAGGACAGAAGGAAAGTGGCAGTCTTCTTGGGTTTTGCACAAATGTGAGAGTCCAGAGTCCAGAGTCCACATGGGTTCCTGCTCTATTGCCACAACCTGAGCCACTTGAGGGCATCTACTCTTCTGAGTCGCTAAAAAAAAGTGCTAATGAAGCATTTAACACTTGTACTGGGTTGAGCTAGGAAAGAGGCTGCCTATAAGCAGGGAAAATAGCCAGAGGCAGTCAAAGATAAGAAGGGAAGGGCAGGGATGCCAGCATACATGTAACAGTTTAGGACAGTAACTGGTTCAACTTTATTTATTTATTTATTTATTTATTTATTTATTTATTTCTGAGATGGACTCTCTCTCTGTTGCCCAGGCTGGACTGCAGTGGCTCGATCCTCCTGGGTTCAAGCGATTCTCTTGCCTCAGCCTCCCTTGTAGCTGGGACTATAGGCACACGCCACCACACCCCGCTAATTTTTGTATTTATTTTTATTTTTATTATTATTATTTTTTAGTAGAGACAGAGTTTCATCATGTTGGCCAGGCTGGTCTCAAACTCCTGACCTCAAGTGATCTGCCTGCCTTGGCCTTCCAAAGTGCTGGGATTACAGGAGTGAGCCACTGTGCCTGGCCTGGTTCAACATTTAGACTTGGAGGCTTCTTTTTCTTTTGTCCAGTGCCTGCAAACCAGTTCCTGCCTTCAAGGAGCTTTCAGACTTGCAGTGGAGATCAGGATATCAGTAAGTGTGGAAAATACTGATAACCTTGTGAAGGATTTGAAGAGGATAAGAGAAAGAGAGAGAAAAGGAAAACTTTACTAAAGATGGTGCTTTCAGGAGTCAAACCTTGAGGGCTATTGATGGGGAAAATGGGCGGAAATGGGAAGGCAACAGGGACTGTACTCGGAAGAGAACATTATGGAATACCGACTGTACCTGGATGGAGCAGAACACTTTTCATGTATCTGTCTCCTGCAGTCTTCACAATAGCGCCATGAGACCAACTGCTAATTAGCTTGTTTTTGAGACAAAAAAGGCCTTTATTTCATTAGAGACCCACCCCTGCCTCCCAAAATGGAACATGATTAAGATCCTTAGAATAGCTAAACAACAGAAAGATTATGGTAACCCCCCTATATAATTCAAAATAAAAATAAATCATAATACAATACATTCAAGTGTATGCTAGAATTAAAACATTAGCTTATGTTCTGAGTTTTTCTCAGGTCTATGTCCCGGGTAAGTTAATTGAGTATGGGCTTGCATCAGGTTTGAGTAGCTCTTCAGCTGTGGCACCCTGGTGAGGTGCTCCTAGCTAGCTTACTGTCTGAAACAATACTGCACCCAAGGGTGACAGAGCCAGTAAGTGGCAGAGGAAGGATTCAAACTTAGGTCTGTCTGACCTTTGATAATATGGCTTTTAAGAACGTGGCTTTCCCAGTGAGCCATGCCTGGGATAAGTCTAACTCCTGTGTGTCTGCTCACCTCAGGGGAACCTGCTCATCACTTAGGCGCAGACAAAGAGGTCTTAACAGAACATCTGTGAAGAGGTAAAAGGCTTCCTGGGACTCTCTGTAAAACTTTGTCAAAGGGTTTTTCAGTGACATAAACTTCCTCTTATCTATGTTGTATTGTTACGTGAGAAAAGCACGCTACAGAGAAATATATATATAGCAGGACCCCGTTTTCTCCTAACAAAATGCTCCTATATTTACATTTGTAGATGCTGTCATATGTTTGTGGGGTTACCTTAGGTACTTGGGGGAGAAAAGGATAAAAAAGCTGGGGAAAAATGATAGGTTCCTAGTGTGATGTGAATGAAACATATGCACTGTATCGCAGTCAGGCCTCCAGCATTGCCGCAAATAGGTCATCTTTGACTGTTCCTATGAACATGGTTTCAAGGTAACGTGGTTAAAAGAGAGCACTGGGCTGGGTGCGGTAGCTCACACCTATAATCCCAGCACTTTGGGAGGCCGAGGTGGGCAGATCACCTGGGGTCAGGGGTTCGAGACCAGCCTGACCAACGTAGTGAAACCCCCATCTCTACTAGAAATACAAAAATTAACCGGGCGTGGTGGGGGCACACTTGTAATCCCAGCTACTCAGGAGGCTGAGGCAGGAGAATTGCTTGAATCCAGGAGGTGAAGGATGCAATTGTGCCATTGCACTCCTTCTCAAAAAGTGACAAAAGTGAAACTCCTTCTCAAAAAAAAAAAAAAAAAAGCACTGATTTGTTTAGATGCTGGGGCTAAGGTCAGTTTTGGTCTTGGATTTCTTTTGTTATTTGAGTTTGGCTTTTTCTCTAAGATAAAATAATAAAACAAAGAATTCCCCCAATCTGTGGACATTTGTGCTTCTAGGTGTACAGCCAGCAATGACACACCTTGTAGCATGAGAGGCAACTTCACCAGGCCTCTTGACTCCTCTCTGTGCTTCTATATAACTTTGTTTTCTTTATTTTATATATAACTGTTTTTAAAGACTGGGTCTCACTATGTTGTCTGACTGGCCTTGAACTCCTGGGCTTAAGTGATCCTCTGACCTTAGTCTCCCTCCCAGCAAGTAACTAGAGCTACATGTGCACGCCACTGCACCCCTCTCCCCTCTGTGTTTCTAAAGGGGGGCTACCCACTCTGTTCTCATGGGCCACATGCTGGCAGTGACTGAAAGTCCCTAACCACACAGCCCTCCCTGCAGTCAACAGTAACAGAGGGAGCCCTCTGGGAAGTTGGTAAACAGCAATGTGCATGACCTGTCTAAAAGGGGCAGGCGAGGCTCCCCTCTTGGAGGCTGTTGCCTTTCAGGATGGTGAGCCCAGTATCTTCAGTTCTTCCAGTTCTTCTCGAAAAGTACGAAATTCAGATTAGAGGTGAGCACTCTTTGTTTTTAATGAGTGGCACTGAATCGGATCTGAAAAAATGCTATGCAAGCCAAATTGGATACATTTGCAATCACATGCCATTGTGCCTTGAAGGGGAAAGGGCCTATTTCAATCCTTTAACAAGAGCTCAGGAAAGTTCAAGTGTATGGCTTTTGGATGGGGTGCCATATAATGTGGGTGAAGTGGTGGAGTGTGGTCTTTAGGTTGGGGAAAACAGAACATATATGAGAGATTTCACAAAGTCACACACTGGGGAAGAAGGGTAGCCGTGGTCCCATAAAAAGATATTGTTGATTCTTTTTGCTGATTTTTCAGTTTTGCTAAGTATCTATCTTTTTCCAATTATTTTCTCTGTCTTAGAAAATTGAACTCTGGAGCTCGAACTCCAACAGTGTCATGCTACTTCCATAAGGAGGGAAGACATTCTCACTCCAATGCGCGCCCGCGCGCGCGCACACACACACACACACACACACACACACACACACAGCCCACACAGCCCAAGCATGAAGAAACGTGAAATGTTGTTTTTCTCTTTTGATTACTTAAGAGTGAGGGGTAGGAATGGACTGAAGTAAATACTATAGTGCGTCATCGCATGTTCTGAATTCCAGCATAATTCAAACACCTCCCACTAAGATTTGTCATTCTGCCTCTAGGCAGGACTGTTCTTAGATTGTGCTTGACGTATTTAAATTGTCCTTGACCTGTGGTATTCATTAAGCCCTCCTGGGAATCAACTCTCCTTAGAAATTCTCAGAAAGTATGTTTCTAAAAAATGAAATTCTCTATCTCTATCAAAAAGATAAAGGTATTGCTTTCACTCTGCTGTATCTTAAAGGGCAAAAAAATGTAGGTTATCATGTAGACAGTAGAATTAAGTCAGTGCCAGCAAGAATTCAAGAGGTATTCCTTATATAGCTCATGACTTAATATTGGCAAAAGCCTCCTCCCCAGTCTGTCTTCAGAAAAGAGGCACAAGAATTCTGGAACATCATACTCTATTAATTTTTAAACAGTGCTGGAAAACTACTGCTTTTAAAACATGGAAATATTAAGAATTGTTCTGTGCCCAAAACAGATATTCTTATTTTAGAAAGTGCTTCTTCACCAACTATCATAACATTCTTTTGCAAAGAGCTAGTTAAAAAGGAGTAAAATTTTTTCTGCATTGCAAGTCTGTCTTCTGTGTTCCGTTTCAAGCCAATAGCTCATTTTATGCAGGCACAAACCAAGAATTTTGAAATTTCTGAGTCATCATCAGAATAGCATATTCTCCATGATCTGAAGACACATTTCTTGATAACACTTTGATTACTATATCCCTAGATGGATATCTCTGGTACATTGTCTGTCTAGCAGCCATATATTCCCACCTATTTGTCTTGGTAATTTCAGGCTCCAGAAGAACATATGGGCCATATTCACAACTTCTACCATTTTCAGTGTTTATCTTTATTCCATCAAATTTCCTAAGAGTTCTTTCCATTTCCCTTCTGTCTCTCTGTTCTCTTCATTTTTTTGAGTGTGCTGATCAGTAATCCATCTTTGTAGAGCTCCAGTGTAAAAGTTTGTGGGATAGGGAAGTTCAGTGTTAAGAAAATGGCAAATCCATAGGCTCAGGTTTTAGTCCTGGCTCTGTCATTGTTTAACATTAATAATTCTTATAGGTCGTTTAGCACTCCTATGTCTTAGATTCGCCACTTACCCAATGCAGTGACAGCAGTTTCCTCCTACCAGCTTAGCAGGACTATAGTGGCAATGAATAATGTACATGAATTACTTTGAGATTCTTTAGAAAAATCTTGAGTTCTTGACCTCACTCTGCCAACAGCTCTGTTTGTAGCCTGTGGAAGTTGCTTTGACTGTTGCTTGCTTTGGTTTCTCCACGTGAACAATCTGAGTGATAATTACTTTATCTACTTTACAGAGATGCCTGAGTTTCCATAGGCAATTGTGCTACTTTGAAAAGAATTTAAGGCAGTATGGCCTAGCTTCTGGAATAGAAAGAGCAGTGCACTATGGCTATCAATGGCCTGTTATGTGTAGACACCTGCACTTTATGTTAATTACATGATCTCTCATAACCTTTTACCGTCTCTGCCACTGTTTATAATAATCTCTATTTTTCATGCAGATGAGAAAACAGGCTTGGTATGTGAAAAACTGGTCCAAGGCCACAAAACCTAGTAAGAGGCAAAAACCAGAAGTTGAATCTAGTTTGTCTCATTTTTGAGTGTTTTTCAACTTAAATAAGTTATGGCTGGTATATTTTTATTAATTTTTTTTTTTTTGAGATGGAGTTTCACTCTTGTTGCCCAGGCTGGAGTGCAATGGTGTGATCTTGGCTCACTGCAACCTGTGCCTCCCTGGTTCAAGCAATTCTCCTGCCTCAGCCTCCTGAATAGCTGGGAATACAGGCATGCACCACCATGCCTGGCTAATTTTGTATTTTTAGGAGAGATGGGGTTTCTCCATATTGGTCAGGCTGATCTCAAACTCCCAACTTTAGGTGATCTGTCCACCTTGGTTTCCTAAAGTGCTGGGATTACAGGCGTGAGCCACTGCGCTTGGCCTATTTTTATTAATTTATATACACGTTGGCATAATTGGCCTTTATTATAAAAATTTTGGAATATATAGAATTTTGATCTAAACTTCTGAATGTCACCTGTTCCTGCATCAAAGACAATGGCAACTTTAGAAATGACTTTAGGGACAAAGTAGCTGAGTATGGTTTCTAATAAGAGTTTAACTACAGATGTCACAAGGAAGTATATACTGTATTAAATCTATAATGACAGAAAGCAGATCATTTATTGCCAGAGAAAGGGTTGGTGGGAGGCAACTTTGGAAATGGCAGAGGGAACCCTCTGGGTTGATGAAAATAGTCTATCTTTTAATTGTGTTTACCTAGGTTCATAGATTTGTCAAAATCTGTCTTCACACTTAAAATGAGAACATCTTACTGTCAATAAATTTTACGTCAATAGACTTGATTTATAAATTACAGATATTATCATTCAATTGCCATCTGATTGGGCAAGTGACTTAACTGTTCTGTTTCATATTCCCTCTGTGTACACAGGGACTGTACCCACCTCAAAAATTGGGTGAAGTATTCAATAAGGTAATCCATCTAGAGAGCTTACCCTCATACTTGTCCATAGTAGGCACTCAACACATGCTTATTCAGCAAAAATATGTATCAGACATTGTTCTCAGTAGTAAATAAGACGAAATTCCTGCCCTCACTGGGCTTATATTCTAGACTTGGGGAGGCAGAGAGTAAGCAGCAGGGAGACAAAGAAATGACCAAGATACTGTCAAACAGCAGTGAGGGCTGTGAAGCCAGGCAAGCGGGGATGCAATAATGACTGAGGATGGCAATCATTTCTCTGAGTGGTCCCTGTGAGGAAGTGTCCTTTCCAGTGAGACCCAGATAATATCAAGGAGACAGCCACAGGGAAATCAGCTAGTGTTCCAGGCAGAGGGAACAGAATGTGGAAAGGACCCAATGTAGGAGCCAGAAGTAAGAGGAGTAAGCCAGAAGTTAAGAGAAGCAAGCCAGAAGTAAGAGGAGTAAGAGGTGAGTTTGGGAAGCAAAGCAGCAGGACAACTCAGCTTATCTACGCGATGGGAGGATGATGGAGATCTGATAGTAAGTAGTGAATCTAAGATGTAAGTGTGTTAAATGACCTATAATAATTATTAACCTTAATGGGAAGGATGTGATCTGATTTACATTTCAACAAATTTCTTTGGCTGCTGCGTAAGGTATGGATTCTAAAAGTGTGAGAGAAGAAGCCGGGAGACAAGGAAAGAAATACTGCCACGTGGCCTAGGGTAGTAGGAATAGAGACGGTGAGACGTGGCCAGATTTGGAATCTATTTTGAAGCAGAGAAAATAGGAATGCCAACAGTTTTGATGTAGCAAAGGATAAGGCATTTTTTTTTTTTTGGCTTGAACAACTAGGTGTAATATTGTTGCTGTTTACTGGCTTGACATTCACTGATTATATTTTAATATTACCGAAAAGCCATTTAGTGAGCTATTAGGTATTATATCATAAAGTGTTTCTGGGCTAACTACTGATATAAAGTGTGTGTGTGCTAAGTATTAGCTTGGGGTCAAATCCTTAGCTTTAGATTTTAAGCTCCCTATTTGTAAAGTAAATGGTTGTGCTGGAACCATTTCCTAAATCATAAGGGCAATTGTGATTGCATGTGAGTGTGCATGTGTAAGTGTGAATGTGTATGTGCAGTGTGTCATTGAGGCTCCAGAGTTCTGCTTTCAAGAGTGACATTAGAAGGTAGAGCCTAGAATTTCTTACCAACAGGGGTTTTGAAGTTACCCCTTGCTCACTTCACTTGTACTTTTCTACAACTCTGCATAGTCTTTATGGAGCTGAGATTTTGCCCACCTGTGGTTCTCTCATTATTTCTCTCTGTTTCTAAAGCAATGAGAATTCTACCAGTCATCCCCAGTATCTCTGGAGTGGCAAGTGGGCAAATGTCTAAGAGATTCCTCTAGTTTCCTGTCCTAGCTTAAAGTTCAATGGCTGAAGCTTAATTGTAGCACTTTGGTGGACAGGTTCAAAGTCAACATCACAGTCGTTGATGAGTACAGCTTTCCCTCAAACCTTTACTTTCTTCCTCACAGATTATTCTTCTTGCTTCCCTCTGCTTGGATCTCCCCTTGAAAAGCCACTGGAAGTTTTACTCAGTGTGAAAGACTACTCTGGGATAAATCATTAAACCACATTTCCCAGGGGAAAACTGATAGCAGGTGGAAGCTTTAATTCAATAATAATAATTAATAATAAGTAAACAGTCGTTGCAGGCTGTTGAGCACATTCTACCTGCCAGTGCTTTATAGGAATTCTCTTTCTTAATCCTTCTAGCTAACTCAAACGTTCTCTTGTGCAAACTTGTAAAGCATTTTTTTTTTTTCCTACTCTGTGCCTGTGGGTTACACAGAGAGTAAGGTAATTTGCCCAAGGCCACACAGCCAGTAAATGACAGAATTGAGACTTAAACTCAGGTCTGTATGGATCCACATTCCAAATTTGTAACTACTAAACTATCAGACCTCAATCCATCTCAACTGTTGAAAATGGTATGCTATAGCAAGATTTCCCAGAATCTTGGCTGGTAGTTTCTTGGCTGCATATTAAATCAATACTGTGATGCTGATCGTGGCACGTAGAGAACAGTACCACTAACATGGTGGCTACTGCCCTCATTAAAAGCCAGATTTTTGGCTTTGCTTATATGGATGCCTCCACTTACACGGATGCATCTTTTCATTATGGTTTTGGCCTTCCATCAAGACATGGAAAATAGCATCACCTTCATATTCAGACTCGAAGTTTCCTGATTTTATGTGGGCCAGTCTATGTTTTTTTAAGTACACCTTTAACCCCTAGGTGTTAATTCACTAAGAATCTGTTCATTAATATGATGACTAATATATTATTAATCATGAAATTGTATATGCCTCAAAATCTCAGTCAGACCAAATACTTACAATACTTCCTGTCCCTATATGAGGAAATTCAGATATGTGATGTTTAGCAAGTTAGTTCAAATGTTGGCATTGATGACTGACAGAAAGCACAAAGACTATTTTTCAGATTCATGTTGCTTTAAGTTCTGGCCAGAACATGTGAACGGAAACAACACACACGAGAGGGAGGGTGAGAGAGACAGAGAGAGAGAGAGAGAGAGGTAAAGAGAGAGAGAAAGAGAAGAAACACAGAATGTATTCACATGATATTGCTGGCCTGTTTAAAAGCAGGAAATGCTGGAAATGTGTTTGAAAGCATGATCTCATGGGATTTCTACGCCACTTCAGAGGAATGAAGTATTTGGTTTACATACATAATCAAACACTGGGGGCTGGCACTAGAACCAGCCCAAACAAAACCTGCAACTCTTCCATTGCTACTTGCAAACTTTATTTGCTGGAATTGGAAACCCAAAACTATTCGCCCTCTTATGACAATTTATTATTCAGAGATGATGTCTTTATGTGACTCAGATGTACTTCATTTGAGTGATGGAAAAATGGAGGTCTGAATCACAGAATACTAACAAAGCGATGCAGATGAATCTATTAAAGTATATCTCCTCACTGTTTTGTTTTTGACTTTCAATTGGCACTTTTTCTTGCCTCTCAGCTTTGAAACTTGAGAATAAAATGCCTCTGGAAACAAAGCAAAGCAAGCTGGAGTGTGTGTGTTATACAGAATACTGAGAGAGATCTTTGTGCTGTTCACAGCTACAGCTGTCACCGATTTTTCATCTACAGTAAGGTCAGCCAGACAAAAAGACCCAAGACAACACATTCAGTAGCGTCTTTGTTCCCATCTCAGCCTAAAAGAGATAACTTCTTGTGGTGACTTCCAATTATGGTCATAGTGATTTTTCAGCACATCGTTGGTTTGGATTAATTGTTGGTCATATGGGAGAGTCCTTTCAAGCTTCTAAAATAAAACAAATGTAGCCTCTGTTAATGATGTTCACCCCAAAGCTTCAGAGATAAATTCCCTAACTTTCCATGCTGGAACCTCCACTTTGTTTTGTGGGGAAAAGGATTCATTATTAATTCAAAATGAACGTTAAACATAAAGAACTTACTCTGTTATTCAGTGTTTGATAATATAAATTACTATTGAGATCCTTTCTCCAATTTGCTCTGTTTTCCTTCAGAACTTTTTCTCCATCCTTTTTCACCTCTAATGGCTAGATAGGATCAATCTTCTACTTATTAGGTACTTAAGGAACAGTTAGTAAACTAAGGTTTAAGGATTATTCAACTATCAATGGAATCCATCTTCTAGTTATTTATGGCTATTAAAATGTAAAGTTTTTGCACGTATCTTCTTTCCGTTCATATTAAGCACAACAGAAGGTAAATTTTAAAAAGCCAAGGAACTTTTATTCCTAGTCTTCCATATTTTTTATTTCAAAGATATGATTTAGAAATAATTTTTGTCTTTGTTGAAACATTTGATATATAAGGTGTTTGTTTTTGAGGATTAAACAGAATCAAGAGTACCAACTTAATTTGTCCGGTAGAGCTTCTTTTTTTTCCTTAATGTTGAACTTCAGCTTGAATGGAGATCAGTGTCTTCTCTGTTTTCTTCCCAAAAGATTGTCTGATGTTCTGTCTGCTTCCAGAACTTCATTTTTATAAAAAATTCCAAGAGAAGGAATTTCACCTGTACCAGGACCTGTGCGAAACAGGATTTTCCTTGTGTTACTCTTTACTTTTCTCTGTTACTCGTGTGGCTACATACTCAATAGAAAGAGGTAACACAAGCCTTCACAGACCTCAAAATCTATAATTAAGAACTGTATCTGACAAGGTTTTTTTTTTTTTCCTACTGACAAATAAATGACACTTAAAAAAAAAAAAGCAAAAGGGCAAAAATTGTTCCTTCTCTTCTTCGTGGAAGAACACAGGGAGGTGAATTTTTTTTTTTTTTTTTTTTTTTTTTTTTTTTTTTTGGTAAGTCCTTACAATGAGTACACTGTTGACTTGGCATGCAGATCAAAAGACTGACAGATTTAATTCATGTTTCCATGCTATACAAACAATGACATGTACAAGCCAATCTGGGCTGCTTTCAGCAAGTAATTGAAGGTAGTGCAAACACAGACTTTAAAAGATCAGTGGTGCACAACTGAACTGTTCGACAAAAAGAGATCCGACAGCGCATATTCTTTTTACTGTTTCGCTGAGATTCCTCTTTGCCTGCCCTCTGCCCTGCCCTTACCCTCCTGGAATTAATAGCGACTGATAGCCTGTGCATTGTGTCAACGGAAATGGACACACGCACGCTGTGTATTAACTTGCTTGTCTGCTGCTGGGTGAAGAGATAAGCTCTGAGAGTGCACAAGAATAATCTGAAGACGCCTGGAAGTTAACCACGAGAAATCAATGTTTGCATAAGCTTCCATTACACAGGCAGTACTTTTGCTCTATAATGGGGATGGTCTGGGTAATAAGGTAATAAATTCATCCACAAATATATAAAGGATGACCCTGCAGGATTTTGACATGACATTTTCTGTGGATCTAACTTGGTTGGAAAATACAGGAAGCATTTTTCTCCGGTAATTTGTGTACTTGATGTATTTTTTTTTTTTTCAAATTGCATGGTACCAGCAATTTGGTTTTTAAGTACAATAGTCTTTGAAAAGTACTGAAGAAAATGAATAGAAAATCACCAGCATCATAGCAAATTATCCCAGGTCAACACATAATGCTTTCATTTTCTAGATGTCTCAATTTAGGCAGCTACTTTGGGCATTTTCGTGTAAGGATGCTTATAAGTATTCCATGTTTAATAATACATTTTCTGTTGTGTGTTACCGTAGGCTAACACCATTGTATGTGTTATCTTCCACATTAAGGTTTCACAAGAAATGGATTTAAAACAATGTAGCCAGAGGCAGTGCTTTTGCCTAAATGTTTCAGATGAATTATTTGTTCAAAATTCTTGCCTTTACTCTAGGGTCATAGATAATTTCTCATGATTCCTCCTCAATTATAAAACAATCATTGCTTTATACAAAAAAGTTTTAACATGTGGTTTCCAAGTTTTTTTAATGCCCAGAGTTTGAACATTTGGAAGTTATCTATCCCATAATAATTAATTGGCAAATCTGTTTAAGAATAGTTGGTCTTGCTTATGACTGCCTTAAAAAGATTTACATAAACATTGCTAGCTTAGTGTAGAAAAAATTAGGCCTTCTAAATAAGCAGAAACAACAAAGAAAGTATCTATTAATATAATACTTTTACCCCAGAATAATTATTATTATCATTTGAGTCATATCCTTTCAAACTGTATGCCCATTCTGTTAGGAAATAAATAGGAAGCTTGAGTCATTAACCATTTTGGGTATATACATGAAAGTTACTGTGTTTTGTTTTGTTTTTGTTTTTGTTTTTGTTTTTGAGACAAGGCCTCACTCTGTTGCCCAGGCTGGAATGCAGTGGCACCATCTGCAACCTCCGCCTCCCAGGCTCAAGTGTTCTCCTGCCTTAACCTCCTGAGTAGCTGGGATCACAGGCATGTGCCACCACTGCCTGGCTAATTTTTGCATTTTTAGTAGAAACGGGGTTTCACCATGTTGGCCAGGCTGGTCTCGAGCTCCTGACCTCAAATGATCCTCCCACCTCAGCCTCCCAAAGTGCTGGGATTACAGGGGTGAGCCACTGCACCTGGTCAAAATTTAATGTTTTTTTTTTTCTCCCATGGAATTGTGCAGAGTGCTTTGCCTGATTCATCTTTTTCTCTACATTGATTTTCTTTTATGCATTTCTTAGATTCTAGAGTTTTTGAGTAGGAAGGATCAGCCTATGCAGGTCTATTATAAGGTGGGAAATGGTAAAGTAATATTTTCTGAATCACATGGACTGATTAGTGGCAGGGAGAGAAACTGGTAAAGATAAGTGATTCCTAAAAACTCTGAGCACAAAATAAAATCTTTGAGAATCATGAATGTGAGGGACAGTCAAAGAAATTGGGCAGGCTTAGTCTGGAGAAAGAGCTTCAGATAAATTTAATTGTCTTTTTATTAGAATGGTTACCATGTGGAAATCTTTGTGTCTTAATAGTAGCTGCTATAACCAAAATACCATAGATTGGGTGGCTTAAACAACCAATGTTTATTTATCACAGTTCTGGAGTCTGGAAGTTGCAGATCAGGGGCCAGCATGGTTGAGTTCTTGGGGAAGATCCTCTTTCAGATTTACAGTTGGCCAACTTGTCTCCTTATTTGGTGAAGAGGGGTGGGTGGGGAGAAGGAAGGAGAGAAAATGAGGGAAATGGAGGGAGTCAAGGGAGAGGGACAGGGAGGGAGAGAGAGCACAAACTGTAGTCTTTTCTTATAAGGACTACTAATCTCATCACGACGGTTCCACTCTCATGACCTAATTACCTCCCAAGGGCCCTGTCTCCAAATACCATACCATACCATCACATTGGAGGTAAGGGTTTCAACACAGGAATTTTGGGAAACACAAACATTCAGTCTATAACAAGTGCTGCAGAAGAAAGAAAAGTAAAACTACAGTACATCTTGGAAATTACCACAAGGAGACTTGAGATCCTATTGACAAGGAAGAAAGGATCAGCAACTGGAAATTTTTCACAGCGGTATCAGCTGCATTTAAAGTACTGAACTCTTAGTCATTGAAGGTAACTGGGGGATGCAGAACAGCTTTCAGTCAGGGTTGCTGGATGTGGGTTTGCTTCGTGGGGAAAAAAGTTAGACTATGTGAGAAACCTCCTTCTTCTTCAGAACCATATTTCCTTCATGCCAGGCAGCCTAAAGGGCCCAATACTCTAAGAGTAAGGTTGCATGTATATATAATGTTGAAACCTAAATGGCAACTGCACAAAAACTGTCAGCAGTAACAAAATCAGTTCTGATTTATATGGTTGTTTGAATAAAACCTCCAATTATCAAAATATCAACATCTCTTTGCCTATGCCAGATGTAAGACATAATTTTAATTCTAGAAACATAGGATTTACAATCTTCAAAGTAATCAATAGGAATTAGAGCTTTTATTTCAGTGGTATGGATTCTATATCTCACCTCAAAATGGATGTCATGAGGAAACCTAAGAAAACAGGGACTGACGTGTAACACATTTGATTAAGTGAACTGTGTTCATTTCGTTTTGCACAAAATCTAATCAGTCTGCATATGAAAGCACTGCAATAGCATAGTCTAGAAGCAAGCAAATATAAATCACCACTTTGGCAACCAACCAAACCAGCAGGGAACAAACTATAGAGATAATTCTTAGGTAGTAGAATAATCGCATAACCCACATGACTTTATGTTATTCCAGAGACAGAACAGGCTTCAGCATTATTCCCAAATACTGTGCAATATCTGCTAATTGTAAATCAGGACATTACAAAGAGAAGGTGAGATGATCATTGTAAATTAGGATATTACAAAGAGAAGAAAAGAGCTATAGCTAGAGACAGATGCTCCAATTAGCAAGATATCCACTTCCAAATTATTATGTTTTCAAATAAATTCTGACATGCAATTTTGGAACATTGGAAAATAATACTAAACCAGCCTGAGTAGAAACAGGAAGTAAATCTTGGCAGAGCTGTAAGCCTTCAGCGTATTCCCAATAATTCATTGCATCGTTGAGTAGGGGGTGATGCACAGAATGATTTTCAAAACCAGTCTTTAACTTGAGATGGTTTCCCCAAGCTTGGAGTTATAAATTGAAACTTGCGAAGTCAGAAAAAAAAATCCTGTTATTACTAAATCAGGTAGTTCATCTGGATAGTTTCAATTGATCTGTGAAGACCCTCATGTTCCAAAGTACCAAATACAGCTGAAAAGCCTTATGAGCTTACCTTTACCCTTTGGTCCATGGTATGCATCATTACACATCTCAGCAAATCTGTACTGATCTTACTCACAGGCATCAAGTTCTGTTTTATTTTCATTAAGTCCATTCATACCATATAGTTGTGACCAATGTACGTCCATAAAAATATTAACCCCACTCCCATCCCCCCCAACCACTAATGCCTAAAAACCAGTTTTTTCATAGAGAAGAGGACATGAGATGCATGTGTTGAGTTCAGAAAGCTCCTTTCTTGATAGTGGGGGAAAGAAGAGAAGGGCAGTGTGATCCACAGGTGACCTATGTCAGAATCAGCCGTATGCTTCCTACTAAACAAAGCAACTTCTAGGCCCATCCCAGGCCTATGAAATCAGATTCTGTGTGGGTTGCAGTAGCATTTAAAATATGCTCACTAGGGATTTTATGGCATTCACATTCGTGTATCATTGGCTTGAGGAGAAGTGTTGGGGTTCTTTTCTCCAGCACTCTCCACAACCTAGAGAATTTGTGGGTGATGTAGAATCAGTATTAAGTAATGAGTACTGGAAATAAAAAAGAAAAGAAGGCCAAGGGAGATGAGATGAGGAAGAAAAACATGAGGAATGACAAGTTGGATGATCAAATAATTTGAAGTCTGAATGTCTGAGTACAGACTAATGTATGATATATGTAGACATAAGCTATTGAAATCAAAAGCAGTGGTTGGGGGATAGAGTGAGAGAAGGATATAAAACGGCTGTGTACTTAAGCTGTCATTTATGTCAGCCTATTGCCTGTCATTGGAAATAAGCTGAGAACCCCCTTTGTATAACACAGTGATGAATCTTGGAAAATCTTACAAGCATGTTTAAGTGCCATTTGAAACTCAGCTGAATCTTTTCTCTTTGAGTTAAGTTGATACAGCTGTTGCCAATGTGATGCTAGTAATGATGTTTTATGCCAGGCAGTATTCTAAACCCATTAGATATATTATTTCAATTAATCTTTACAATACTTTTCTCCAGTAAATGCTGTTAATCTTCCTGTTTTACAGATAAAGGCACTGAGGCCTAGAGAAGTTGAATACTTTTTCAAAGTTTCAGTTACTTGGCAGCAGAACTAGGCTTTAAACATCGAATACTGACTTCAGAGCCCATGCTTTAAGCAAGGATGCTGTTCTGCCTCAAACTCTGGGACTATGTTATATAGCAGGGGCCAGCAAATGTGTTCTGTGAAAGGCCAGATAGTAAATATTTTAGGTTTTGTGGGCCATAAAATCTCTGCCATTACAGCATGAAAACCATAGACAAACTGTAAATGAATAGACGTGGCTATGTTCCAATAAAACTTTATTTATAAAAACAGATGGCAGGCTGTGGTTTGTGGACCACTGTTCTATAGTATTTTAAAAATGTCTACTCTTCATGGTGATGTAAAAGAACTATGAGTTTCTATTTTTAAGGTAAGACTTCTGTGAGCAAAGATTTTGTATTCTCTACTGATGTATTTGAAAGATTCTACCCCTTATTTGTGCCAAGAGGCAAAAGGGCATGTGCATAGAGGAGCTTCCAGAAGTGATGATGGGTCTGCTTTGAGGTCTTCACACTGCCTCACTTAGTTGCCCCTGTGATCAGAAACATGAATTCATGAAACAGCCAGCTGGGCTCAGGGGTGGGGCTTTCTAGAAGAGAGACAGATTTTACACATGGAGAGTGTAACTCACCTGGAAGAGGTTCTCACCTGTGATCCAGGCTTCTTTCTCTCCATGCTTTCATCTCATGGGATGACCAAACCAGGCAAGATCAATGAGTCTGAGGACTACACTGGTATATGTGCTATATGTGCTATAAGCTTTTTTGCTTTGCAAATGCATATTCCAACTGAACACTGTTTGCAAACGTTTGCTTCCTATTTCATCAAAATGAGAGGACCTTTCCAGGCTATACTCTTTCAGATGGCCTGTTAATGAGTGACTTGCAAAGAGTAAATATTATTGATAGTGGCTCTCGGAAATTCTCTATAGCTCTACAATTTCATTTTTCTCCATCTGTGAATGGGGACTATGACAGCTGCCATACTTCACAGAACTGGGAAGATGGTATGAGGAAATAGACACCAAAAAGCCTTGATAAGTTCCAGAGGGCCAAAATAGTAACTCTTGTTGGCAAGGGTATTCTATAAATCATTTGGGGTCAGGGAATTATACCCACTGCCTATGTGTGTACAGGGGCTTGGTAAGTTGATGGCAGCAAAGTAGAATTTTCACTATAAAATAGCACTGGACAAGGTTCTCAGTTATAAGTGGAAGCTAAGCATCGGGTACACACAGATATAAAGATCGAAACAACAGACACTGGGAACTACTAGCACGGGGAGAGAGAAAGAAAGGGGCAAGGACTGAAAAACTACCTATTGGGTACTATGCTCACTATCAGGTGTTGGGATCATTCATACCCCAAACCTCAGCATCATGCCGTAACAAACCTGCACACATATTCTCTGAATCCAAAATAAAACTTGAAATTAAAAAAAAGCACTGGATAATATTTTCAATCGTTGAACTAATATTGTTGTTATAGTCATGGTAGAATATTCTGCAACTGTTTGAGGGGATGTCAATATGTACTGCAAAAGGGGAGTGATGGCCTTCAGGTACACTGTGATGATATATGGCAAGAGTGAATGTTGGCTTTGAATTAAAATGGCTTTCAGTGATAACTGGCATTTGTTTGTTTGTTTGTTTTGTTTTAGAAAAAAAAGTGAAAGAATAAGACGTCATCTAACAAAACTGGAAGAAGTGGAGCTGGGACATCAGATACTGCTCAACACTCTATCAACAACACTCTATAGAGTGATTCATTTCCCTTGCTTTTTGTAGGCTGTGCATTTGGAAGCTTTAGCATTTATATAGCCAACAGCATGGACTGTCTCAGTGGCCAGCAACTACTTGGTGACATAGGGGAGACTGATATTCACATAAAGGAAATAAACCAGATGGGCTCTACACAACTCCTCAACGTGTCCACAAATCAAGTTTAAAGCTGAGAACTTGAGGATAACTTATTTGATTTTCCATTTCTTTTCTTTTTTTTTCTTTTGGAAGGAGTTTGGATTGATGAAGGTGAAATAAGTGTAATTAGGAAGAACAGCAGAAAGGGCAATATGGCCACAGTTGCTCGAGAGTAAACCTGCTAAAGTTGTTGATAAAGTTCTAATTTTTATTGTAAGTACTCCCTGTTTATTGAGCACTTAACTCTGTCAGTAACTGAGAAAAGAACTTAAATTGTTTCTGACCGGGTGTGGTGGTTCACACCTATAATCCCAGCACTTTGGGAGGCAGAAGCGGGCCGATCACCTGAGGTCAGGAGTTTGAGGCTAGCCTAGCCAACATGGTGAAACCCCATCTCTACTAGAAATACAAAAAAATTAACTGGGCGTGGTGGTGGGTGCCTGTAGTTCCAGCTACTGAGGAGGCTGAGGCAGGAGAATCACTCGAATCTGGGAGGCGGAGGTTGCAGTGAGCAGATATCATGCCACTGCACTTCAGCCTAGGTGATAGAGCGAGACTCTGTCTCAAAATAATGATAATAAAAAAAGAGCTTAAAATATCTCATTTACCTCCATGATATCTCTATGAAGCAGGAGATTTTATTTTCCACGTTTTTTACAGATGAAGGAAATGGCCAGAGACACACAACTAGGAAGTGGGATTTCAACCCAGATCTGTCTGAGGCCAAAAAATAGAGCATGTAGTCACTAGTTAGAAAAATACAGGGATCACTGTGAACTGAGCTTGGTTCATATGGAATACGTAGTTCTATTCTACAAGAATGGAATTTATAAGTGACTTTGAGGGTATGATGAAAGAAGGGGGAAAGACAACATTTAAAAAGTTTTATTAATTTTTAAAATTTTTTTGGAGAAGGAACACAAGAAGTCACAGTGGAAGACATCTCAGCTGAGGTGCCCAAACCAGTGTAAGTATCCCTTCCTCAGCCCTTCCCCGGTCATGCAATGGAGGGGCGTGCCTGCTCATTACTTTTGCTCTCGGCATTCTATTTGTTTTTTCACCATATGAACTGGCAGAATGTGAAATGATTATATTTACATATTTTATTTTGTGTTTATTTCACTCCACAAGTGCTTGTTCTTATTCATCATTGTATTCCCGGCACCTCCTATTCACAGGCACACATTAAGCACCTAAAATTCCATAGTAATAATCTTTTTTTTTTTTTTTTTTTTTTTGAGACGGAGTCTCGCTTTGTCGCCCAGGCTGGAGTGCAGTGGCCGGATCTCAGCTCACTGCAAGCTCCGCCTCCCGGGTTTACGCCATTCTCCTGCCTCAGCCTCCCGAGTAGCTGGGACTACAGGCGCCCACCACCTCGCCCGGCTAGTTTTTTTTTGTATTTTTAGTAGAGACGGGGTTTCACCATATTAGCCAGGATGCTCTCGATCTCCTGACCTCGTGATCCGCCCGTCTCGGCCTCCCAAAGTGCTGGGATTACAGGCTTGAGCCACCGCGCCCGGCCCATAGTAATAATCTTTACTGAGCACTTACTGAGCGCTAGGTGTGCTTCCAAACACTTTACGTGTATTATCTCCTTTAATTTTCACCATGGCTGTCTGAGGGAGGTGCCCATTATTAGACTCAGGGGGAGGATGTGACTGTGTTCTCTGTGGACTCTTTTATTCATCATGGCTCATTTTCATTCCTTGCCCTGCAGCTCCACTGCCTGCCATTTAAATGTGTTTTCTTTCTTAAGTCCATAACAAATTGCTAGATTTGTTTATTTATATTTGATTGCTTGCTTATAATTTTATATGATGTGTAATACATTATATTTAATGCACACGTATACACACATGCAGACACACACAGAGATTTACCTTGTTTTTTATGAAGTTGGGTTACACTTGCTGGACAAACCTCTGATAGTACCTACCCATAAAGCTTAATTAAAGTCACTTTCATATACCAGCTAAAAAAAGAGAGAGGAGCTCAGTTTCCAGAAAGAAAGAACATCCAGAAAGGGAAGGAATAAAGTCTATTTAAATATGTATCTATTGAGTTTCTGTTTTGTGTTCCATTTATATCCCTGTGCTTCTGAGGAATACAAGTGAAATTCAAGACCCAGTCACACCATAAGGAAGTTTACAGCTCTTAAAATCGTGAAGGTATGGGCCTTCTTGAGAAAGCTTTTGGGAAGAACAAATTTACCTTGAAGTTTGCACAAAGCCCTTAACTTGCACATTAAGTTGGCTTGCTGGTAAAAGGATTTATAAAGAGCTATAGAGCATAACTTAGTAAACATCTACCCCAAACAACTACTCAGTGTACATGTGGGTGGAGAAAAAGCTTCTATGCCTAACAGCCAATGTTTAATAAAATGTTATATTAGCTTAGAATAAAATGAGAAAATAGGAGTTGAGCAGAACTCTAGGTTGGAAAATCCAGGAGGGATAAGAAAAAAAGGCAAAAATCAGCTAAACATGAGATAAAGCTGAACTAGTTCAAGTACAGAAGGTGAAATTATTAATAAATTCATGTACAGAGTAAATATTCAATAAACATTTATTTTGAATGATTTGATTTCAAAAATACTTATGAGAAGTAATGGTCTCTCTCTCCACCCACATGTCAGTACAAGTCTTTCACTCAAGCAGAAGGAAAGATTAGCTATTTATTTTTAATCATCCTTGAGAACAAGGCTCATGCAAGAAATTGCTTTATTCTCTTATCTTCCTGCACCATCCCACACTTTGACTATCATAAATCATTCTCCCTCCCTTCCTCTGTTCTCTGCCCATGGGACCTGTGACTTTGATTTTGGACACATTTGTGCCATATGGGTAAAAGAACAAAGTAAGTTCTTTATCTGTTTCTATAAACAGCCCAGGAACAGGAGGCTGGATCGAGGGAAGTTTATACAGGAAAAGGCATGATGTATTTGAGTTGTGAAGGGAGGTTAAAGAGAGGGGTGTGACCTAAGGAGATTAGAGGTGTCACCTTAAAGGACAACTTAAAGGGAGAGTGTTGTTATTAAGAGGCAATCATCACAATTTGTTTAAGATTTAAATTAGTCTGCTTTACCTTTTTTTTTCTTATTTAAAGAGCACTTGTTAAAGGCATAGCCATTAACCTGTAAAAGGCATGAATCTAAGTGTTAAAATCCTCTCATTGAAAATGTTCAGGGGTCATTGGTAGATGACATGCAAAAAAGATATTCTACATCATGTTTCTGTCATGCTGAGACTGGGGAACTCCCTGGCACGGGCCCGACACACTAGAGCCAATCTCTCTGTCTTTTCAACTTGGAAATCTGGAATGGTAGCTTTTGGAAGAGTTTGATTTATTGAAATATGTGTAATGGCACAAGAAGCAATATCTTTGATCACTGGTTCCCAAATCATCTAAACAGGGCTGTTCAAACTGGCTAAAGAACAAATAGACAAGTAGGCATATGGTCACAGCCTGTATAGGTTCACCAACCTGAACATTTGCCCCAAGGCACATAGCCTCCACTCTGTGCCATAGAACAGATGGAGGAAAGGAAGTGGACTAACTCCATGGAGAAGATCTAACAAAGGGAATAATTTGCCTGCTTTACTTTCTTGACAGTTGTGGTTTCATGTAGGTTATCTAGAATAATGTGTCTCCCTCTCCCCTCTCCCTTCTTTCCCTTCTCCCCTCCCTCTCCCTGTCTCTCTCTTTCTTCTTTCTCTTATTCTCCTCTGTCCTCTCCAGAAAAGTTATCAAACCTCTGTAACTCTACAATATATATCTATATGTGTCCCTCCATTCCTCCCAATTTGCCCCCCTCTCCCTTTTTTGGGGTTAGCAACTGATAAGGTTTGTGCACATTTGGCATGTGTAAGCTTGTAATAAAACATTCAACTATTTTTGGAAATTGAACAGGGCCTAAAAGATATGTAGATATATAACAAACACTTTGGAAAGAGTGAGAAAAATATGGGACTAAGTGGATTTATAAATTAGGCATCTATCAATGTTGCAATTTGGTTTTGGTAGGTAACTGTTGGAACAAGAATGCTTTCCTGAGTAGTTGGCTCCTTTAGTAGCCTGGGAAGAGAACTGGCATTTTTTGGGGTGGGGGTAATATTTTGTTACTTTACTTTAGAATCACTTTGTTCCTAATCAGGGAAAAGAGATTAAGCTTATATATATAAGCTTCTTTGTTGGACAGAAGGAATTATTAGGAATTCCTTTTCTTGACTCTGTAATATTTTCTAGAGCATATTGCAGTGCCTCAGTAATTTCAGAGTGATAGAGCTAGAGAGAGAGCAGAGGCTCTGAGTGCCTGGGTGCCTCGCCCAAAGGCATGCTCCCAGGGATGCCACGCTCCACACGGGAAGAGGTCTAGATCTGAACTGTGGACCAGGAAGAAGTTCAGCCTTGGCTAGTGCTGTGCTCTCACATGAAATTTCTACTCTCTCTGATTCTCTCTTTCCTCCTGAGCAAAACAGGAGGTTCTAGTAAGGCTGTGGTGAGGATGATCAAGAAGCTATGTAAATTTTAGAGCACTGTGTATACAGAAAGTATGCAGATGGGAACTTAAGTGAAGTGATGGGATGTGTACTTCGAACCTAGTTGTCTTTTATTGTTAATTTTTTCTAGAGTGAAATGGTATTCAGCCAGGATCTGCTGAATTCACTGTTGGAATTTTGAATCCTTTTGGGGTCATGACTTCTACGAGAAGTTGATTCAAGCAATGGAGCCTCGCCTCAGAGAAATGTGCCTGTATGCATGCTCACACATTTTGCAAGCATATATAATGTTATATCCTGCCTCTGTCAATTCCAGCAGGGCATAGTGGAGTAAGCATAGACTCTGGAGACTGACAGACCCGAGTACATGCTCTAACCCTGCTACTTGACAGGTTCATGACTTTAAATAAGCTAGTTAATAGTTAATATTTTGGAACTTCACTTTAGTTTTTTCAGCTATAATACAAAGATAACACCCACCTGACACATCTTGGCTTATAGGGTGGGCTTATGTATTGGGTTCCCAATAAGTGATATAAGTGGTAGTTATTTTTGCTTTTTTTTTCTCTCTACATTTGACATGATATACACCTCACAAGATCCTGCTGTTGTGGAACTTTGAGTGATGTATTGATCAAAATGACCCCAGGGAGATTTCCAATATTGTCAAATTAGAGAAAAAGAACATTTTAACAAATATTTAAACTCACTATTGAAAATGTTCTCAACTTGGGAACATTTAGTAGCCGTAACCACCATAAATGTTTTTACTGGAAAGGGCAGACAAAGATGTACAACAGACGGACAAATGCAGTTGTAAATCTAATTGAACACTTTAAAGACAGAACTCTTGTCTGGGTGATGCCTATCATTTAGACTATCATGGAGATATAAATTTGTATTATAGATAGAATAAAATATTTTGAAGTCAACTAGGCTAACATAAGGGTTGTATTAATGGGATAGTTCACGTTTCTGGCTTTGTCAGTTTCCTTGACTTTAGCGTCTTTTAATTTCCTTTATGTTGAATAATATGCTCTGGTTTATAGCAACCACTCTTTCCGTATGGGCCATTTCTGTCTTGTTTTTTTCTGTCAAATGGTTTCTTTTCCCAAGTTTCTGATGTTAGTCAGTGTAACATCTAACATAATTTGGATTCCCCTTTATGCATTTGGTTTTAAACAATCACATCCAGATGTTGTTTTCATTATAGCCTGATTCCATTCAATAAAGCTTGGGTATGTCAGAATGTTTTACTATCAACAGCTTCCTTCACTTGCCTTTCAGTTCACAGTGATTTAGATTTTCCCACAATCTTTTTGTTTCCAGTATAGGGTAATATCGCCAAAAAGTACTTTAGAGGTCATTTAGCCCAATCCCTGTGTTACAGATGAGGAAAAATCCCTTGGGAGCCTCCTCCCAATGCTAGTCATATAGCCAATATTTGGCAAATCTGAGAATAAATGATGGATCTCACTTCCCTCTGGTTACTCCAAGCTTGAGCACTACATGATTGACCACTAAAATTTTTTTAAACTTAAAAAAAAGTTTCTCTTGTTTATGGAACTATATTCTAAAATTCAACCCAGAAAGATACTTAGAAATCCCTAAGAATGGCTGGCTGCAAATTAGAGACGTTTCATTTTTTGCTTTTCTTTAAATATGTAATTTTTAAAGCAAATCACTACTTTTGTGTCTCTGAATTTGGAACAAATTTGTACTTCCAACTTCTATATTCTTTGTTTTTTTTGGTTGTTGTTTTGTTTTTTTTTGAGACAGTTTTGCTTTTGTTGCCCAGGCTGGAGTGCAGTGGCGCGATCTCAGCTCACCGCAACCTCCGCCTCCTGGGTTCAAGCGATTCTCCTGCTTCAGCCTCCCGAGTAGCTGGGATTACAGGCGCCTGCCACCATGCCCAGCTAATTTTTTGTATTTTTAGTAGAGATGGGGTTTCATTTCATTTCAAGCTGGTCTCGAATGCCTGGCCTCAGGTGATCCACCCACCTCGGCCTCTCAAAGTGCTGGGATTACAGGCGTGAGCCATCGCACCTGGCGTATTCTTTGCATACTTTAGACAAATAGATGAGTTTTTAGGCAGTAATTCTTCTCCATTTAAGAACTTTCCAAATGTAAAGTCTGCAAATGAGGAGCAGTGAAGTCATCAGTAGATTATATGTCATTTAGGGCTGTAGGGGTATGTGTAGAACTACAATATTTTCCTCACTAGAGAAAGAAAAGTTTAAAATCTAATTCATGTGGAAGGGAAAAACCAAGAAGAACTAAACCTTTCATTAAACAATACCAAAAATAATATGATTTAGAAAACGTATACTGTAAATGCTAGTGCATAAAAATATCTCCATTTTAATCACAATCCACTTTTGATTTAACTAGTATTGAAATGAGGAATGCAAAGGCAAGTTTAAAGTCTTTTATTTTTTTTTTTTTTAATGGGAGATCTGCCAACTACTAGCAATTGAGTAATTATTTTTCCTCACAGGGCACTTTGGGCTCATTGGAATGTGGCTTAAGATAATAAGCAGATTCAAAGACATTCTGATGCCAGTGGAACATGGAATTTGGTTATGATGCTCTTTTCAGGAATATATTAAGCTTTATTTAGATAACTGAATTCCTATTCTGTTTTAGTAGGATGTATGTGAGGTAGGCAAAGTCTTCATTTCTGCCACTAACTTAAAAACCCCCAAAGACTTAACCTATAGGCTTAGAAGACTCTGATTTAATCATTTATCCTTCATTTTTAGTAATAAACATCTTTGGCCAGGCGCAGTGGCTCACGCCTATAATCCCAGCACTTTGGGAGGCCAAGGCGGGCAGATCATGAGGTCAAGAGATCGAGACCATCCTGGCTAACACAGCGAAACACTGTCTCTACTTATACAAAAATTAGCCGGGCATGGTAGTGGGCACCTGTAGTCCCAGCTACTCGGGAGGCTGAGGCAGGAGAATGTTGAATCCGGGAGATGGAGGTTGCATGAGCTGAGATTGCACCATTGCACTCCAGCTTGCCAACACAGAGAGACTCCATCACACACAAAAAAAGATAATAAAATAAAATAAACATCTTTTACACAACCATCATATAAAGGGTACTGTGTTTGATGCTTAGGATTAGAAGTTAATTTTGTTTAAATCGGTGTTACCCCCACACATGTGTTTAGTAGAATACTATTTTTTTTTAGAAAAATAAAATATGCATAAAAACCACTAATAGTGAATATTTAGACATACCATGTACAAACACTGTATTAAATACTTTATGCATATGATACATAACATTTCACTTAGTCCTCACAAAAACCCTATGAAGTAGGTACTATTATATTTCATTTTTCAGAAGGATCATTGAGGATTAGGAAAGTTAACTAAGGTGTTCCAGGTCTTATAGCTAATACAAAGTGAAGCTGTACTTGAATACGTTCTGATTTCGGACTTGATACTTTCAACCCTCTGACACAACAGTGCCTCTAGAGGACTTCAATGGTTATTTCCCAAGATAGGCCAGTTCAGTTGATGCTAACTAAGATTTAATGTTAAAGTTGAATTATTTATACTCATTTTTGGAATCATTTGATGTAAATTTTAATGTACCTAAGATTTAATGTCTTGTAGGTATATATTATTATATCTGAGCTAACTGCAGCATCCAGAATTATGATTATTAATTTTCAATTCAAGTTCTGTGATTCTTTTGTCAAAAGGCTTGAGTGATAAGGGGTTTACCAAAAAATCTTGGAAGCTGAAGGCAAAAGGATGGTTCATAGAATAGCACTTAAAGGCTGGCATCCCATGATTCACAGGGCAGTTTTCATGCAAGGTGATCATGAAATTTCTAGGTATGTACATTGAACTTGTTCCACATGTCTGTGCCATGAATATGCAATATACTCTGAAAGACTAGAATGACTTGGAGCACTGGAGTTGTGAAGCATGGATCTCTGGTTTGCTCAATCAAAACTATATACTCCAGGCTCACAAGACTTAGCTCCTTGAATATGTGACAAGGCAAAGCTTTATAAATTAAGTAGCATTAAAATTTTGCAAAATCTAATATGCAACTCAAACCTTGCATCATTGGTCTAGACCATGGGTTGTTCTGAACAACAGACATAATTTTAAGCAAATGGAAGTATGAGAAATTTGAAAAAAAATTGAGCATGTCTATTATTAGTTCCTTGACTCCAAATTAAAACATTAGTACTGGTATAAGACTGGACTGATCACAGAAAGACAAGTTATTCTTATCAACAAAATGATGAGCTGTGTTTTACAGAATGATCTTGCCTCCTTGCTGTTTATATTACCTAATACACAGCATGTACATGAAAAAAATCTTTTATGATAATGTATCCTTCATCTTGGAGATCCATCTTGTATCTTTACATAGTTAAGGTGCTGAAAAGTCTTCCAGTCTTTTCTAACTCATGGTTTCTCAGTCTTATTTCACCACATAATACCATTTTCCAGCATCAACAGGGAACTATTATTGTGTATAAGATGGCAATGTTCACTTGGGAATAACCATTCTGATTCAAAATGTCTCCTTTCCCAATAGCTCATGGATTTCTTTTTGTTTCTTTTTATTTTTTAAATTTTTCAAAATTTCAAACATACATAGGAAGAAAAGCATAATAAGTCCTATATACAACATACATATAACAACTATTTAGATTTTTCCATCTCTTTTTTGAGGTGGCTTAAAGCAAATCTCAGACATTATAATGTTTTATCCTTAGATATTTTGGGATGCTTTTATAAAAAACAGATTTCCTTACACATTTACCATGTCATTATCCCTTCTAACAAAATTAACAATGCTTCTTTAATGTCTGACACACGTGATATTCAAGTTTTCTAAATTATTCCCCATATGTCTTCTTTTTAGAGTGCCTAATCCAATGGCTTTCCATGTATTCACAGAATTATGCCTTCATCACCACATCAATTTTAAAACATTTTTATTACTCCCCAAAAGAAACCCCACTCCCCTGAGCCATCATCCCCAAATGCCCACATTCTCCCCAGCCTTAGGTAACTATGAATCCACTTTCTATTTTCAGAGGTTTGACTATTCAGGATATGTCATACAAATAAAATCATACAATATGTGATCTTTCTTACACTTCCATACATTTTCAAGGTTGTCAATACTGTAACATGTATTATTCATTTCTTTTTATAGCCAAGTAAATTCAGTTGTGTGGATATACTACATGTTATTTATCCATTTGTCAGTTGATGGACATTTGGGTTGTTTCCATTTTCTCATGATTTCTTAATTATAAAAACCTTTATTATGAAAAAATTTCAAAGATATGTAAAAAAAAGGGGCTATAATAAACTTTCAAGGGGTGTCTCACAGTTTCTACATTATCAATTCCTGGCCCAGTATAAATTGGGTTTCATCTACACTTCAGAAATTTCTTGCTGTCCACATTGTTTGAAATAAACATTAGACATCACATTATTTCATGTGTAATATTTCAGCATATGTTTATAAATGACAAGAGCTTCTTTTCCTAAAACATGACATCACTTTCAAACAGAATAAAGAAATCATGAGCTTGAAGACACACTATTTGAAAATACACAGAAGAGATAAAAGAAAAAAAAAGAAAAAAAGCATGCCTACAAGATCTAGAAAATAGCCTCAAAATGGCAAATCTAAGAGTTATTGATCTTAAAGAGGAGTTAGAGATTGGGGTAGAATGTTTATTCGAAGAGATAATTACAGAGAACTTTCCAAATGTATAGAATGATACCGATATTCAAATACAGGAGGGTTATAGAACACCAAGCAGATTTGACCCAAATAAGACTATCTCAAGGCATTTATTAATCAAACTCCCAAAGGTCAAGGATAAAGAAAGGATACGAAGAGTAGTCAGATAGAAGAAACAATTACTATACAAAGGAGTTCTGATATGTTTGACAGCAGACTTTTCAGTGAAAACCTTATAGGCCAAGAGAGAGTGGCATGACATATTTAAAGTACTGAAGGAAGAAAACTTTTACCCTAGAATGATGGGATATCCAGAGAAAATATACTTCAAGCATGAAGGAGAAATGACTTCCTTAGAAAAAACAAAAGCTGAGAGATTTCATGAACACCAGACCTGCCCTAAAAGAAATGCAAAAGGGAGCTCTCCAATCTGAAAGAAAAGGATGTTAAGGAGCAATAGGTGCAAAACTCACTGGTAATAGTCTACAGAAAAACACAGAATGTTATAACAATGCAATTGTGGTGTGTAAATTACTTATATCGAGTAAAATGACTAAAAGATTCACCTATAAAAAATAACTACAAGAACTTTTCAAGACATAAACAGTGAAATAAGATATAAATAGAAACAACAAAAAGTTAAAGTGTGTATAGTGGGGATGAATTTGAAGTGGGGATGAATTTGAAGTGCAGAGTTTTTATAAGTTTCCTCTTTGCTTGTTAGTTTATCTGTTTGTTTTTACAATCAGCGTTAAGTTGCCATCAGTTGTAAGATATTATTTGTAAGCCTCATGGTAACCTCGAATAAAAAAATCTACAACAGGTACACAAAAAATAAAAAACAAGACATTAAAACATAAAACCAAAGAAAATCAAGTTCACGTGAAGAAGATACGAAGGAAAGAAGGAAGATAAGACCACAAAATAATCAGAAAACAAATGACAAAATGGCAGGAGTAAGTCCTAAATAATCAATAATAACACTGAATGTAAACAGACTAAACTCTCAAATCAAAAGACATAGAGTGGCTAAATGGATAAAACAGAAAAGATCCAATGATCTACTGTCTACAAGAAACTCACTTCACCTATAAAGACACACATAGACTGAAAATAAAGAGATAGACAAAGCTGCTCCATGCAAATAGAAACTAAAAAAAGAGCTGGGGTAGCTACACTACATCAGGCAAAATAGATTTCAAGACAAAAACTATAAAAAGAGACAAAGAAGGTCATAATATAATGACAAAAGGGTCAATTTAGCAAAAGGATATAACAATTTAAAATCTGCTTGTACCAGTGTTGTATCCAATACTGGTACAACCAGATATATAAAGCAAATATTACTAGAACTAAAGAGAGAAATAGACCCCAATGCAATAATAGCTGGAGACTTCAAAACTCCACTTTCAGCATTGGACAGATCATCCAGACACAAAATCATTAAAGAAACATTGGACTTAATGTGTACTACAAGTCAAATGAACTTAATAGATATTTAAAGAACGTTTCACCCAATGACTTCTGAATACACAGTCTTCTCTTCAGCACATGAGTCATTCTCAAGGACAGACCATGTATTAGGCCACAAGTCAAATCTTAAACACTTCAAAAAAATTGAAATTATGTCAAGTATCTTCATTAACTACAATGGAAAAAAAGTAGAATCCATAAAAGAAGATTTTTGAAAACTATGCAAGCACATGAAAATTAAACAATATCCTCCTGAATGACCAGTGGGTTGATGAAGAAATTAAGAAGGATTTTTAAAAATTTCTTCAAACAAATGAAAATGGAAGCATAACATTCCAAAACCTATGGAATACAGCAAAGGCAGTACTAAGAGGAAAGTTAATAGCAATAAGTGTTTACATCAAAAAGTATAAAACAAAACAAAACAAAAAACAAACAAAAAAACCTTCAAATAAGTAACCTAACAATGCATCTTAAAAAACTAGAAAAGCAAGAGTGAACCAAACTCAAAATTAGCAGAAGAAAAGAAATAGTGATGATTAGAACAGAAATAAAAGAAATTGCAACAAATAAAAAACAATACAAAAGGTTAATGAAACAAAAAGTTGATTTTTTGAAAGGATAAACAAAATTGAGAGACATTTAGCCAGACTAAGAAAAATAGAGAGAAGATTAAAATAAAATCAGAGATGAAAAAGGAGACATTATGACTGATACCACAGAAATTAAATGGTTAGAGACTATTATGAGCAACTATATACCAATAACTTGGAAGATCTAGAAGAAATGGATAAATTCTCAGATACATATAGCCTAATAAGATTGAACCATGAAGAAGTCCAAAGCCTGAGTAGACCAATAACAAGAAATGAGATTGAAGCATTAAGAAAAAGTCTACCAGCAAGGGAAAGCCCAGAACCATTGGTTTCACTGTTGAATTTTACCAAGTATTCAAAGAACTAAAACCACTCCTACTGAATCTATTCCAAAAAATAGAGGAGGAGGTACTATTCCAAACTCATTCCATATAAGGGCAGTATTATTCTGATACCAAAATTGGACAAAGACACATCAAAAAAGAAAACTACACGCCAATATTCCTGATGAATATTGATGCAAAAATCCTCAACAAAATACTAGCAAACCAAATTCCGCAAAATATTAAAAAGATCATTCTTCATGACCAAGTAGGGGATTTATCCCAGGGATGTAAGCATGGTTCAACATATACAAATCAATGTGATACATCATATCAACCAAGTGAAATACAAAAGCCATACGGGATTGAGGCAGAAAAAGCACTGTGTAAGATTCAACATCCTTTCATGATAAAAACCCTCAAAAAACTCGGTATAAAAGGAACATACCTAAACAGAATAAAAGCCGTGTAAGACAGGCCCACAACTAGTATCATACTGAAAACTGAGAAAAACTGAGAGTCTTTCCTCTAAGATCTGGAATAAGACAAGGATGCCAGGTCAGGCATGGTGGGTCACACCTGTAATCCTAGTAGTTGAGGAGGCCCAGGTGGGTGGATCGCTTGAGGCCTGGAGTTTGAGACCAGCCTGGGCAACATGGAAAAACCCATTCTCCACAATAAAATTACAAAAAATTAGCCAGGCCATCCCTGTATTTCCTGAATTTGAATGTTGGCCTGCCTTGCTAGGTTGGGGAAGTTCTCCTGGATAATATCCCGCAGAGTGTTTTCTAACTTGGTTCCATTCTCCCCGTCACTTTCAGGCATACCAATCAGACGTAGATTTGATCTTTTCACATAATCCTGTATTTCTTGGAGGCTTTGTTCACTTCTTTTTACTCTTTTTTCTCTAAACTTCCCTTCTCACTTCATTTCATTCATTTGATCTTCAATCACTGATACTCTTTCTTCCAGTTGATCGAGTCGGTTACCGAAGCTTATGCATTTGTCATGTCGTTCTACTGTCATGTTTTTCATCTCTATCAGTTCATTTACGGACTTCTCTGCATTGGTTATTCTATCAGGAAATACAGAGAATGCCACAAAGATACTCCTCGAGAAGAGCAACTCCAAGACACATCATTGTCAGATTCACCAAAATTGAAATGAAGGAAAAAATGTTAAGGACAGCCAGAGAGGAAAGTCGGGTTACCCACAAAGGGAAGCCCATCAGATTAACAGCAGATCTCTCAGCAGAAACTCTACAAGCCAGAAGAAAGTGGGGGCCAATATTCAACATTCTTAAAGAAAAGAATTTTCAACCCAAGATTTCACATCCAGCCAAACTAAGTTTCATAAGTGAAGGAGAAATAAAATCCTTTACAGACAAGCTAATGCTTAGAGATTTTGTCACCACCAGGCTTGCCCTACAAGAGATCCTGAAGGAAGCATTAAACATGGAAAGGAACAACTGGTAGCAGCCATTGCAAAAACATGTCAAAATGTAAAGTCCATCGATGCTAGGAAGAAACTGCATCAACTAATGAGCAAAATAACCAGCTAATATCATAATGACATGATCAAGTTCACACATAACTATATTAACCTTAAATGTAAATGGACTAAATGGTCCAATTAAATGACACAGACTGGCAAATTGGATAAAGAGTCAAGACCCATCAGTTTGCTGTATTCAGGAGACCGATCTCACATGCAGAGACACACATAGGCTCAAAATAAAGGGATGGAGGAAGATCTACCAAGCAAATGGAAAACAAAAAAGCAGGGGTTGCAATCCTAGTCTCTGATAAAACAGACTTTAAACCATCAAAGATCAAAAGAGACAAAGAAGGCCATTCCATAATGGTAAAGGGATCAATTCAACAAGAAGAGCTAACTATCCTAAATATATAGGCACCCAATACAGGAGCACCCAGATTCATAAAGCAAGTCCTTAGAGACTTACAAAGAGACTTAGATTCCCATACAATAATAATGGGAGACTTTAACACCCCACTGTCAACATTAGACAGATCAATGAGACAGAAAATTAACAAGGATATTCAGGAATTGAACTCAGCTCTGCACCAAACGGACCTAATAGACATCTACAAAACTCTCCACCCCAAATTAACAGAATATACATTCTTCTCAGCACCACATCGCACTTATTCCAAAATTGACCACATAGTTGGAAGTAAAGCATTCCTCAGCAAATGTAAAAGAACAGAAATTATGACAAACTGTCTCTCAGACCACACTGCAATCCAACTAGAACTCAGGACTAAGAAACTCAATCAAAACCACTCAACTACATGGAAACTGAGCAACCTGCTCCTGAATGACTACTGGGTACATAACGAAATGAAGACAGAAATAAAGATGTTCTTTGAAACCAATGAGAACAAAGATACAGAATCTCTGGGACACATTTAAAGCAGTGTGTAGAGGGAAATTTATAGCACTAAATGCCCACAAGTGAAAGCAGAAAAGACCTAAAATTGACACCCTAACATCACAATTAAAAGAACTAGAGAAGCAAGAGCAAGCACATTCAAAAGCTAGCAGAAGGCAAGAAATAACTAAGATCAGAGCATAACTGAAGGAGATATAGACACAAAAAATCGTTCAAAAAATCAATGAATCCAGGAGGTGGTTTTTTGAAAAGATCAACAAAATTGATAGACTGCTAGCAAGACTAATAAAGAAGAAAAGAGAGAAGAATCAAATAAATACAATAAAAAAACATAAAGGGGATATCACCACTGACCCCACAGAAATACAAACTACCATCAGAGAATACTATAATCACCTCTACGGAAATAAACTAGAAAGGCTACAAGAAATGAGGATAAATTCCAGGACACATACACTCTCCCAAGACTAAACCAGGAAGAAGTTGAATCCCTGAATAGACCAATAGCAGGATCTGAAAATGAGGTAATAATTAATGGCCTACCAATCAAAAAAAAAAAGTCCAGGACCAGACGGATTCACAACCGAATAGAGATACAAGGAGGAGCTGGTACCATTCCTTCTGAAAGTATTCCAATCAATAGAAAAAGAGGGAATCCTCCCTAACTCATTTTATGAGGCCAACATCACCCTGATACCAAAGCCTGGCAGAGACACAACAAAAAGAGAGAATTTTAGACCAATATCCCTGATGAACATCAATGCAAAAATCCTCAACAAAATACTGGCAAACTGAATCCAGCAACACATCAAAAAGCTTATCCACCATGATCAAGTGGGCTTCATCCCTGGGATGCAAGGCTGGCTCAACATACACAAATCAATAAGCATAATCCAGCATATAAACAGAACCAAAGACAAAAACCACATGATTATCTCAATAGATGCAGAAAAGGCCTTTGACAAAATTCAACAGCCCTTTGTGCTAAAAACGCTCAATAAATTTGGTATTGATGGAATGTATCTCAAAATAATAAGAGCTATTTATGACAAACCCACAGCCAATATCATACTGAATGGGCAAAAACTGGAAAAATTCCCTTTGAAAACTGGCACAAGACAGGGATGCCCTCTCTCACCACTTCTATTCAACATAGTGTTGGAAGTTCTGGCTAGGGCAATCAGACAAGAGAAAGAAATAAAGTGTATTCAATTAGGAAAAGAAGAAGTCAAATTGTCCCTGTTTGCAGATGACTTGATTGTATATTTAGAAAACCCCATTGTCTCAGCCCAAAATCTCCTTAAGCTGATAAGCTACTTCAGCAAAGTCTCAGGATACAAAATTAATGTGCAAAAATCACAAGCATTCTTATACACCAATAACATACCAACAGAGAGCCAAATCATGAGTGAACTCCCATTCACAATTGCTTCAAAGAGAATAAAATACCTAGGAATCCAACTTACAAGGGATGTAAAGGACCTCTTCAAGGAGAACTACAAACCACTGCTCAGTGAAATAAAAGAGGTCACAAACAAATGGAAGAACATACCATGCTCATGGATAGGAAGAATCAATATCGTGAAAATGGCCATACTGCCCAAGGTAATTTATAGATTGAATGCCATCCCCATTAAGCTACCAATGACTTTCTTCACAGAATTGGAAAAAACTGCTTTAAAGTTCATATGGAACCAAAAAAACAGCCTGCATTGCCAAGACAATCCTAAACCTAAAGAACAAAGCTGGAGGCATCACACTACCTGACTTCAGACTATACTACAAGGCTACAGTAACCAAAACAGCATGGTACTGGTACAAAAACAGAGATACAATCCAATGGAACAGAACAGAGCCCTCAGAAATAATACCACACATCTACAGCCATCTGATCTTTGACAAACCTGATAAAAACAATAAATGGGAGAAAGGATTCCCTATTTAATAAATGGTGCTGGGAAAACTAGCTAGCCATACGTAGAAAGCTGAAATTGGATCCTTTCCTTACTCCTTATATGAAAATTAATTCAAGATGGATTAGAGACTTAAATGGTAGACCTAAAACCATATAAACCATAGAAGAAACCTAGGTAATACCATTCAGGACATAGGCAAGGGCAAGGACTTCATGTCTAAAACACCAAACGCAATGGCAACAAAAGCCAAAATTGACAAATGGGATCTAATTAAACTAAAGAGCTTCTGCACAGCAAAAGAAAATACCATCAGTGAACAGGCAACCTACAGAATGGGAAAAAATTTTTGCAATATATTCATCTCACAAAGGGCTAATATCCAGAACCTACAAAGAACTCAAACAATTTACAAGAAAAAAACAAACATTCCAATCAAAAAGTGGGCAAAGAATATGAACAGACACTTCTCAAAAGTAAATATTTATACAGCCAACAGACACATGAAATAATGCTCATCATCACTCACCATCAGAGAAATGCAAATCAAAACCACAATGAGATACCATCTCACACCAGTTAGAATGGCAATCATTAAAAAGTCAGGAAACAACAGGTGCTGGAGAGGATGTGGAGAAATAGGAACACTTTTACACTGTTGGTGGGACTGTAAACTAGTTCAACCATTGTGGAAAACAGTGTGGCGATTCCTCAAGGATCTAGAACTAGAAATACCATTTGACCCAGCCATCCCATTACTGGGGATATACCCAAAGGATTATAAATCATGCTGCTATAAAGACACATGCACATATATGTTTATTGTGGCACTATTCACAATAGCAAAGACTTGGAATCAACCCAAATGCCCATCAATGACAGACTGGATTAAGAAAATGTGGCACATGTACACCATGGGATACTATGCAGCCATAAAAAAGGATGAGTTTGTGTCCTTTGTAGGGACATGGATGCAGCTGGAAACCATCATTCTCAGCAAACTATCGCAAGAACAGAAAACCAAACATCGCATGTTCTCACTCATAGGTGGGAATTGAACAATGAGATCACTTGGACACAGGAAGGGGAACATCACACACTGGGGCCTATTGTGGGGAGGGAGGAGGGGGGAAGGATAGCATTAGGAGATATACCTAATGTAAATGATGAGTTAATGGGTGCAGCACACCAACATGGCACATGTATACATATGTAACAAACTTGCACATTGTGCACATGTACCCTAGAACTTAAAGTATAATAATAAACAAAAAATTAGCCAGGCCTGGTGACAAGCATGTAGTTCTCGCTTCAGGAGGCTGAAGTGGGAGGCTCATCTGAGTCCAGGGAAGTTGAGGCTGCAGTGAGCCATGATCACACAAGTATGCTGACTTTTACTACTGTTATTCAAAACAGTGCTATACATCTTAACTAGAGCAATCAGACCAGAGAAAGAAATGAAGGGCATTCAAATTGAAAAGGAAGACATAAAATTATCTTTGTTTACAGATGATATGATCGTATATTTAGAAACACCTAAAGACTCCACTAAAAAACTATTAAAACTGAGAAACAAATTTAGTAAAGTTGCAGGTTACAAAATCATCACATAAAAATCAGTAGCAGTTCTATGCCAACGTTGAACAATCCAAGAAAGAAATCAAGAAAATAATCTCATTTATAATAGCTGCAAAATAAAATAAGATACCAAGAAATAAACCTAATCAAAAAAGTAAAAGTTTTCTACAATGAAAACTATGAAACATTGATGAAACAAATTGAAGAGGACACAAAGATATAGAAAAATATCCTTGCTCATGGAATGGAAGAATCAATATTGTTAAAATGTCTATACTACTTAAAGCAATCTACAGATTCAATGCACCCTATCAAAATAAATACCAATTACATTCTTCATGGAAATAGAAAAAATAATTTTAAAATTTATATGAAACCACGAAAGATCCAGAATAGCCAAAGCCATCTTGAGCAAAAGGAGCAAAACTTTAGGAATCACATTTCCTGACTTTAAATTATATATAGAGCTATAGTAACTAAAGCAGCATGCTGCTAGCATAAAAATGGATTCATAGATTAATGGAACAGAATGAACAACCCAGAAACAAATCCATACATCTATAGTGAACTCATTTTCAACAATTGTGCCAAGAACATATAATGGGGATAGGACAATTTCTTTAATAAGAAATTGTGCTGGGAAAACTGGATATCCATATGGAGAAGTATAAAACTAGACCGCTATCTCTCAGCAGATACAAAAATCAAATCAAAATCGATTAAATACTTAAACCTAATACCTCAAACTATGAGTCTATTGAAAGAAAACTTTGAGAAAGCTCTCCAGGACATTGGACTGGGCAAAGATATCTTGAGTAATATCCCACAAGCATAGGCAACCAAAGCAAAAATGGGCAAACGAGATCACATTAAGTTAAAAAGCTTCTGCATAGCAAAGAAACAATTAGCAAAATTAAGAGTCAACCTACACAATGGGAGAAAATATTTGCAAACTGTCCATCTGACAAGGGGTTAATAACCAGAATAAATAAGGAGCTCAAACAATTCAATAGGAAAAAAATCTAATTTGATTAAAAAATAAGTGACAGTTCTGAATGGACATTTCTCAAAAGCAGACATACAAAGGGCAAACAAATATATGAAAAGGCGCTCAACATCACTGATTTAAAAAAAGCAAATCAAAGCTACAATGAGATATCTCACTCCAGTAAAACTAGCCTTTATCCAAAAAACAGGCAATAATGAATGTTGGCAAGGATATGGATAAAGGGAAACCCCTGTACACTGTTGTGGGAATGTAAATTAGTACAGCCAGTATGGAGAACAGGTTAGAGGTTCCTCAAAAAAACTAAAAATGGACTACCATATGATCCAGGAATTCCACTATTGAGTATTTATCCAAAGAAAATGAAATCAGTGTGTCAAAGAGATATCTGCACTCTCATGTTTATCACAGCACTATTCACAACAACCACAATTTGGAAGCAACCTAAGTGCCCATCAACAGATGAATGGTTAAAGAAAATAGTACATTTTCAGCCATAAAGAATGAGATCTTGTCATATGCAACAACATGGATGGAACTGGAGTACATTATGTTAAGTGAAATAAGCCAGGCACAGAAAGACAGAGTTCACTTGTTGTATTAGTCTGTTTTCATGCTGCTGATAAAGACATACATGAGACTGGGTAATTTATAAAGAAAAAGAGGCTTAACAGACTCACAGTTCCACGTGGCTGGGGAGGTCTCAATCATGGCACAGGGAGAAAGGTACGTCTTACATGGTGGCAGACAAGAGAGAAATGAGAGCCAAGAAAAAGGGGTTTTCCCTTATAAAACCATGGGATCTTGTGAGACTTATTCACTACCATGAGAACAGTATGGGGGAAACTGCCCCCATGATTCAATTATCTCCCACCTGGTTTCTCCCACAACACATGGGAATTATGGGAGCTACAATTCAAGAGCAGATTTGGGTGGGGACACAGCCAAACCATATCACTTGTTCTCACTTATTTGTGGGAGTTAAAAATTAAAACAATTGAACTGATGGAGATAGAGAGTGGAATGATGGTTATCAGAGGCTGGGAAGGGTAGAGGAGGTGGAGGTGTTTGGATGGTTAATGGGCACAAAAATGTAGTTAGGGAGAATGAATAAGATCCAGTATTTGATAGCACAACAAGGTGAGTAGGGTCAACAATAATTTATTGTATATTTAAAAACGAGTAAAAGAGTATAATTGTAATATTTGTAACATAAATAAATGATAAATGCTTGAGGTAATGGGTACCCCATTTATTATGATGTGATTATTATGCATTTTATTCCTGTATCAAAATATCTCATGTACCCTGTAAGTATATATACCTACTATGAATGTATACAAATTAAAAATGAAAAAAATTAAGTAAAAAAATTACGTGACCATTATTACACCTAAAAATAAATAATAATTTGATAACATTATCAGTTATATGTTTCATCGACATGATAATGTTCAAGATGTTTGTCTTCATATATTTGATTTACCTAATGAATATCAAAATTGTCAATGCCAATTCATTTATATACAGAATCATTTGATATACTAGAGGAAAATTCTTCTTTCCTTGGGACTGCTAAACATGAAAACTATTCCTGGTGAGAGTTATCACATGCAGAATGTACCTGTCACTCCTGGGTTCCCCAAATACCATTCCCTAGTTTTATAAAGTACATGAGGCTAGAGCTCAGAGAGATCAGCAAAGCTGTCATTCTGAGATCTGGAACAGACCAGCTGGGCCAATGCTCCATGAACTGTAGCATTGTGATATTGATCTGCTGCAGAAACAATGATCTGGCAGCCAGGAATCCCTTCACGTCCAGGTCATTGGTTGGAGTCTAGACCAAGACCAGAGCCATAAAGGTGAAAGCAGTACCAGAAATGAGCTGGGGAAAATTAATGACAGTGAAGGTTCCAGGTGAAATATAATCTGCTCTTTCAGACAAAATGTCTGGGACTCAGTGATTTTATCAATGTATAATTATGTTAATTTTTTTTCTTTCTTCTCTCCCTGGAGACACATTGTACTATTTGTTATTTAACTTAGCCTTTAAAATATTTTTAAAGGCTTCTAAAATTCTTTTTGAATTGCAATAGTTTGTGTTTATCTAGCCTATACAAAAAAAGAGAACCACTCTTCTACTTTTTCTGCTGAATATTTATAATTTTTGAGAAAGTGCTTTTTTTCCCCACAATAAAGTGATGAATGGCAATGAACTTTGCAAATGGTGTGTGTGTGTGTGTGTGTGAGAGAGAGAGAGAGAGAGCAAGAGAGAGAGAGAGAGAGACAGGAGAGACCCAAATCAGTGTTCTCATCTCTCAATTCAGTGTTCTCAACATTCAATTCGGTAACACTGATGAATAAAGTGTTAAAGTGAATGCTGAAGATAGAAAAAGTATGACACTGCCTTGGTGTATACCATCGGCAGCTAACTGATTAGCCTTTCGTTAATTATTTAGGTCTTTAATCTAGAGCAGTGATTCTTAAGCATGTGTCCTTGGGTAAATTTTAGAAACACTTGAAAACCCTTGAAGTGGTATGTAAACATTTGTGCGTTTGTCTGGATTTAGGTGTCTTTTTGTTGTTGGTGATGTTGTTTTTGAAGGTTTACAACTTTCAACAATTTCTCTACAGATTCTGTGTCCCTTCTCCTCCATAAGGTTTCAAACCAGTCGTTTGAGAGTTTGACAAGACGAGCCAGTGAATTTCTTTAAATATTATTTTCTCATAGTTTCTTGTCTGATTAGAAACTTTAAAAGGCCCGGTACAGATCAATATTTGTTGAATAAATGAATGAATAAGTGAACAAAAACTTGCTGCTTTTACTTTACTCAAGTCTTTCAAATTTCGGTCAGATCAAACAGCGGTCATTTATTGATTGCTCCACTGAAAACCCCAGTAACACCTTAAGTGTGCAATAGGAGGTCTTGGTGTAAAGAAATCCGTATGTTTCACGTGGAACTCAACACTCCACAGTTCCCATGTCCTTTTAGACCATTGCTAATATAGAAGCGCTAAGTGGTAGATTTTACAGTCGAGTTTAAGAATACAATTCAGTGGCTCTGTTTCTGTATCCAAGGAATATGCTGGAATTATTAAAATTCAAATAAAAAGATGTGTTTAATATGCTGGGTGCAGTCTGGATTCACTTTTCCTCTTTCCATTAACCTTCTTAGAGAGATGAACCTTTGCATATGCAAAGTATTTTGCCTCCTAATAAGCTATTATTTAAACTCAGATTACAGTCAAACTCTGGAGTTGGCAATTTCTTTGAGAATGTGGCTGTTTGTGTAATTCTGTGTTTTATTGACTCTGGACCCTTCACTCATCAGGGAGAAGTAAATTTCTCTCCCCCCAAAACAAAATGTAATATCGTTAAAGATGGCAAAATCTAGATGATATCAAGAGATTAACACTGGCTATCTCAGGGGATTGATGAGACTTTTCACATTCACACTGAAAATGCATCTGAACCATAATCCCTTTACCTCTTATCAATAACAATTGTGCCTAGGGTGTCCAGCTTTCAAATAAAACCTGTTTACACAGTTGCAGAGGTCTTACTATATACAACACTATCCTGAAAAAAGCTGTAACTGCAAATTAAGGCAGGAAGTGAGGACTGTTAGGTCTAATTCAAACCATAGGGTAGTTTTCATTAGCTATAGTGCTAGCATTCAGTCTGAACAGGACAAGTGACCTGGTTCTTAAAGGCCCTTATGAGTGGCAAGATAGATCTACATCTTATTTGAAAAAGACAGTCTAAAAACCAAGGACCAATCTTTCTTGAGCTCCTGCCTTAATCTGCATTTTGGAACCAAGAGAAGGAAAATTCATTTAAAATAGATTATCTGATGACAGGGAGTCAGACTTATGAAAAAAATATTTAAGCTTTATACTAACGAAAGGAAGAATAAAATACCTTTCTTACTGGAGCATAATCTTTGTGAAATTAAACATGTTTAATGATTATACTCCAAAAATGTCAAGAAGCCCTGTAATAACAATGAGGTCATCATCAGAACAGACACAAAATATTATCTCATCAAAGGGGATATATGACTATATAAACACATGTTTAGAATATATATATATATATATCTAACACATGTTTAGATATATATATCTAAAATATGTGTATGATATATACATCTAAACACATGTTTAGAATATATATATGTGTCACACACACACATATACTTCAGAAAATGTTTTGCCCTACTAAATTAATAGAATTATTGTATTATCATACAGACAAGTAAGATTAATGTTAGGGAAACAGTAGTTCCAAATTACTCCTAAATGAAATCAGGTAAAATATTTAGTTTAGCTATGCTGTGAATTTCACAGTTGTATAATGAAGATCTTGATGAAATGATGATTAAATATGCCTTGATCAATTTTGGGGAAGTTCAGATGTTTTGTTTTCTTTCGTGACTAAATTCAGTCCCTAACATTCTGTTTCTTATGTTTAGATATGTCTTCATGAATGAAGCTGTCCCAGAGAAAATATATTAGACACAAATATCAAATCAAGTATAGTATGTTGTAAAAAAACAGGTGACTAGGAGTTAGGCATCCTAGATATGTATTCTTCTTCTACAGCTAAACTAGTGGTGTGACCTTGGGCAGGTAGCTTAATCCCTTTGAACTTAGATTGTCTGAGCTATACTGTGAGTAAGTAGGACTAGATTTTTTTAAATGTCCTTTTGGTTCCAATAAAAATAAAATTCTAAATTGCTCTGTGAGCTAAATCAACATTGCCAGTCTGGTTAATTCTGAGCCTCCAGTCCCTTTAAAAGGATAAGAGTTTATGTGAATTATACAAAAAAATTGATTCATCTCTTCTCCACTCCACTTTGCCTTTGAACACACAGTCTCAGCTATTTAGTCTGTATGGTGGCATTGTAGGTCTATTTATTTTTGCAAAGACCTTTTTACTCTGATGATTTGATAAGAAACAGTATTTTTTTTTCAAATGTATTGAGTTATTCCCTTGGTTTTTATTAGGGTAGATAAGTCCTTCGAGTTTTTAAATGAGTTTACATTTTCATTCCGTCTTTTTGATTCAAGTTTGAAGGGATTCTATTTTGGCTATTTTATCTCTCTGCCCCTAGGAAAACCAGACTTAAAGTTTTCCCCAAGGTATCACTGGCAGCATTCCACACCATCTGCAATGTATAAATATATTCAGTTATTCAGTATATTCCAACTTAGCTAGCTTTAGTAATTTTATATTATTGGGGTCTTTGAGGAGAAAGGCATTCATTCTCTCCTGATTTATTCCTTATTATTAGTTCTGAACATTCGATTCAGCTGACAAGTAATCTAATACAGAAACAAAACCTTAAGATTTTTCACAATGAATTAAGTAACGGAAAGTTCTGGAGCCCATTCATTGTCTTTATTACAGTTGACTGGCTGAACACATTTGAGCACCCTTGACAGATTCCAGATTTGAATTGAAGAGACTTAAGGCAGGTCAAATAACTTGCAATAAAGGGTACTTGTCTTTGGAACTTGTCACTTGATACAGCCTTCTGCTTAGCTTCCCAATATGGTATCAAATTGGTTTCTTTGACAATTAATTCTCTAAAAATTCCTCTTTCTTTCCTTTTTCTATCACTGTGATAAAAGAAAACACACCTTTCTCCCATTAGTGCATGTTTCCAAAAATTTGCTTTTTAAATTTAAATATTAATATAGCTTTTTTTGGACTTTCATACATACAACTGTATCTTCATGAGAGCTCGTATGTATAGGAACGCTTGGTCACTATAGATACCTCTTATAGTGTGAGCTCTTGGTGAGGGAAGAAGCACCATGGAGAATGAAGTCAGAAAAAGCTTCTATGATGGTAAAATAGACAAGAGTTCTAATCCCAGCATTCTCATTACTAGTTATATGACCTTGAGAATGTCTTAACCTTTCTCAGCATCAGTTATTGTTATCTGTAAAACAGGACATCTTTTATAAAGCCTAAATTATGATAATCTGCAGGATTTACTGTGCAGGGTAGGCCTTCAATAATGGGAAGTCATTTTTAAGAACCTCTTGTGTACTTAACACTGTGTTCATCTTTGGATAGAATACAGAAAGCTCACAAGGTATGACTGTCCCGAGGAGTTTAAAAATTTAGTTGAAGTTTAAAGTTAGCTGAGATATATTGCAGTAGATTTCATACTGCAATCACTTATTCTTTCACTCATTTATTAACCCATTCATTCAATAAATGTTTCTTATATGCCAAATACTACTTGTAGGGCCTGAACGGTAAATCAGTGATCATAAGTACACAGCTAGAGTCTGTGAAAATACACAATTTTAACTGACTAATTTTTTTGCTTCCTACACATAGTATACTTAGTGAATTAGAGTGGTTATAAAGACATTCTGGCTCCAGACTGCCTGGGTTCAGATCTCAACTCTGTCAGGAACTATGTGAGTAATTCTGGTCATGTTATTTTTAACTACTTTGAGCCTTGATTTCCTCATCTGCCAAATGAGATAATAATCATATGTATCTGCATGTGAAGATTAAATGAGTTAGTATAAATAAAGTGTATAGAATAACTTCCTGACCTACAAGACCAACAAAATGTTAATATTATTGTTATTGTTATTTACTATTTTCCAGACATCAGATTCTTAATTTTCTTTCAAGAAATAACCTCCTCGTTTTCTCAGTCCATTATTTGGCCTGTAACTTAAGCTTAAGCTAATTAGCATGGTTCATTTTTCTCAGCCATGGTGCTTTGTTGAGTTAGGACAAAAGCCGGTCAATCAAGTTCAATCAAAGTCCTTTCTAGGGCTTTTGCTTGAGTGTCCAGGAAGATGCATTCTCTCTTTTCTAATAGAATTGAACCTTAGTTGATACAGTTCTAGAGTTTCTGGCAACTTTCTTATCACTATATGGATCCAGATAATGACAGCATCATGGAAGAAGACAGAACAAAAAGATGGGGAGAAACCAAACACTAATGATAACATATAAGCCTCTAGATAGAATGATGACAAAGATATTCCTACTGAATTTTTCAGTTATAGGTGCGAACAGATTACAATTTTTCTATCCCTTTTTATTTTTAGTGTTTGGCTAAGTTAGCCAGATTTGGTTTTTGTTGCTTACAGTAAAGAAACCTAACCAATAAATAACTGGGTTACTTAGAGGTTGATGCAAGTTTCTGATTATGAAATCTCTTTCCTTTTTCTTTCTCCTTCCATCTAATATAGTCCATCTTATACCACTTTATCAATATTTGTAGAAGTTTTCTTTTTTGAGTAGAAACCTGTGATTGTTTTTTCTAAGACTAGAACATTTCCTGAATCTACTAGGGGTGACCAGAGTGTAGTCAGGAAGAAATGACAAAGTAAAGAAAGCTACAGATTGATTCAATTATAGGTAAATGGTGTGTTTTTGTGCTTGGTAAAATGAAAAATTAAATAGTACAAGTTTGTCAATGTGTATGCAGCAGTATAAGAGATCTAGTGTATATGTTCTAAAAAGCTACATCGAGATTAAAGAAGGATAATCAATTAGGCTATGAAAATAAATATGTGGCTACAAATGTTGGTAAGCACTATGAGGGAAAATATTGGGTACAAATATTAAATAACCAGAATATCACCCAAAATCAAAATCTTCACTAATAGTATAGCTGATATTTATTGAGCACTTAAGCATACAAGTACTTGCCAAGTACTTCACCTTTGCAACCTAGCAGCCGACTAGGGTACCCTGTCCTTTGGCATTCACATAAAATTCACCTGAGTTCTCATTCTATATATAGATGTAAAACTCAAGAATCCCTTCTAATGGCCCCCCAGATTCTTGGGTTGAGGGCTTAGGTTTTTCTGGCTCTAATTGTTTTCTTCTACAGAATTAGTTTTTTTTCTTTTTTCTTTTTTCTTTTTTTTTTTTAAATTTCAGTATCTGTCTCTGGGCTTGTTGTCACTAATTTGCCTTCCCAACACTAGATTCACTTTGGTACCTTATCCTTCAAAGGACCAGTGATACAAAGTGAAATTTATAAGAGATTTGTACAAAAGTTGGGTATGGGTGTGGAATTGAACCAGGTACATACAGCAGTTCACATTGTGTTACTGCATGATCAATATCTTCAGTGAGAACATACAGCATTCATGGTCCAGGGACAATTTCTCAGTTATTGACCATTGTCCCTTCTGTTGCTAAGGCTTCCATCCCTCCACCTTGTTAGGCTTCTTCTCTTTACTCCACTCTGGGCACCTTCCTCTCCTGAGTTGTTTACTAAAACTTTACTTTTTTATTTAATACTTACAGCCACGTTATGAACTCTGTTATTTAATGTCATATAAACAAATTAGCCTCACTCAAATAATTTGGGGTTAGGAATTGCCAGTGCAGTTTGAGGCTAGAGAAATTCCTTGGCATAATATATCAAATTCTGACAGAAGAAGCTAGAAGACTGTACCTTCATGACTCTTAAGTGAGCTGTGAGAAATCCTGCAGGTGTGTATGAGGAAGAGGGATTAGTGGGGTAGAAAGAAGTAGGGGTTACCAAAAATGCAAGACAATTTTTAAAAAACTTTGGAGTTTTCATAAAGTATGATTTCTGAGTTTATAAGTAGAAGGGGTTAATTAGTAGGGAAAATAATTCAAAGCCTGGGAACAGATGCCAAGGCATAGACAGAAAATTGTTCTTCCTTTTTCTCCTCCACCTTTTCTCTTCATAGCAGAATCACATAGCTCACAAATGTCTTTTTTATGACTATGCAGTCAAAGTGTACTGCTTTGTTGTAAGACAATTAGTTCTTATTTGTTTGAGCGAATGTTCTATTATTTATAAGGAAAGGATGGAAGAATTTCTCCTACCAAATTTTTTCCTATCTTTCATTAAATTGTAATGTTCACATTAAAAGTGGAATGTCCAGTTCCTTCAAATTTATTCCCCAAATGGTGATCACAGCTGAGAGTTTATCTGTAATATTTATGATGATGATGGTAGTAATGGGAAATATTTATGGAGCTTTTATTGTATGGCAGGCATTGGGGTTTCATTTAAGTCTCCAGCAATCCTGTGCAGCAAATACTGTTATTACCTCCATTTTATGTTTCAGAAAAAGAAAACAGACTCAGAACAGTTCAATGACACACTCAACGTCACATCAAGCAAATAAGTGGTTAAACTACATTTATGTAGGGAAGGTTAGCATCCTGATGGTTTTTTCCCTCGGATACTTCATGGTTGCTTGGATGCTTACAATCACCATTGGATGCTTTCATGGCTGATTCTGTCGCAATTTGACATTTATATTATCAATTGGTGAGCTGGCCACTGCTGAATCTTTTCTATTTCATTAATAATGATTTCATTTTGAAGAAATTAGATAGATATAAGATAAGGGGGAAAAAACCTGTCACTATAAGCATACAATCATAGAAATTTTAGAATTAAAAGTTTTCTTAAGGATGATTAAGAAAACATTAAGGAATCTGAGGCACAGAAGCATCAACTGACTTGGTCAAGGTCAAACAGCTAGTTACATAATCACATTTTCCTTTGCCAAAGAAGTAAAGTGTTTTAAGTAATTTATTTTAATGTTGAGAGATCTTTATAAATCCTCCTGCATTACTTAGATAAATAATTCTACACTACAATTGTTTTTCAGTAATTTTGTTTGGCTATTTGAGTGTGTGTTTTTCATAATCTCTAACCCTGAATTTCTCATCAATTCAGCCCTCCAGATTTTATTAGGTTTTGCATGCTCAGGAAATAACACCATCAAAGCAGAGTTATCTCCACATACGCAGGACAATTATATTGATATATCATGTGCTGTATTTTAATTTCAAAATTATTGCCTCATTGTTTTTTCCTGGAGCCCAGTTTTATTTCTTTCCTCTTATCATTAAAGGTACAGCAACAACTAATTCACCCTTAAAAAGAAGAAGAGAAAAGAAAATGTTTGCTTAAAAAAATGTAGCTAGAAAAATCTCCCACAGAGTGAATTCCCACAGTGTTATGGAGGATGTAAATTTAGCCCAGTGTGATTCAAACAATCAAGTTAGGAATTTTAATTTAATGGTTTGTTCCTTTGAATTGTTAGAAGCTCACCTCATTGTGGAAGTTGTGTTTGAATTGGAGAAAATTGAACTGAAATGTGTTGAACTTGCCCCAATCAGGTTGTTCTAGGAGGTCTGATTCACAGGACTAGAAAGAATGAATCAACATATCCAACAAAAGGAGACTTGAATGATTTCACTTTAATAATAATGATTCTATTATCCCCCAATATTTTAGAATTTAAATATTTGGTTTCTGTGGTGGCTATATTGTCTTAGTAGTTTTAATAGGGCTGGGGAATTATCCCCTTTTCATTCCAACATAACCCAAAGTCCCATGTTTTTGGTCTGTTGGTCAGAAACCTCAGTGCCTCACAATTTAGAGGGCTTGTGAATCAGCTTGGCGGTGGCAAATAAAATGCTGGAGGAGATTGAAAAAAATGTTGGAAGAAACTGCAGATAAGAAAAGGGAGCAAATATTTTTTGTGATATTTTAGGGAATAGTTTAACAGGTCTAATGGGTCTAGAGAATCATAGCTTATGTTTGAAATTATAATAGTAAAATTTGGTAAAATACAGCACTTTTCTTAGAAAGTAAGAAAACATACAAAAAAGCCCATCAAGAGGAAAGTAACTTGGTTATAAACCTTTTTACATGTTTACCCATAAAGAAAGAAATGTTAATAAAGTGAGCTCTTTGACAGTCAAATGGAGTTCTTACCACTTAGAGGCTTTAAAAGTTAGGTCGGGTAGGAACTTCATAGCCACATATATTATTCAATTTCACCTCAAATACATTGAGACTAAGGCTCCAGGATAGTGTGTTATGTCAAGGATCACACTGGTACTGAGTTACAAAAGTATTTCCTTTCCCTTCATGCCATGATGTCTTCCTGCCTTCTCTTAGGAGTGCTTGTGACTCAAATAACTGTCATTGCTCCTGAGTCCCTTTCTTGGAATATAATGTTGGTGTTAGTTTATGGTGTGCATGTCTGTCGTTTTCAAGGGCCACAGTCATGTCACACATATGGTGGCATAATTATTCCAACCACAAATACTAACTGTATAGTGGCTCAGGACCTCTTCACTGCTTGGTGGTTCTGAAAGACCCAAGCCCTTTTCAGGCAGATCCAGTTCCTGCATTATGGTAACTGAGTTCCTTTTGCTGTGAGAGATGACATATTCACAGGTTCCTGGGATTGAGACCTAGACATCTTTGGGGAGACATTATTCTATGTACCACTCATAGTTCATCACTTTTGGTCATTTGATTGCTAACTCAACTTAACTACTTTCACACACAGATATCCGTTATACACAATGCCTTCCTTACTTCCCCAAATAGGAAATCTAGATGTAGTTATCCCCTTTGTCTGGAAGACGCAATGGAGCTTCAGAAAGATTACATTAGTTGTCCATGAACATAAAAAGGGGCAGGGGAGCTGGGATTCAAACCCTGTGTGTCTGATTTGAAGTCTGGAGTTTTAACACATTTACTGTAAAGTCCTCAAGCTTCATTCACAATAAGGCAGTGGTTTTTCAAATTTACTTTAGCAGCAAAACCTTATGTTAAATGAAATCTTACACATGTAACCAATATGTCCCACTTCACCACGTAGGAGTTCAAAACAAGGTCATCTCTCTTTTCATATTCAAATTAAATGATGCTAAGTCCCATCGTGGTGTCATGAAAATGTCTCTCTTTTCTCCTTGGACCTTTCCTTCCCATAACAAGCCCAACAATGCTAAAAGTGTATATTCAGTTCATGACATATAAGATACCACATGAAGAAAAAGTCCAAAATAGTCTAATGCACTTCCTGGGAGCCAAGACCTCCACTGCTGTTGTTGCTGTTGCCGCCACATGGTGTCACTGGTGGAGACTGTAGTACCAAAGCCACGGCACTGTGTGTCCATGGAAGACCACAGCAGAGACCTATCTGCACACACTGCCATTTTTGGCTGGTGGTAGACTGCAGATGTGAGGGGTGAATGGGAATTTCTTTTGCTCTGTGTTAGGCAGAGCTATGGTCATCCGTGCTCCTGCTCATATGGCTCTACCATTTAGGTAACTGCCCTTTCAAAACACAATCTACAGCCATTTGTCCAAAGCATTCTCACCCATAGTGTCTGTCTGGGAAGCTAAGGCATGAGGGTTTTCCTGTCTCAGAAACAGTTCATATCCCAAACCAGCCTCCCTTATACATCAACACCCTAACCCATGATATTAGAGAAAATCCTTTCTTGGGCCCATGGTCTGTCCCAATTAATGCATCCAAATGAGTGATATTTCTTTAGACATGCTACAACTAGATTAGACTGCAAGGAACAGAAAAAAATTAAATCACCAAATGAATAAGACACAGGTTGATTTCTTTCTCATATTGTATCTTGGTGCTCCACCATGTGTTCCTTACTTTCCGAAGGTCAACTCATAGTTCCAGGTACTCTCAAAACCTGAAAGCTATAGGCATCGCATCCAATATTTCAGTCAGAAGGTAGCAGGAAAGGGCAGGAGAGAGAATGACACCTCCTTTAAGGATACTTTACATCCTACTTTCTATAACTTAGGTGGTCAGGTGACCACACTTACCTGCAAGGAAGCATGGGCAATGTGAATTGTATTCTGAGTGCCCACATGTCCTGCTAAAATTGGAGGATGCTGTTCTTAAGGAAAAAAAAAAAAAAATCACGACCAGCAGTATCCATTTTAAGAGGGAGAATCCTTCCTTATTACATAGTCACCCCAGTTTATAAAACAGTTGGGAGCAGATTGCCCTGGTTGAAGCAACAGTAGTTTCTAAAGTCCTGCCCACTCAGCCTTCTATACCTTTGCTCTGGTCCTTGAGGCAGTGATAAGAAATATGGGACTACAGAACTCAGCTGGAAAACCATTGTACAGGGATGACAGCTTGCAGCTCAAAGGGTTATCTGCTTCCTGCTTTTAACAAACACATTTGCCTATTTTTCTTGATAAATTTAAAACTTATGGAAAAATTAAGATATAGTATAATAATAATATGCCTGTAACCCAGATTCACCCTCATCACGTAAGGTACCAGTGTTGTTTAAAAAATATAAGGAATTTTGGATTCTGCTAGAATTCCTTTGAACCACCCCACAGCCTCACTGTCCACTTTCTTCAAGTCTATGGCCAACACGGCTCTCCCCAACTTGTATCATAATACTGGTTGGTATCCTTCTAGATCATTTTTTTCCCAATTAGCTAGAGTCCATACTTTATTCTTATTTCCTTTGTTCTTACCTAATGTCCTTTTTCAGTGGCAGGATTCCATACAGGGATGTCACATGATATTTAGGAGTTTAGTAGTCATGTCTCCTTTGAGTCCTCCTGTGGTGACAGATTCTCATACTTTGCTCGTTTTTGATGGCTTTCATAATTCTGGTTAGGCATTTTATAGGATGCCTCGCTACTTGGATTTGTCTGATGTCTTTATCACGACTAGGGTTATGGAAAATTTTGGTGGAGGAAGACCACAGAAGTAAAGTGCCATTTTTATCATGTCATACCAAGGGTCCATTTTATCGACATGATTTATGACTGTTGATACTCACCTTAATCACCTGGCTGAGGTAGTGTTTGCCAGATTTCTCCATTGTAAAGTTACTCTTTTATCCTCCTCTTTGCATGCTGTACTCTTTGGAAGGAAATCAGTAAGCCTGGCTCACACTTAAGCAGTAGGGAATGAAGCTCCTCTGCCCCCCATTTGAGGGAAGAATATCTTCTACATCTAGGATATAGCATTTGGAATGCTTCTGCATGAGGGATTTATCACTTCTCTCCCATTTATTTATCCAACCATTTATTTATGTCAGTATGGATTCATGGTTATTTATTTTATAATTTAGGTCCAATTCTACTTTATTTATTTTTGCTCAAATTGCTCCAGCTTAGAACATTGGGAGCTATTTCAAATAACTTCTATATCCCTTTGACACACCCCTAACCTCCCAGGGTCATTTTATTTAGTTATTTACTTTAGCAATTCTTTATTTTCTGGTACTACAAGATGCCCCCAGGCTCATTATGTCCCAGCCAGAGAATCAGCCATCTATTCAAGAAGCCCTGATTTCTTTTATTGGAGGATGATATAAATTGCTATTTCTTTTATTGGAGGATGTCTATGTACACATATACATATATATACACACACATATATGTATATACATATATATATACATATATATGTAGAGGATTTTCATTTTAACAGGATTTAGTTGTGAGCTAACAACAATGCAGTTCTAATTGTGGCATTTTTTAGCATTAAAGGAACAGGTGATAGAATACTTAGGGGGTGGTCCTTGGGGCTACTGGCCCCTACCACCATCACATTATGAAAGTAGTCACTTATTCAAATAGGTGACTTCAAACCTTTAAGCTTTCTTTGAGTCATAAACACCTTTTGGAAAGCTGCAAGAAGGTTAACAAACCTTTTGCCCAGGAAAAGAAAAAGCATAAGCAAACACACACAGAATCTGCCCAGGATTCCTAATGTTCATAGGCTCCTTGAAGTTCTGACCTAGGGCAGCCGGTGACTCCTGGACAGGGGACCATGGTGTAGCGGAAGGGCCAGGATGGCCACGTGCCTTGGTTCTTGGTTGCTGTTTTTCTCAAGCTTTATTTTCATTGTGACCTCTTTTCTGGCCAAGGAAATGGAGTCATTTAACAAATACATAAATAAAAGCCTGATTTAACATCATAGTTTCTTCATTGGTTGATTACAAACATTTTATTTTAAGCTGCTTCTTTTATGTACAATCATGATGGAGTTGTTTTGGGTTCTTTTTTGGTTTGTATGATTTAAAGAAAAAAAATCAGAGGTAATTTGCATGGTTTCTTTAATTCATATCTCTTTGAATTTTGTTTGAGTCACTTCCTCTTTGCATCAATGATTCCTATTTAAAACCGGTACAGTGAGAAGAAGTGTATATTTAGCATAAAGTTGTGCCTGTGAGAGCTGACATCAGTGCAGGACTGAAAGAGTTAACTAAGTTAAATCTCAGTACATTTTTCTGAAGCTGTGTTTAACACTGATTATTTCAAGGTGGTTTTTATAATCACTTCCAAATGTTTTAATGAGGCTGTTTTTCATTTTTCACTAGACTTCTTTAAAAATTTTTTCCTTTCCATATTGATTTTCCAGCCACTTTCCTTAATGCCACCATTGGCAGGCCCCTCCATGCACTTTTACAGTTTGTTCCGGAAACTCCCCTCCATCTCCTGGCCCCACCTCTCTTCCTGTCTCCTGGGTGCTCTTCATCCGAGGAGGATGCTCTTCTGCTCTGATTCCTCCTGGTTTCTCTTGCAGCCTGAGTCCTAGGCCATGTGCAGTTTTTATTTCAATCTATCCATTTTAGCTACCTCCTGCTGTCATTTTAGTTTTTAAACATCCCTCTGGAATAGAACCTATAAGACTTTGTGATTTTATTGAGTTTTCGATTATAAGCATTGGAAGATCTGTTTAATCATATGTGCCTTCCTTTGATTTCAGACTTGGCCTCAGAAGCACTTGCTTCCCTTCCCTATCTAGGTTTCCCTGGCCTGGCATGGGGCCCCGTCCCTACTGTATCAGGTAGCAATAGTTAATTAGGCTGCCCAAAGAAGGCAGGGCTGTGACACTTGTCACATGCCAGAGCTTTCAGACAGTTCTGTGTAAACACACATTACCAGCCAGCCCAGGCTGATGTCAGAGATTAGAGTCAGAATGCGCCTGCCATTCCTTCAGACGGAGGTCCTGTTAGGTCACGATAAACAGCCACAAGATCTATGGTTTCCCAAAGAGGAAAACCAATTCCCCAGACTCTCTGAGAGTGATATCTGTATGCTGGACACTCTTCTCCTTGCAAACATCATGACGCAGAAACGAGATCACTCATCAGATGTGTTGTTGTATCTTGCTGCAAGAGTGCTGGGTGTTTTCTAAAAGGTAATGATAATAAATGGTCCTGCTTTCCCTATTTTCTTTTCCTTACTCTTCTCTTTGAATCCAGGGCCTATTCTCAATTTAGTTAAAATCTTTATAAGTACAGCTTCCCACCCTTCCAAACTAAATTACTTACATAAGCTTATTGAGAGATGCTGCATTTTTCTTTTGAAATCAAAGTAGAATATTTATTTTTAATGGAGAAAGGAGGGGTGTCCCAGGTTGACGTCATGGTCTCTGTCAAGGTTATCAGAATTAAAAGCGTGAATATAGTGTCCTTTATGTATGTGCTTGGGTATTTAAGCTTGCTAATTGACTATTCCCCCCAAAATGAGAAACTATTTATATATGAATGATATTAAAGTAGTTCTACCACTCAGTGGGGGAGAAGGCAAATTAGGTACTTTGTTTGTTTAAAAAAAAAGCTTTTTAAAACTTGGATTGTTGTACAAATTTAATGTTAATTTTCAAGACCAAATTGCTATTTTTCAATGTAGTGGTAATACTAAAATAACAATAAGTTATGGACACATAATAAGAATCCACATTTTCCTGAGAGCATTCAGATGGAACAATATGAATTGTCAAATCATTTGGATAAATACAGTCCCCAAAACCCAAATGTTTTCTTTTCACATATCTAAACATGTGAGTATTTGGAAATGTCAATTTAGGGTTGATATTTTTCTTCTTTCAAGCAGATATTTGGCACCCTGTGAACAGGACAGTGTGTGAGGCTAAAAATTATGTGTTAAATGCATTGCAGGTTGAAGCACAAAGGCCCACTTGAAAAGAATCTTTGGAAAATCACAGTATCAGGGTCTCTGTACCATGAACTGGGTTCCCAGACAATATCCTTTCATGATTTCTTCATGAATGCCCACAGAAGTGATTGATCTGACTGTAGTCCTAGTCAGCTTGAGCTATCCAAACTCAAGAAAAAAGTGTTACTTGAATTAGGGATCTTTTATTAATAAGATTAATTGGCATAAAATTTAACAGTTGAGAAAGGATACCAAAAAGTAAGATAAAATAGGGGTTCTAATGAGAAACAGATACCCATCCCCAAGGAAATAAATGTGAGCGCAGATGTAATGTTAACACAAAGAAAAGGGGAAAATGTGTAGTTGCTGTGCATAGTGGCAAGCTCCCTCCTAGGGCTACGTCCTGGCTTCCAATTCTGTTCCCCCTATTATCTCCAACTCAAAGATTCTGCTTTTGGAGCTGAAATTCTCCATGCTTTGCTCTACCCTAAGGGAATGCATTCAGTTTTTCTGGAAGTTTTTATTTTGTGAAAGCTAAATCTCTTTGCTTTTATCTCAGCAATGATGTATTTTCACAAACGCAGGGCTGGCAGTCCCAGCAACAATTAGTCCAGCCTCTGCCTGGTCCCGCGAGGGGATGGGCAGCACCAGCTCACTCCCACTGGCATCCATATCCTCATTAATTTTTTTCTTTTCTGACATGCTTTTCTTTTTTGGTTCTCTTAACTGTGACCAATCACAGGGTCAGCTTGACATCTGCTTGTTCCATAAAGTCTTTCTTAAGGATTCTGGCCTCCTTGTTCTCACTTTCCTTGGATGCTGAATGACACTGGCTCCTGATTGAGCCCTTGGTTATATACTATCTTCTACTTCTTTCTCTCTCTCTCTCACCTCACATATGTTAGCTTCAGTCTTATCAGCTAGACTGTAGGCTGCTTGAGAGACAAGAGACTCATCTTCCAGGAGGTCTCTTCATAACCACACTCATGATGAGGGGCATGTAATTTTTACTATTTGCCACATCTCCATTGTGGGCTTGATGGACTTGGGTAACAAGGAGATTCCCTTTTCTTGAGAGGAAGGAGGCCCTGAAGAATGTATTGGAAAATATTCTCTAATTATGTCATTAATGGATTATAAAAGGTGATTGGGGTTTCTGAGACAGATATCACAAGTTATTAACTCTCCACTGTTGTGAATAAATTTCAAATTCCTGGGATCGATTATTTTGGGCAAAATTAGCCTAACATTATTGTTTCAGCAAAGTATCTGACAATGCTATCTTTTTGCAATCTTTTGGGACATGCAAACTGAGCTAGCTCAGTGCTTTACAGATTGTTTTTCCATGTGCTAAAATCAGTTACACTTGCATTTTTAAAATGTGGCTTAAAAAATTCATAATGCTGTTTTCCCAACTGGCACATATCCCTTATGGCACTAAACCACATTTCTGGGGTAAGGTGGATGAGATGTTTTAGGGAGATGCACCAATGGACATTTTTAAATGAAAACATTTATTTTATAGATTCAGGCAGGGGGTACATGTGCAGATTTGTTACGTAGATATATTGCATAGTGTTGGAGTTTAAGCTTCTAGTGTACCCATCACCTGAATAATGAACATCATACCCAATGGTTAAGTTTTCAACTTACATCTCTCAACTCACCTTTCCCCCTTTTGGAGACCCTCAGTCTCTGTTATTTCTCTCTGTATGTCCATGTGTGCCCATTGTTTAGCTCCCAACTTACAAATGAGAACATGTGATATTTGGTTTTCTGTTCCTGAGTTATTTCACTTAGGATAATGGCCTCCAGCTTCATCCATGCTGCTGCAAAAAACATGATTTCATTCTCTTTATGACTGTGTAATATTTCATGGTATTTTATATATATAATATGTATAATCTCTATTGTATATAATATAGAATATATATTATAGATTATATATTATAGATTATCTCTATATATCTATATATCTATACTATGTATCTCTATATATCTATAATATATAGATTATCTATAATATATAATCTCTCTCTCTCTATATATATATCTATATATATATCTATATATATAGAGAGAGAGAGAGGGAGAGAGAGAGAGAGCATCGTATTTTCTTTATCCAATCATCCACTGATGGATACTTAGGTTGATTCCATGATTTCACTATTGCAAATAGTGATGCAAGAAGAAATGCATGCAGATGTCTTTTTGATATAATTTCTTGTCCTTTGGGTAGATACCCAATAGCGGGGTTGCTGCGTCAAATGGTAATTCTAGTTTTAGCTTTCTGAGAAATCTCCATGCCGCTTTCCATAGAAGTTGTACTAATTTATATTCCCACCAACAGCAAGTAAGTGTTCCAGTTTCTCTGCATCCTCAACATCTGTTGTTTTTTGTCTTTTTAATAATAGCAATTTTGACTAGTACAAGATGGTATCTCGTTGTGATTTCAATTTACATTTTTCTGATGATTAGTAATGTTGACCATTATTTCATATCTTTGTTGCCACTTGTGTATCTTTTTTCGAAAAATATCTGTCACTTTTAAATGGGGTTAGTTGGTTTCCTTTCTTGTTGAGTTGTTTGAGTTCATTGTAAATTCTGGATATTAGTCTTTTGTTGGATGCATAGTTTGCAAGTATTTTCCCCATTCTTTAGGTTGTCTGTTTATTTATTTTGCTGCGTGAAAGCTTTTTTTAAAGTACCGTCTATTTTTGTTTTTGTTGCATTTGTTTTTAAATCTTAGTCATAAATTCATTGCCTAGGTCAATGTCCTGAAGAATTCTCCCTAGGTTTTCTTCTAAGATTTTTATAGTTTCACGTTTTACATTTAAGTCTCTAATCCATCTTGAGTTAATTTTTGTATATAGTAAAGGATACGGTCCAGTTTCATTCCTCTGCATGTGGCTATCCAATTTTCCCAGCACCATGTATTGAAAGGTATCTTTTCCCCAGTGTATATTTTTGTCAATTTTGTTGAAGATCAGTTTGTGGTAGCTATGTAGCTTCATTTATTGGTTCTCTATTCTGTTCCATTGGCCTATGTGTCTTTTTTTTTTTTTTTTTTAAACTAATACCATGTTCTTTTGGTTACTATAGCCTTGTAGTATAATTTGAAGTTAGGGAACATGGTGCCTCCAGCCTTGTTCTTTCTGCCTAGGATTGCTTTGGCTATTCTGGCTCTTTTTCAGTTCCATATGAATTTTAGAATAGGTTTTTTCCTAATTCTGTGAAAAACGACCTTGGTAATTTGTTAGGAATTGCATTGGATGTGTATATTGCTTTAGGCAGTATGATCATTTTAACAAGATTAATTCTTCCAATCCATGAGCTTGGGATATTTTTCCATTTGCTTGTGTTGTCTATGATATCTTTCATCAGTGTTTTGTAGTTCTCCTTGGAGAGAGCTTTCACATCCTTGGTTAAATGTTTTCCTAGGTAATTTGTCTGTGTGTGTGTGTGTGTGTGTGCGTGTGTGTGTGTAGCGTAAGTGGGATTGAGTTCTTGATTTGGTTCTCAGCTTGAATGTTATTGGTGTATGGAAATGCTGCTAATTTTCATACATTGATTTTACTACCTGAAAATTCACTGAAGTCATTAATCAAGTCTATGAGTCTTTTGGAAGAGTCTTTAAGGTTTTCTAGGTGTATGATCATGTTATCAGCAAACAGACATAATTTGACTTTCTCTTTTCTAATTTTGATGCTTTTATTAGTTTCTTTTGCTTGATTGTTCTGATTAAGGCTTCTGACATTTTAGATTTTTAATAATATTTTAGTATGAACTAGAAAAGACTTAGAAGACAAATGAAACCTCAAATTCACTGGCATTATTTCTTTGGATAAAATATGTAAGACATTGTGAACCAGGTTAAAGAAAACTATCAAATATTTAAGTATTTACTTACTCTTTGTAGGTGGACAAACAGATACAGCCAAAATTGTGAATTTAATAGAAGGGAACAACTAAGAGGAAACACAGCTTAAACCAAGACTAGATCATTCAAGAAGAGGGGAAAGAATAGTTGTTTATTAACACCCATCCAATAAGAGAGACATATGCGGCTAGCATGGTGCTGACTCCATTGCCATTGGTGCATTCTCCCAATGGCCCTCTGCATGCTGCACCCATAATGCTTATTATACATATAGATATAGGTATAGATACGCATATACATATACATATACATAGTGCTCACTATAAGTTGAACACAGCCTGAAGCCATTGATGACCAGGCTGTATGTCTGGCAGCATGATTAGAAGAAAGAGTGAATATTTTTCTAAGCTCCACATCTTGGCGTTACCACATGCTTGTGCATCCTATAAAGTATGTCCCAAAAAATCTGCTGGAACATATCTATTGTACCAAAGTAGATAGGACTTCTCTTTTATTATAAGCTAAAGCAGACCCTCTTACATCTCTGTAAATATCATTGCTTTCACTCACATGTAATGCTTTTCCTTGAGTGGAAGAGAAAACAGGGAGATATAGGAGAGAGCTGAAACTATCTCTATCTCTGGGTCCATCTTAAAAATTGAGTCATATTTGGGGCCATCACCCATTCTATGTGGCTGTCATTCTAGAGCATCTTGTTATAAAACCTCCTTCTTCCTCAGCTGTATCTGAACACATAATTTATTTCTATGCTTTAAACAAAAATGTACTTTTACAATTTGACAGCATCTAAATGACTTTAGCTTTTTTACCCATGGTCATAAAAATTGGCAAATTAAGAGAATAACTCTTGCTCTTTCTAAGTATCACTTTGGATGGCTGAGAATGAAAGAAGCCGATAAAGGTCAAGTCACACCTGGAAAGTCACACCAGACTTGGCTAGCATTACGCTAGGCTTTCCATGTTACAGAACTCAGCGACTGTTTTACCAGAACCCAGAGATTCATTATAGACTTCGTTGTTTGCTGGACATGAGAAATCTCCTTTCAGAAGAGACGTATGAAGAATTAAGAGCTGCTATTCTTCTGCTTTAATGAAGCTACTGGTAGAAATAGGAATTAGTACTTAGCGGGGATTCTAAACTGTCAGCTTCCCCAGGCAGGTGCCATATCTTACTCATGCAGGGAGTTTTGGTGTGTAATTTTTGGTGTGTAGTACATTACACACAAAATGTTTGATGGATGTATATGAGGTAAACACAGTGTTATAGAAGAAGCCTGGGGCAGAGAAACAACTGAACTGCATTCTACCACCCATGCTGCCAACAGCTAGCATTTGATATTGGAGAAATTACTTCCTTCTCTGGAAATCTACTTTAGATTTATCCTGTATCTCCAGAATGAGGGCTCTTAGAATATGTAATTTCTAAGGTATAAAAATGTGCTTATATTTTAGATTATGTCCATTGATAGATCATGCCTATACGCAATAAAACAATTAACAATAACCTCAACTATCTCTTTATGTTGAATACTTACCACGTGCCAGTTACTTTACTAAGGTCTTAAGTATATTATTTAATTTGATTATCCTATCAAACATGTGGGAGTAAACATTACAATTTCCATCTTACAAGTAAGAGTACTTTGAATTTAGCACTGTTACTTTCTGAAGACATCAAAGCTAGTAAGTGATGGACACTGGATGGGAGTCCAGGGCTGAGTAACTTGTCAGTGTCGGCCCTAAACCAATTTACTGCCTCCCAAACTGTGAGTAGTCAATGTTACCAGTGACTAATTATATGTTTATCGCTGGTCATGCCCCTAATTGGAAAAAGAAATGGTGACAAGGAAGAGATATGAGGGGCAGAAGATATGACTATCTAGTTTATTATTTATTTATTAATTTGATTTAAACATACTTTATTACCGAAAAAGTAATCTCTAAGGATAAGAAATTTAAAACCCTGTTATGTGATTGTTTAAACTTTGTTTCTTTTCACTGACTTCAGTAGATCATAATTATTTTCCATAACTCTGATACTAAAGTGAGTATTTAGTCAATGTGTTAGTAACTTTTTAAGCAAAGCAAAACATTGGTATAGGTTGAAACAAGAATTCTTATCATTCCCATTCACTATGAACTCTCCATTAAGCACAATTGGATAATAATGTAGTGTGACCATGTTCTCCGTCTCCCTTTGCCTCCATTTCAAGACAGTAGTTCTCATAATCTCAAATGTATTCATTTGAAATCACGAATGCTACAGAATCACTAAAACCAATGCTTTCAAAGTTTACAGATCATTAATTGAACTTAAATTGATTTAGTGATTCAAATATTGCAATTATCCTCTACTGAACTCTTCAGTGGGGAATTTGAAAATACTGTAAACTGAAGTGCTGGTTTAGAACTGGAATCTAATATGGATAGCCTCCTTGTTTTCCTTCCCTCCCTTTATCTCTCCCTATCTTTTTCCTTTATTCCCTTTCTCCTTCCCTTCCTCCTTTCCTTTCTTCCTTCTTTCCTCCTTGTTTTCTTTCTATCTTTCAGCTGAGCTAGACTCAGTATTACTTCTGCCCATAGACTGCTTGGATTAAAACATTTGAAGAAATTAAAACCATATTTCTGGCTACTGTTCTGTCTTGATACAGAAACCTTTGTATAATAACAAACATTTCTTCTGATGACAAATGTCCTGTATTAAATGTTTATTAAACAAGTTTTAAGTCTTAATTTATGCATACAAGGTTGAAATGATACAAAGGAAAACCAAAGGAATTTGGTTATGAATACACATTTCAACTTGGGAAGCCTCCTAGGAACTGGCCAATAATGCTTGTGTTAAAGGCTATTTTATTTACTATTATATTACCTAAGTGAATTTAATGCATCAGTAATTTAGATACCTGGATTCCTCTAAGACTATGGATTTGGGAAGTTCTCATTACATGTAAAAGCATCCTGCAGTGTTCTTTGCTTAGGGAATCCAACCTGTGTCTATAAACCTTTGCAAGGTTTTCTTTGTTCACTGCAGGGGGTTCTAGCAAGTAAGCAGATAGAGAGGTTTTAAAGTAAAAAGAAAGAAGAACCCATTCTGTCATAATGGCAATTCTACAATACCTCTGAGGAACCATGTTAGTGATCAACACTGGCAGCAGAGATGATGATTTAGGTTGTGTGTGTATGTGGGGTGTGTATGGAAGATTTACATTTGCAAGGCTATTTAATGACTGTGCAGAGTGACTTTCAAAAATAAAAATATTGCGATTGATGCAGTGTAAAGTAATGCTTCCCTCTGCCCTCACGATGCATCTCTTTACCCTCACTGGCCTGGGACAGCCTACAAATGCAGACTTTCTGATGTAGAATGAGGCATCAGTAGGGCTCATGGCTTCAGAGATTCACCAGGAATGGTCATGAAGTTCCTACCCATAGCCCTCCACTTCTCTGATTTTTCTTTGTTTTTGTTCTTTTTAAAACTTAAAATAGAAGAACATTTTTTCTTTCTTCAGTTTTATTCAGAAACCCAACATGAAAGAAAGAAAAAGCAGAGCAGCTGCTTCTAAAGTGCTAGTAAGAGCCTCAGAGCTCTGACCACTGAACTGTCTCCTGCCCAAGGCTCTCTCTAAAACCAGCTCCTCTAAGAATCATTCTAGATTATGATAAGTGTTCTAGTGATTCATTCATTTGGATTGAGACTCTGAAGCCCTGAGCTACAATGTAAACACCTGGGAAGGTTTTCACACTCTGCCATTTCTTATTTAGCTGTTCCTACTTTCATTCTCTTCTGTTAGCTAGTAATGAGCAAAGCCCTAAGTGGCTGAGGTAGAGGAAAGTGATCTCTAATTTAGAAAATTAAGGAAAAAATAAAACCGTGGGCGATGCCAGAGAGAATATGAAAAGGCTAACTCAGTTAGAAGGACTGAACATTTGGGAACAGTCTTAGAGCACTGGCTGTCTGGTAGAAGGAAATACATAGGCCAAAGGGAGGGAAGTATTGTGGACAGAGAGAAAGTAGGTGATGAAATAAGACCAGTACCTGCTTTTACGTTAGGCAGTCCCTAGGCTCACCGATCTGCTACTGTGTTTGATTCTTTTGGTGAGAGGCCTCATTAACATTTAAGACCCTTTAAGAGCTTGTTTTGCCCAGGCAATTGCTTGTGAGACCAACAGAGTACTCCAGAAAGGAAGAAAAACAGCCAGAACTTTCCAATGTAGATCCCAGACGGAGCTTGGCTTTCAGAATATCTTTGGTTTGGAAGTCCATTTGGGAATATTCTGGAGCCCAGCTACATGATGACTAGTATCTGAATCCCTGCTTGGCTCAGCTATCTATCCCAAGGATGACTCAGAAACAAGGAAGGGCAGGAACGCCTCTTTCTTAAATTTACCCCAATCTCTGCTGGACCCTCTAATTATTTCCTTTCCTACTCATTTGAGTTGAATGAAAGTTCTGAAGAGTTATCCTCACTTTCCAAAGGTGATGATGCAGAGGGATGGTATATATATAAAGCAATTCAGGTAAGCCACTCTGTATAAGTGTCTTATAGTTGACTTAATTAGTATTTATGTATAAGTGAAAAAAATAGCAAAATTAGAATATATTTTCCCCAATCAACTTGTTCTCATTCCTCATAAATGTGTACAATGAGAACAAGTTGATTGGGAAAAATATATTCTCACAGTGAATGAAAAGACAAAGAAACAAAACCTATAGAAAGAAATTGATGGAAATTCTAGAACTAAAAACACAGTATCTGAAGTAAAAATTTCAGATTTCCATGAATGTATTTAACGCAAATGCTTCTGCATGTGATATTTTCAAGGCAGTGTTTTTATGCAATTTTCACCTATGGTTTGTGTTTTAGGGGTTTAGTTTAAGATACAAAGATACCTTCCGATGTTATGCATAAACTTTTTCTTTAAGTGTTTTACTTCTGCTTCGTTCTTTCTATTATCTCCTCTGGGACTTCAAATATACATCTATGAGACCATTTGCTATCATCCTACAGATTCTGAAAGCCCTATTCCCTTTTCCCCCTATTTTTTTTCTCATCTTCTCATAGAATAATTTCTACTTACCTTTTCTCTGTCATTTCCATTCTAATGTTAAGCTAGGTGGTGAAATTTTTATTTCAGATACTGTGTTTTTAGTTCTAGAATTTCCATCAATTTCTTTCTATAGGTTTTGTTTCTTTGTCTTTTCATTCACTGTGAGCATATTTTTCTTTACATAATTGAATGTATCTATAATAAATAATTTAAAATACTCTAGTAATTCAACATATGAGTCATCAGAGGTTTGGTTTCCATTGATTATCTTTTCAATTGAGAATGGCCAGCATTATATTGTTACTTCGTATTTTAAGTAATTTTGAATTTTACCCTGGACATTGAGAATGATACGTTGTAGAAGTTAATTTTTTATTTTTATTTTTTGAGATGGAGTCTCACTCTATTTCCCAGGCTAAAGTGGAGTGACATAATCTCGGCTCACTGCAACCTCTGCCTCCCAGGCTCAAATGATCCTCCTACCACAGCCTCCTGAGTAGCTGGGACTACAGGTGTGTGCCACCATACCCGTTGAATTTTTGTATTTTTTTTTTTTGAAATGAGATTTCATCATGTTGCCCAGGTGGGTCTCAAACTCATGGGCTCCAGCAATCAGCCCTCCTGGGCCTCCCAAAGCCCAGGTTACAGTCGTGAGCCACTGCACCTGGCCAGAGTTCTTTTATCATTAATTAGTCTACTAAGTCTACTTCGTGTATATGTTCAAGTATCAGCTACAGATTTGTGTAGAGTATCAGTATACCAAAAACTTGGGGCTTCCTTTCTTCAGAGTTTGACTTTCTGAAATTTCCCCCCTAATTTTCCTACTATGGTCGTTGCACTGAACCTTGTCCTCTGGTTTTTCTAGCAAGATAATCTGTGTATTTTATGTCAAAGTTTTAACCGACTCACATAGTCCTCACTGTGGTTTGCTCTCATACTTAAAACAATTAATTTAAAAATTAAAAAAACCTCACTACATGCTGTTTCCTTTTCCGCTCTGGTGTTTTCTGGTTTATTCATTCTCTACGCCTTCAAGTCGTTTTGTCCCTCAGATCTTACAGTTGTTTTAATTTTGTAGTTTTACCTTACACATTTGTGTGTTTAATCCATCCCATTGCTCTCTGTGTTTATAAGTGGAAGATTAGTTTTATTTTTCCATATAATGAGCAAGTTTCCCTCCACAAGATTTACTAAACACTTGTTTCTTCCTCCACTGATTTGTAGTGCAACTTTTACATATAAAAGTGATCTGTCTCTGGGCTAATTATTCTGTTATATTTGTCTATTCCTGTGTGAGTAAAAAAAAATTTATTATAATGCATTTGTAGTATGTCAGTACCTGGTAATGTAAGTCCACTCCTTTGCTTCTCATTTTCATATTTTATTTAGCAATTTGTTTATATTTGTTTCTCCATATTAATTGTAAAAATAAATTTATTATCTTCAAAAAATTCAGAGAATATTAATATTTTTATATTAGTAAGTCGTTACAACCAAGAGTAAGGAATGTCTCCCCACATATTAAAATATTTTTTATGTTCTTTTATGATTTAAAAATGTTATCCTTAAGAGTCTTTTAAGTTCTGGATTATTTACAGTACCTTTGGTACCATTATGAATAGCCTTTTTCATTTATTATATTTTCTATTATGTTATTGCTCATATAAAGAAATGTTACTGATTATTTAGTTTACTTTTGGGGTATAAATTACATATAATAAATTGCATAAACCTGAAGAGTACAGCTTAATGAATTTTTATTTTTGTATACAGCCATATAAATATTGCTCAAACCAACGTGTAGTAGCTTTCAAAAATTCCAAAGTCTCCTTCATGTCTTCTACCATTTATATGAACTTTGTATAACTAGAACCATATATTATGTATTTTTCGTGTCTGCATTCTTTTGTTCAACACATGTTTGTGAGATTTATTTATGATGGTTTATTCCTTTTTCATTCTTGAGCAGTATTTCAGTATGTGAATACACGACAATTCGTTCTCCCATTCTCCGATTGATAAACATTTGGATTGTTTGACTTAAGGTCATTGACAAGTTGCTATGAACATTCTTAGAGATATTTTGTACTGGACATTAGTAGTCATGACACACGCTTTAGATTTTCATTAGTTGATGTTTAAAACCTCATAAACCTTATTGAATTATCTTATTAGTTTAAAATTTGTTGAATCTGTTAATTGTATAGATGACCATATAGTTTGAAAACATTTAGAGTTTTAACTCTCACTTTAATCCTTACAGTTGTATTTATTTTTCTTTCCTTAAAACATTTACCAGGTTCTCTAAGAGTTTGTTAGAAAACAGTGGTAAAAGTGAGTATCTGTGTGGTTGCCCGAATATGTAAGGAATAATACCTAAAATTCTTTTCATAATAATGTATTTCTCTATTAAGTATTACATTTCTGTATGTTTTTGGTATATAATCCTTGGCAAATAAAGTTGTTGACTGTTCTTTGTTTGCCAATAGCATTTTTGTTTAAATTTCAAATGGGTATTAAAGTTCCTAAATTGTTTTTTCTGAAACTTTTAAGATAATATGATTTCTCCTTTTTGTTTGGAGAAATATATTGATACATTTTCTAATAAAAATTGATACTTGCTTTCCTGGGATCATGAAGTTTTCTTTTAGTACAATATTTAATTTATACAACTAATATTTTATGGAGGATATTTGCAGCTATATTTTATGTAGCATGCACCTAAAATGTTCTCTTCTTTTCTCTTCCCTTCCATTTGCTTCTCTTTTCTCTTTTTTCCTTTTCTTGTTTTGGAGTCAAGGTTACACTAGCCAGAGAGCCAGGTAAGTTGGTAGCTTGGCTCAAAGCCTCAGAACTAGGGAAACTGATGGTGTAACTCTCAGTTGGCAATTGAACGCTTGAGGATCCAGGGGGCTCCTGGTGATAGTCCCAGTATCTGAAGGACAAAGAACTTGGGATTCTGACGTCCAAGGGCAGAGGAAGAAGGGTGTCACACCTCCAGGAGAGAAAGAGAAACTTTGTCCTTCTGCCCTTTTGTTCTATCCAGGCCCTCATCCAATTAAACAGCGTCTGCCACATTGGTTGAGAGTGGGTCTTCCTTGCTCAGTCCATTGGTTCCAACACCAATCTCTTCTGGAAATACCCTCACAGACATACCCAGAATGCCTTACCAGTATGAGTCATTCCCCATCATTATTATTTTATTATTTTTATTTTTGTGATTCAGCTCTATTGTTTACCCTTCAACTTACTGAAATAAATACTTAGCTCATTTGTTCTCAACTTTTCTTGCTTTCTGATACATGCATTTAAAGATACGTTTTCCCCTCTGTATTAGCTTCATCCCACAAATGCTGACATGAACTATTTAATTTTGGGTACCCAGCTACTTGGGTATCCCTTAATCCAGTCAAGTTGACACCTAAAATTAACCATCACAACCTGATTGCTGGAAGCTTAGTAGAAGGCATCTCTTTAACTACGTAGGTCCAGGGCATTTTAGAAAGAGAGATCTTTGATTACAATTTCAATTTATTTTGTGCATAGCTATCTCTTTGTTTCCTATTTTTTCTTGCACCAATTTTTCATTTTAGGGTATCTGAAAATTTATCAGTTTTATATAGATTTTCAAATGTATGCATGTGTTTTAAAAATAATATTGTTTAAATTTTCATTTTTTACACTTTGTACTTTTTGGTAACTCCTTTCCCACTTTCTCTTTCACCTTGTCTCTTTGTTCTTTATTGAGATATGAGTCTGTCCTCATCATTATTATTTTATTATTTGCATTTTTGCTGTTGAGCTCTAATGCTTACCCTGAAACTGACCAAAATAAATGCTTAGCTCATTTGTTCTCAAACTTTCTTGATTTCTGATATATGCATTTAAGGTATATTTTCCCCTCTAAGTACTGTATTAGCTTCATCCCACAAATGCTGACATGAACTATTTAATTTTTGCTTTACAATATTCCTTGTCATTTCTAATTAACTAGAGGATTATGAATTAATATTTTATCTTCTAAAATTTGATTTTTAGCAATTTTTTGTTAATATTTTCTAATTTTATTGCATTATGGTCAGAGAAAATAGTCTGTAAGATATTGATTCTTTACAATTTATTTAGGCTTACTTTGTGGGAGAAATGTAAATGTAAATGTTCCCTATGCCCTCATATATAATAGTTGCTTTCTCAAGTATAGATTTTTTTGTATAACTAACTCAAGCATGTATATTATTCAATCAAAGAGATCAAAAGAAATATCAAGAGATTTGTGTCTTTATTATTATCTGCTTCATCTGTTAAGTTCTGAAAGAGGTGTTTAAAAATCTCTAATTTCTATCAGTTGTCACTTTATATAATTTGAGGCTGTATTTTAGGAGTATATTCTCTACTATTCTTTTTTTATAACCAATGTCAAAAGATACCATCGTGCATTATGGTAATTTCTGCCTTAAATTTTATTTTTACGAAATTTAAGACTGCTATCACGCCCTCTTTTTGTCTATATTTTTTTCCTGTGTAACTTTTCAATAATTTAAATTCTGACTCTTTTTGATTCCTTTTGCTTTAAATGAACCTATTATAGAGAATATGTTATTGATTTTTCCAAATCTGAGATTATTGGAATACCGATATCCAAGAATATAGGTGAGTTTAGTCTGTTTATTATAATCCTATTTATATTTGAATTGCTTTCTGTTATTTTATTGAATAATTTCTATTTTAACTTTCGTTTTTCTTCTTTTCCTACAGGTTGTCTTTGGCTAGTTTGTATTTTAAGCTATGCACTTAAAAATTTATGTGTTTATTTGTTTCTATGCTGCTTGCCTTTAACCTAAAAATCAGACTTATGTTTATTAATCTCTGATGATCTTTGTAAATAGTTTTTGATTTTGTAAATTTTCTGTCAATTTAGAAACAGGGAAAACAGTATAATAAAACCAATGTATCAACCATCCTACTTAAACTCTTAGCAACACATTACCAATATTGTTTTATTTCTAACTTCTTCACTGTCTGCCACTCCACCATTCCCAAGATTATTTTGAAGCAAATCCAAGATTTCATATCATTTTGCTATAAATATTTTATACTGAATTTCCAAAAGATAAAGACTCAAAAAACATTTCCACAATACAATTACCAAAAGCTAAAGAAAACTGTTGTATGTAATCTAATATTTAGTATTTTCATTTTGTTGTCTACCAAATTTTTCTTAATCAATGTTTGTTTGAATCACAATCTAAATTATATGCTTATATTTAACTGGTTGATAAGTCTCTTAAATATCTTATTTTTTTTGCCATTTTCTGAGTTGTAGGAGGTTCAATACACTAGAGGTTAGGTATGCTAACTAGAGGTATGCTACACTAGAGGTTAGGTAATGCTCCACATGAGTACTGAGTCTGAATCTGCATTTTATTAAGATTTACAGTTGTTAGAAATACATATTAATATATGTGGAACACTGTATTATTAATTCCTCCTTTTTCATCCCCCCTCTCTTTTTTCATTATCATTATTATTATTTTTTGAGACGGAGTCTCGCTGTGTTGCCCAGGCTGGAGTGCAGTGGCCAGATCTCAGCTCATTGCAAGCTCCGCCTCCTGGGTTTAGGCCATTCTCCTGCCTCAGCCTCCGGAGTAGCTGGAACTACAGGCATCCACCACCTCGCCCAGCTAGTTTTTTGTATTTTTTAATAGAGATGGGGTTTCACGGTGTTAGCCAGGATGGTCTCGATCTCCTGACCTCGTGATCTGCTCGTCTCGGCCTCCCAAAGTGCTGGGATTACAGGGTTGAACCACCGTGCCCGGCCTTTTCATTATTTTTTAATTGAGCAAACACTGGGTTGTCTGTTTCATAGATTTTTTTAGTCTGAATTTTGCTGATTGCTCCCTGTAGTATTCTTAATATGTTTTTCTAAACCTTCTATTGTCTGCAAATTGGTAGATCTGGAGTTTGAATTATATTCAGGTGCAAATTTTTTTGAAAGGATTCCATAAACAGATGGTATGTACTTCCATTAGGAGATATACAATGTTCATTTGTCTCTGCTTCTGTGATGCTTCTTAAGTCTTTGTTACACTTAAAGACTTAACAGATCACATGGGAAAAAATAGGATAAACTCTTGATTCTTTTACTTTATTTACCAATTTTCAAAATAATGAAATGGCTCATTGGCACCCTCCGAAAATGACCAATTAAAACTATTATGTTGGTTTCTTTGCTTTTATGTTATTCATTCACCTACTTATTCATTCATTTTGGCATCATTATATACTCATGGATAAAAATACATTTCATATATTTCAACTCGTTTCTGCTTTTATCCTTATTGATGCTCAGAGTTTTCCATCTTAGACAAGGATGACTTCTCAGCCCTTTTGGCTTACATTTAAGAGTCCTTTATAACTTTTCTGCTTTTTGATATGATAAACTTTCTGTTATATTAATTTTTTATTCTCCCTATCTTGAACCATTAGTAATTTCTATGAGGAATGTGGTTCCATTTGGTGTGACATGGTTTTCAAGAACATAACCTGATTATTGGAAAGGCTCATTGATTCTATTATTGTTGTCCAATGTAGTGAATTATGAGAGCAGAGCTGTGAACCTGGAGGGTACAGCTATGGGCCTTAGAGGATTATTCCTAGGACTTGAAAATTAATGGAGTTTGCTCAGCTGGATTTCAAAATTGCTTGAGACCAGTAACTCCTTTTCTGCCCTTTATTCCTCCCTTTTTGAATGAGAAATACATGACTGTTAGCTAATGCTTGTACTATCATTTTGTTTTAGAAGAGAATTACTGTTTTCTTGAATTTCAAAGGTTCACAGATAGAAATTTTACTACGGAATGGATCATATCAGAGTCTCATTCGTACCTAATTTAGATGATGTAGTGAGATATTTTACTCTTGAGCTGATGAGACATGAAATTTTGGACTTGAGCTGATGCTTAAGTCATACAATTTTGGACTTGGGTTAAGACTTTTGGTGACCTTGGGATGGGGATGAATGTATTTCGTATGTGAAAAGAATGTTACTCATTAGGAGCTAGAGGGTTATGATAGGCTGAATAATGATCCTTGGAACCTTCACATATATTATCTTATATGGTTCGTTAGTCAAGGTTCATTAGTCAAGGTTCATTAGTCAAGGTTCTCCTATCAACAGGGCTGATAGGATAGATATATATGAAAGGGAGTTTATTAAGGTGTATTGACTCACATGATCACAAGATGAAGTCCCACAATAGGCCTTCTGCAAACTGAGGAGCAAGTAAGCTAGTCCAAGTCTCAAAACCTCAAAAATAGGAAACGGACAGTGCAGCCTTCAGTCTGTGGCCAAAGGCCTGAGAGCCCCCAGAAAATCACTGGTGTAGGTCCAAGAGCCCAAGGGCTGAAGAATTATCTCCGAGGGCAGGAAGCATCCAGCATGGGAGAAAGATGGAGGCCAGAAGACCCAGGCAGTCAAGTCCTTCCATGTTCTTCTGCCTGCTTTATTCTAGCTGTGCTGGCAGCTAATTAGATGGCACCCATCCAGATTGAGCGTGGGCCAATAGGATATATATCCTATTAGTTCTGTCCCTCTATAGAACCTTGACTAATACAGATTTTGGTACCAGAAGTGGTTCTGGAGGAACAAAATGTTAAAGATGGAGTTATTTCTTTGGTTTTAGGGTTTCTGGAGTTGGATGCTTAATATGATTAGACCCAAAAATGCTAAGGACTCTAATTCTAGTAGTATGGAGAACACTGATAGTCCTTGGCATAAACTTCTTAGAGAGTTATGCAAAATAAATGCATTTGACACTCCCGATTCACCTCTCATGAGAGGCAAGGAGTTTAGTGGCTTTATACATAATACCTTTGACCATATGTGGAGAACCAAGGAACATAATGAAGCTGGTTGGTTGCTCCTAAGTTCAGTGGACAAAGTGATAAAAGAAAATTATCAACTCAAGGATTATGTCTCCCAGCTTCAAAAACAGATACTGAGCCTCAAATCTGCTAAGATTGCCCTGAATGAGAGTCTTATCTCCTGTAGTGAAAGAGTTGAAGTTGTGGAAAAACAGACACAAGCTCGTATCATGTGAGTGGCTGACCTGCAACAAAAGGTGCATGTCCAGCCTCACCAGGTGTTTACTGTTAAAGTGAGGGCATTGATTGGAAAAGAATAGGACCCTGCAACTTGGAATGGGGATGTGTGGGAGGACCCTGATGAAGCTGGGGACACCGAGTTTGTAAACTCGGACGAATCTTTTTTGCCAGAAGGAACAACTTCCCCATCCCCAGTAGTGGCAACATCCCCTCCCTGACCCACGTTGCCATCAGCCTTTCCACCTTTGTCTGAGGAGATAAACTCTGCATTGCCTGAGGCAACAGTGATGGCCTCCCCCGAGGCAGATGTCAGGCAAAATAATGTTGATTATCCTCAGGAGCTACACCCAACACCCCTGTTTGCTTCTAGACCTACAACTAAAGTCCTGGTAGGTCCCTAGAGGTGAGGTTGAGAGTGTGGCCCATAAAGAGGTATGCTACACTTAAAAAGAACTGTTTGAGTTCTGTAATTTATACAAACAGAAATCTGGAGAACAGGCATGGGAATGGGTATTAAGGGTATGGGCTAATGGTGGGAGGAACACAGAGTTGTATCAGGCTGAATTTATTGATTTGGGCCCACTAAGTAGGGACTCTGCTTTTAATGTTGCATCTCAAGGAGTTATAAAAGATTCCAATAGTTTATTTGCTTGGTTAGCTGAAATGTGGATTAAAAGAGGGCCCACTGTGAGTGAGCTGGAAATGCCTGATCTCCTTTGGCTTAATGTAGAGGAAGGCGTGCAAAGGCTTAGGGAGATTGGGATGGTGCATTAGTCATGTCAGACCTACTCATCCCAGCTTGGAGGGTCCAGAAGATATACCCTTGACCAATGCCTTGCAAAATAGATTTGTGAGGGCAGCACCTGCATCTTTGAAGAACCCTGTAATTGCTCTTCTCTGTATATTAGATCTAACAGTGGGAAACAGAGTGACTCAACTACAAAAATTAAATACAATGGGAATGGATCCCAAAGGAGCAGAGGCCAAGTGGCAGCACTCAACTGTCAAAGGCAAGGTGAGCTACCATAATGGACAGCAGAGACAAAGCAGCAATCAGAGTAGTCTGACTCATGTAAACCTCTGGCATTGACTAATTAACCGTGGTGTTCCTAGAGGTGAAATTGATAGGAAGCCTACTGCATTCCTACTTACTTTGTATAAGGAGAAAACTTCTAGGTCAAATAGACAAAAGACTAATTTGAATTATTAAAATAGAGAATCATGGCCCCTGAATCAATTTCCAGACTTGAGCCAGTTTACAGGCCCAGAACCCTTTGAATGAAGGGAAGGCCAGGTTCTCTTAAGCAAGGATCCCACTATATTACTGATAATTTATGCAGTGAATCTCTCTCTTATCCTTCCCCAAGGAGACCTCTGGCCTTTTACCAGGGTAACTGTGCACTGGGGAAAGGGAAATTATCAGATATTTCGAGGACTACTGGACACTGGCTCTCAGCTGACGTTGATTCCAGGGAACCCAAAACATCACTGTGGTCCTCCAGTTAAAGTAGGGGCTTATGGAGATCAGGTAATAATGAAACTGTAGCTCAGGTCTGACTTACAGTGGGTCCAGTGGGTCTCCGGACTCATCCTGTGGCCATTTCCCCAGTGCCAGAATGCATAATTGGCATAGACATACTTAGCAGCTGGTAGAACCCCTACATTGGTTCCCTGTTAGGGTGAGAGTTACTGTGGTGGGAAAGGCCAAATGGAAGCCATTAGAGCTGTCTCTACCTAGAAAAATAGTATATCAAAAACAATATTGCATCCCTGGAGGGATTGCAGACATTAATGCCACCATCCAGGACTTGAAAGGTGCAGGGGTGGTGACTCCTACCACATCCCCATTCAACTCTCCCTTTTGGCCTGTAGGGAAGACAGATGGATCTCAGAGAATTATAGTGGAATATCATAAACTTAACTACGTGGTGACTCCAATTGCAGCTGCTGTGCCAGATGTGGTTTCATTGCTTGAGCAAATTAATACATCTCCTGGTACCTGGTGTGCAGCCATTTACTTGGCAAATGCCTTTTTCTCCATTCCTGTCCATAAGGCCTACTAGAAACAATTTCCCTTCAGCTGGCAAGGCCAACAATATACCTTTACTGTCCTACCTCAGGGGTATATCAACTCTCAGGCTTTGTGTCGTAATCTTATTTGGAGAGACCTTGATCACTTTTCTCCTCTGCAAAAGGTCAAGAGATAAAGACCATCCTGGCCAACATGATGAAACCCCGTCTCTACTAAAAATACAAAAAATTAGCCAGTTGTGGTGGGAGGCACCTGTAATCCCAGCTACTTGGGAGGCTGAGGCAGGAGAATCGGCTGAACTCGGGAGGCGGAGGTTGCAGTGAGCCGAGATGGTGCCATTGCACTCCAGCCTGGGCAAAAAGAGTGAAAATCCATTTCAAAAAAAAAAGATATATCACACAGGTCCATTACATTGGTGACATTATGCCGATTAGATCCAGTGAGCAAGAAGTAGCAAACACACTGGACTTATTGTTGAGACATTTACATGCCAGTCAATGGGAAATTAATCTGAGTATACTCAGGGAACTTATATCTCAGTAAAATTTCTAGGGGTCCAGTGGTGTGGGACCTGTCGAGATATTTCTTCCAAGGTGAAGGATAAGTTGCTGCATTTGGCGCCTCCTACAACCAAGAAATGTGCCTATTGGGCCCATTTGGATTTTGGAGGCAACACATTCCACATTTGGGTGTGTTACTTTGGCCCATTAATTAAATGACCCAAAAGGTTGCCAGTTTTGGATGGGGTCCAGAACAGGAGAAAGCTCTGCAACAGGTTCAGGCTGCTGTGCAAGCTGCTCTGCCACTTGGGTCATATGACCCAGCAGATCCAATGGTGCTTCAGGTGTCAGTTGCAGATAGGGATGCTGTTTGGAGCCTTTGGCAGTCCCTATAGTTGAATCACAGTGGAGGCCCCTAGGATTTTGGAGCAAGGCCCTGCCATGTTCTGCAGATAACTATTCTCCTTTTGAGAGACAGCTTTTGGCATGTTACTGGGCTTTGGTGGAAACTGAACATTTGACTATGGGTCAGGAAGTCACCATGTGACCTGAACTGCCTATCATGAACTGGGTGCATTCTAACCCATCTAGCCATAAACTGGGTCATGCACAGCAGCATTCCATCATCAATGGAAGTGATATATACATTATCAGGCTTGAGCAAGTCCTGAAGGCACAAGTAAGTTACATGAGGAAGTGGCTCAAGTGCCCATTGTTTCCATTTCTGCCACCTTGCCTTCTCTCCCGCAGCCTGCACAGATGGCCTCATGGGGAGTTCCCTATGATCAGTTGACAGAGGAAGAGAAGACTAGGGCCTGGTTCACAGATGGTTCTGCATGATATGCAGGGACCACCTGAAAGTGGACAGCTGCAGCACTACAGCCCCTTTCTAGGAAATCCTCAAAAGACAGTTGTGAAGGGAAATCTTCCCAGTGAGTAGAACTTTGAGCAGTGCACCTGGCTGTGCACTTTGCACAGAAGGGGAAATGGCCAGATATGCAATTACATAATGATTCATGGGCTGTAGCCAAGATGGTCAGGGACTTGGAAGAAGCATGATTGGAAAATTGGTGACAAAGAAATTTGGGGAAGAGGTATATGAATGGACATTTCTGAGTGGTCAAAAACTGAAGATATTTGTATCACATGTGAGTGCTTACCAATGGGTGGCCTCAACAGAGGAGGATTTTAATAATCAAGTGGGTAAAATGACCCGTTCTGTGGACAACACTCAGTCTCTTTCCCCAGGCACCCGTGTCATCACCCAATGGGCCTATGAACAAAGTGGCCATGGTGGCAGGGATGGAGGTTATGCCAGGGCTTAGCAACATAAACTTCCACTCACCAAGGCTGACTTGGCTATTGCCACTGCTAAGTACCCAATTTGCCAGCAGCAGAGACTGACACTGAGCCCTTGATATGGCATCATTTCTCAGGATGATCAGCCAGCTACCTGGTGGCAGGTTGATTATATTGGACCTCTTCCATCATGGAAAAGGCAGAGGTTTGTCCTTACTGGAATAGACACTTACTCCGGATATGGGTTTGCCTGTCCGGCAAACAATGCTTCTGCCAAGACTACCATCCGTGGACTCACAGAATGCCTTATCCACCATCATAGTATTCCACACAGCATTGCCTCTGACCAAGGCACTCACTTTATGGCCAAAGAAGTGTGGCAGTAGGCTCATGCTCATGTAATTCACTGATCTTACCATGTTCCCCGTCATCCTGAAGCAGCTGGATTGATAGAACAGTGGAATGGCCTTTTGAAGTCACAATTACAACACAAACTAGATGACAATACTTTGCAGGGCTGGGGCAAAGTTCTCTAGAAGGCCATGTATGCTTCGAATCAGAGTCCAATATATTGTACTGTTTCTCCCGTAGCTAGGATTCACGGGTCCAGGAACGGTTGGAAATGGAAGTGACACCACTCACCATCACCCCTAGTGATCCACTTGCAAATGTTTGCTTCCTGTTTCCATGACATTACGTTCTGCTGGCCTAGAGGTCTTAGTTCCAAAGGGAGGAATGCTGCCACTAGGAGACACAAAAACGGTTCCATTAAACTGGAAGTTAAGATTGCCACCTAGACACTTCAGGCTGCTCCTATCCTAAAGTCAACAGGCTAAGAAGGGATTTACAGTGTTGGCTGGGGTGACTGACCTGGACTATCAAGATGAAATCAGTCTACTATTCCATAATGGAGGTAAGGAAGAGTATGCATGGAATACAGGAACTCCATTAGGGCGTCTCTTAATATTACTATGCCATGTGATTAAGGTCAATGGGAAACTACAGCAGCCCAATCCAGGTGGGACTGCAAATGGTCCAGACCCCTCAGGAATGAAGGTTTGGGTCACTCCACCAGGAAAAAACCATGACCTGCTAAGGTGCTTGCTGAAGGGAAAGGGAATACAGAATGAGCAGTAGAAGAAGGTAGTCATCAATACCAGGTATGACTACGTGACCAGCTGCAGAAACGAGGACTGTAGTTGTCATGAGTATTTCCTCCTTCTTTTGTTAAAAACATTTTTGTTCATGTATACACTTGTACTAAGAAAATATCTTCATTTTATTTCCTTTTCCTTTATCATGTGACGTAAGTTTTATTGACTTCATATCGACATTTAAGTATTGTTAACTTTATGTAATAGTATTTGGATTGGGGGTTGGTGCGTTTTTGGTTGTACAAAGGAAGTTGTATTGTGTTAGGTGTAATTGTAACCTTATTATTGCTTTGTTTGAGGATTATGTATGATCTCAGGAGATGTGTATGGGTTCAAGCTGACAAGGGGTGGGTTTGTGATGGTTAATACTGAGTGTCAACTCAAGTGGATTGCAGGATACAAAATATTAATCCTAGGTGTGTCTGTGAGGGTGTTGCCAAAGGAGATTAACATTTGAGTCAGTGGGCTGAGGAAGGCAGATCCACACTTAATCTGTTGGGCACAAACTGATTAGCTGCCAGCAAATATAAAGCAGGCAGAAAAAAGTGAAAGGTGAGACTGGCCTAGCCTCCCAGCCTACGTCTTTCTCCCATGCTGCATGCTTCCTGCCCTCAAACATCAGACTCCAAGTTCTTCAGTTTTGAGACTCGGACTGGCTCTCCTTGCTTCTCAACCTTGCAGATAGCCTATTGTGGGACCTGTGATCATGTAAGTTAATGTAAGATATATATATATGAGAGAGAGTATATATATGAGAGAGAATATATATATATATATATATATATATATATATATATATATATATATATATCTCCTATTTTGTTCTGCTCCTCTAGAGAACCCTGACTAATACATCAGTTTTAGAATGATAATACCACTATTACCACCAAAAATCTGATTACCAAAAATGGTTTAATTTTAGATTATTTCCCACTGAGAGTGTAAAATCAAATTACTGTGTCTTAAATTCATTTGTAATAGATCTTCTCTGTGTGATTATGCCACCAACTGGAGATTGAGTTAGCTTCATTTGTTTCATTTTTAGATTTTAATGATTGCTTTTTGATTGAATTTTCTCTTAGAACCATGTAAAATATTTTTATGATTCCAACATTAAATCTACAAATCAAGAAGTTTGGCTTCTTTTTCTGTCTTTTCTGCTATCTCCTTCTCCCTTTATAAGCACATGTTTTTTTAAAAAATTACTGGACAAATGTCATTGATGTATTTTAAAGAACTTCTCAGAGAACACTTGTTCTTCACTATGCATTAGCAATATAAATAAAAACCTAAGGTCATGGAAAATTTTAAGTATATTAAAAGAAGACAGAAAAACTGTTTGAAGCACCCTGGACTCACCATCAACCTTGCAATCAATTAACTAATGGCTCCTGTTTTTTCACCTGTAACTCTCACACATTTTTCCTCTTCTTGCACTATTTTGAAGTAAAAGCCCAAATACTACATCATTTTATCTATAAATGTTTTATTAAATATTTCTAAATGACAAGGAATCTCAAAAATAAGTAAAATTATTACATCAGTGATTCTTTAATAGCATCAAATAAAAACTTTAAGCTTGCATGTCATAATCCATTTTTATAATTATCCTTTTTGAAATAGAATACAAATAAGGTTCACTTACAGCAAATTTTTCTTTACAAATATTTTCTCTTTAATCTGGAGGTTCCTTTTGTATAGGGAAGAATAAATTGTTTCTTACAATTAATTTTATTTTATTGCTATTATTGATAAAACCATATTAATTTTCCTGTAGATTTTGCACAGTTGACATTTTACAGATTGTATTCCTGTGATATAGGTTGAGATATTTTTCAATGTATTCCCTCTAAATTGGTATTTTGATCTAGGATCTTGTAAGATTTCTTCAAAATGGTGTTTTGTTTTTCCATCAAAAGGTACATACTGCATGGTTCTCTCTCTTTCTCTCCCTCTCCCTCCTCCCCCTTCTCTTTTTCTTTCTTTATTTCTTTGTCTTTGTGATGATCAATTCTTAGATGCATTAATTCATTAGGGGTTGCAAAATGATGATAATTTAATTCTATTGTTATGGTCTTCATTTTTAACTGGAATTCTTCCATAAAGTGAAATGTCTCATGTCCTGTTCGACTATACAATGATATCATTCACATAGGGAGACAGGCAGGATAATATTTGATTCTTTCCTTCCTTTGTTTTTTTTTTTTTTTTTGCAAGTTTTCAAAATAATTAGAAATTATTTTTGCAAGTTTTCAAAATAACCCCTGGCATCCATCCACAAACATAAGTTGTTCCCTTTTTTGCCCCACTTTTTAATTTTTTAAAAAAGTCATTATGAACTCAAGAATTTAAACATATTTGATGTATTTCCACTCACTGAAATCATCATCATTATTAGTGCTCAAATTGTTTCATCCATGGACTCTTCAATTTGGCTTCTAAATCATTTTGACACAATTGTAGTAGTTTTAATAGCTTCCCTCATTTTGGTATATTTCATGCTTATCTTGTATACTTCTTGCCCTAAATTTGAATCAGTCATTTCTCTGAGGAGACCAGCTTCTTTTTAGAGTAAAATGCTATTTCCAGGCCACAACCTGGGTGCTACAGGCGTACATCATTTACCACCAGATTGATCATTATTTTTAGGCCTTCTCTATAGATAAAACTAGCAATGTGTAATTAATTTATTACCATTTTAATTCAGGACCACAGAGTTTTTTTTAATGAAACCTCTTTTATATTACATCTTTATATCTTCTTTCCCACTAGGTAAATCCCAGTTACCAATAACACTGGTAAAATTAGTCTTTCAAATAATGACTCACTCACTGGATCCCACATTACACAACAAGTGTATCAGAAGAACAATACCCACACTACTACCGACAATATGATTATTAAGACAGCTTAAAAATTATTTGTAATTTCTTTACCTTTATGATTTGTATTCACTGGGAATATGCAGTCAAATTGCCATATTTTAAAGTCATTTGGAGTAGTTTCTGTAAGACTGGTAATGCCTCTAGCTGGATACTCATACATTAATTTAATTTATTAAAAAAGTGAGTATATTTTATTTTTAGTACAGTCTTAGATTTATGGAATCATTTAACAGATGGTATAGAGTTTCATATAATCACCTAACCACCTCTCCCTCCTCAGCATCCTCTATTATTAACATCTTGCATTCATGTGGTACATTTGTTAAAATTAACAAACCATTAATACATTATCATCAACTATAGTCCATCATTTATATTAAGATTCATTCTTTGTGTTGTACATTCTATGCGCTTTGACAAATGTATAATGACAGGTATTCACCATGACTGTTTCACACTGACTAGTTTTCTCACCTAAAAGTCCTCTGTGCTTCACTTATGCTTTCTTCCCCTACCCCTCCCCTGAAACTTGGCAACCACTGATCTTTTAATTATTTTAACTGTCTATATAGTTTTGCCTTTTCCAAAATGTCATATTGTTGGAATCACACAGTAAGTAGCGTTCTCAGACTGAGTTCTCTCATTCAACAATATCCATTTTGGATTCCTCCATGTCTTTTTATGGCTTCATAGTTTAATAATTTCTGTTTGTCAGTGAATAACATTCCTTTCCATTGTGTGGATATAGCACAGTTTATTTATCCAGTAACCTGGTGAAGGATGTCTTGGTTGTTCAGTGTTTTGCAATGAATTAAGCTGCTGCCATAGACATTCATGTGTGGTTTTTGTGTGGACAGAGGTTCTCCACTTAATTGGGTAAGTACCTAGAAGTGGAATTGCCAGATTTTATGGTAAGCCCATGTTTGGGTAACTTATGTGAAATGTGTAAGGAGTATGTCCAGATTCATCTTTTTGCATATGAATGTCCAATCTTCCCAGCATCAGTTCTTGAAAAGACTATCTTTCCTCCATTAAATTGCCTTTGCTCCTTTGTCGAAGGTCACTTGGCTATATTTGTGTGGATCTAGCTTTTATCACTATCCCTCCATCCTATGCCTTCCATTCCGTGCAGTTGATCACTTAAAAAATTATGTACCCACTCACTGTAATAAATAAAAGGTAGCATACTATACATATTTTACTTGCATCTAGTTGCCTTGGTCAGTAACTTCAAAACAATATTTAATAGCAAGGGAGTCAGCAGATAGGCTTTTCTCTTCTTGATTGTTGCAGGATAGTCTCCAATGTTTCCCTGTTAAGGGAGACCAGCTTTTGGATTAAAGGATAGACAGGTAGAATAGATAGATACATAAAATCATGTTAACATCTCCATCAATTCCTATTTTACTGAATGCTTTTATAAATGAATGGGTAGTAAATTTTGTCAAATGCCTTTCCTGTGTCCATGGAGATAACAGTATTACTTTTCTCTTTAACTTCATTGAGATGAATTATAAGTGTCCCAATGTTGAAGCACACATATATTCTTAGAGTTAACCCCATTTAGTCACAAGACTCATGCTTAATGTGTTGTTGGATTCTGTTTCCTAACATAACTTATATAAAAATTCTATAGTATTATTTATAAGTGAGATTAATCTGTACTTTTTTTATGGGACAATCTTTGTCAGGTTTTGTAATAATGTAATAATTGTTTCATAAAATTAGAGTTAGCAGAATTCTCCTATGAAATCTGGGCCTAGTGCTCTTGAGTGGGGATCTCTTTAACTACTATTTTTCTTTCTTTTGTGGAAAATGATCTGTTTAGACTGTTTCCACTGGAGTTATTTTTGGTAAGGTGTAGTCTTCTAAAAAGAAACTATTCCTTTTATATTGATTTGTTAATCATCTATTTCAGGGGTCCCCAACCCCCAGGGCTGTGGACCAGTACAGGTTGCTTCGTGGTCTGTTAGGAACCGGGCCACACAGTAGGAGGTCAGTGGTGGGCTAGTGAACATTACCACCTGAGTTCAGCCTTCTGTCAGATCAGTGAGAACATTAGATTCTCATAGGAGCACGAACCCTATCGTGAACTATGTACGTGAGGAATCTAGGTTGCACACTCCTTATGAGAATCTAATGCCTGATGATCTGAGGTGAAAGACTTTCATCTTGAAACCATCCGGTATCACTAAGTCTGGAGAAATTGTCTTCCACAAAACTGGTTCCTGGTGCCAAAAAGATTGGGCATCACTGATCTGTATCTTCCTTCTCATGCATTGTTTTCTCTACTGTTAATTTTTCTGGAATTTTAGTTCCAGTTTGTTTTCGATGTGTTTTTATTTATGCTGTTCTTTGTTTGTTAGACAACAATACATTTTAAAAATGGATTTGATGGCATTTATTGTCCAGATCTCTTCAATTATCCTCCTGAAATTAACCTTATTTTTGTCTAAGGAGGAATTTGAAGGTGGGATCTTGGCAAACTTCGTGAGTTCTTAGAAGTCTGAGAATATTTTTTTCCCATCAATTTAAATGACATACTGGCAAATATAAAATTCTACAATCAGAGATATGTTCCTTCTGCAGATTAAAAATAATACTGTATTGACTTCTTGCTTCTTTTAAATGTAATTCTTGTTTTTTTTCTCCAATATGTCTAGTTTTTTATTTTGGAAGCTTTCAGAATTTTATCTTGTTTTTTATGTTATCACATTTTACTACAATATGTCTAAGGGTAAGGTTTTTTGTCTATTGTTTTGTGGTCTGTATGGGCCCCTTTCAGCTTTCTTTAAATTGGGCAATTTTATTTTCCTTATTTTATCAAATATTTCTTCATTAGTCTTTTAAAAAATCTCCATCTATTCTTCTATTCTCTATACATTTTCACTTTGATTTCTGATCTCCACAAGTCTTATTTTCTTTTATATGTCTGATCAGTATCTTTTCTTGCTGCATTTTGGGAAAGTTCCTTAGTCTTATATTCTAGCTCACTAATTTGTTTTACAAACTGGTGTTCTTTATTCACCTATCATGCTTTTCACATCTCACATTTGACCTTGTTCTTTTTTCTGTCTTCTTAGTACTACTAACAATACTAATGTCTTCCGTTCCCTGCTTGAGAATATTTATTATGCTTATTTGGATTACTTATGCCAACAGTTCTTCTTCATAAGGTTATTGTTGTTGATTTTATTATTTTTAGAGTTGTAGCCCTCAGCTGTCTGTAAAGTCATATTTCGCAAGGGATAACAAGGGATTTCAGACTTTATTGACTTTTCTACAGTCAGAAATACATTTTATCTCTTGACTCAATATATATTGATGAAAAGTATTTTAAAATATATTTGATATATATTACAAAATATTTATCATCATGTTAAGCAATGCACTCTATTATTTCTTAGTCAGTTTGATTTTATTGAAAAATACCAGTGCTCCGTACTAAAGTGATTTAATCATTTGTTAATGGGTAAATACCTACAGTTTGAAAACTCTATGAGAATTTACGTTAGGGAAGGGCTAAAGGTCAGGCATAGTTAAGAAGGAGGGGTTAAAGTGTTGTGCCCTAGAGCCCTAGGCATCACATAATCCCTCAGATGAATCTAGTTTCCTTTATTTCATTAGGCAATAACTCTGTTTAGGCATTCATATCTAAATTCTTAGAGAGGAGCAGACTATGAGATGGCAATCTCTTTAGGTAATAAATTACCACCTTTGTAATTTTTTGGAGAAGGGTTGGATGGATGACTATTCATGGGACACTGGTCAGCTTACACCTATGCCAGCTCCTCATCCCCAAAGGCTGCTGTAAGAATACCCACAGCCATAGAAATCAGTTACTGCTGATTCTGAGGCCAAGGAACAAGCAATGATTATTCCAAGGCAATATGGGCTGAGATAAGAGCATAATTTAAAAATATTTGCCCAGGTCTATATTTACTGCTGCTGCTTGGCTGCTCTTGACCCTAGAGGAACACCCTGTCACTCCCAGACCAATTCACATGGCCTTTCATCTCTCCAGAGTTCCTTACAGCTTTTGTTATTTCTTCAGATCAATGCTCCTTTTCCTTCCACAATTTTTCCAGAGGGCATCTTGTTTGGGAAAATCCAGTGGATTGTGTTTAGGAAAAGACCTATGTTAAGTCTTTTAGGAGCTCTTAAAATTTGCAGGCTCAAAATCATGCTTTTTCGTGGTCAAGGAAGGACTCAGTGATCAATCTGAGATGAATCTATCTCAGAGTAGAAATCAGGTTGATAGAAAGAACATACAGGTTTACTTATTTTTTCTTTAAGACTACCTTTGCATTTTATTTTCTTCTATTGCCTACGTAGCATTCATTCTAACAATTTCCAGGCTGTGTTTAAGGATGCATTTTGGCAGTATCTGCGTAATCAAAACTACACAGGGGACTTCAGTCACAAATGCACTGGGAATGCAGTGAATCTAAAGAGCTCAGGGAAAACAGCCTTTGCATTTGTCTGAATTTTGTGGCTCATTTAATGTAGTTCAGGTCACTGCATATGTGGTAATAAGTATACATGGGGGTTATCCAACAAGCAAAGGGATATGCCTCTAACTCTATCATATGATATGAAGAACTCCAAAAAACACCTCTCCCCTAAAAATCACCTCCATCCTACTCTGACCTTTTCTTCAGGTTGGCCTTAAATCATCTATCCTATTTTGCAATTTCTGTTATTCCTAATTCCTTTGAGTTAAACAATAAGGACCACAGAACTGTTTCTAAGTCTCGCTGAGAAAAGACCTTCAGTATGCATTTTAGTACACGTCTTGATTAGTGATCACCCTCCATTCCAGTTAAGCAGGTAATCTCTTCTCCATCTGACCTCACCATCTTCCTTCACCTCTTTCTCCTCTTATGTTCTCCAGATCTGTGTCTGCCACTGCCATCCATGCAGTTGCACATAGTGATCCTCAGCTCTTTCCTCACTCTTGCTACCCCACAATCTACTGTTAGTTTTAACTTCTAAGTTTCTCTAGAATCCAGACATTTCTGTTTATCCCTGCTGCCACCATCCTAGGCATTTCTCACCGGCTGTCTCTCACAGCTTCTTGACTAGTCTCCATATCTTCAGTCTTGTCCTCCTCTAATCCATTCTCAGTCAAATGTTTTGACCATGTCAGCACTTTGCTAAAATTCTTCAATGTCACCCAATTGCCTTTAAAGCAGTTTGCCAATGTTTTTCACCCACTAAAACATACACAAGAAATACAATGCCCTTCTTTAGTATCTGCAACGAAGGCAGTTGATCTCCTAATTGCATCGCATGCCAGAGTGTGTAGGGGGAGATATAGGGGGACATATCTGAAACCTCAGAATGAGGACATTTCTGGAACACTGTAGATATTCAGTAAACATTCCTTTAGTAAATGAATGATGAATGAGACATAGGAAAAACCACCATGTTTTTTATACAATGAGGTTAAAATAGAAAAATGGAAGTCCTGATATTAGTAATAATACATTTGAAGTATAAATGGGAGTTATCAGATAAGCTAAAAGTGTTGCATGTGTTTTCCTTTTTAAAATAAATTTTGTTGTGTATATTTAAGGTAGGCAACATGACGTTATAGGATATATATATATAAATGACTACTGTAGTGGAACAAATGAGCATACCTGTCATCTTACATAGTTACCCACTATCCCTCCTACCAAGAGCAGCTATACTCTACTCATTTAGCAAAAATCAGGAATCCAATACACCATTATTAACTGTGATCTTCATGTCATACATTAGATTTTTTGACTTATCCTCCATATATGCTACTTTGTATTATTTGACCTGTATCTCCCCATTTTCTGTCCCCACCTCAACCTTGGTAACCACTGATTTATTCTCTCTCTCTCTCTCTCTCTATGATCTTTTAAAAAATAAGTTTCCACCTATAAGTAAGATCATGCAATATTTTTCTTTCTGTGATTGGCTTATTTCACTTAGCATAATGTCCGCCAGGTCCATCAATGTTGTGACAAATGGCAGGATCTCCTCTTTTTTAAAGACTGAATAATACTCCATCATGTGTGTATACACACACACACACACACACACACACACACACACACACAGACTTTCTTTATCCACTCGTCCATTGATGAACACCTAGATTGTTTCTATATCTTGGCTATTGTGAATAATGCAATAATGCTTTAATGAACATGGGAGTGTAGATATTTTTATGAGGCGGTGATTTCTTTCCCTTTAGGTATATACCCAGAAGATGAATTTCTGAGTCGTATGGTACTCATATTTTTAATTTCTTCAGGAAAACCACCATTTTTGTATAACGGCTGTACCATCTACATTCCCATAAACATTGTACAAGGCATCTCTTTTTCCTACACGCATGCTAATACTTGTTCTCTCTTGTCTTTTAGATAACAGCCATCCTAACAGGTGTGAGGTGGTATGTCATAGTGGTTTCCATTTACAATTCCCTGATGATTAGTGATGTTGAATGCCTTTTCACATATCTGCTGGCCATTTTTATGTCATCTTTGGAGAAATGTCTATTCAAGTATTTTGCCTGTTTTAAAATCAGGTTATATGTTTTCTTGCTGTTGAGTTTAATAAGTTCTTCATAAATCTTGGATATTAACCACTTGTCTGACATATGGCTTACCCTACTTTTTTCCTATTGGTAGGTTGCCTTTTGATTTTGTTGATTGTTTTCTGTGTATAAGCTTTTTAGTTTGATGTATTCCTATTTATTTATTCCTGCTTTTTTAAACAGAGCTTTTGGTGTGATAGTCAAGAAATCATTGCTAAGACCAATGTCAAGGGGATTTTCCCCTGTTTTCTTCTAGAATTTTTATGGTTTCAGGTTTTATATTTAGGTCTTTTATCCATTTTAAGCTGATTTTTGTGCATAATGTAAGATAAGAGTCAAATTTCATTATTTTGCATGTGGAAATCCAGTTTTCCCAGCACCATTTATTGAAGAGACTATCCTTTCCCCATTGTGTCTTTTTGGTGCCCTTGTTGAAAATCAGTTGACCCTATATGATGTGGTTAGGCCTTGAGTCCCCACCCAAATCTCATCTTGAATTGTAATCCCCATAATCTCTATAATCTCCACGTGTCAAGGGGGAGACCAGATGGAGGTAATTGAATCATGGGGGCAGTTTCTCCCATACGGTTCTCATAATAGTGAGTGAGTTCTCCTGAGATCTGATTTCATAAAGGGCTTTTCCCCCTTTCCTCAGCACTTCTCCTTTCTGCTGCCTTGTGAAGAAGGTGCCTGTTTCTCCTTTGCCTTCTGCCATGATTGTATGTTTCCTGAGGCCTCCCTAGCCATGCAGAACTGTGAGTCAATTAAAACTCTTTCCTTTATATACATTCCTAATAAATATTCCTTTATTTCCTGTATTCCTAAATACAGGCTCGGGTATTTCTTCATAGCAGTGTGAGAATGGACTAATACAGTATATGTTTGAATTTGGTTTTGGGCTCACTATTTTGTTCCACTTGCATCTTTATATTCTATAGCATGTTTATTGGGCTTATGAATGTCAACTGTCTGTTCAGTTGTTGAGTTAATGTAATAAAATTAAAGGTAATACACTACATCATTGAATCATATTATATAACATGTTGTTTTCTTCCTTCTCTACAGAAGAAGGGTATAGTGGAGAAATAGAGAAAACAAATATGTCTTTAAAATTATAGATGGGTATGAAAAATGTTTTCACTTCATCTTTTTCATATGGCTTATTAAGCCAAGACTTTAATTTTATATCACATTAATTTCCAAATGGATCACAGATACAAGTGGATAAATGTGGGGAACAAGTAAAAGAAAGAGAACTACACAAAACTGTAAGTACTAGGAGAAAACACAAGTGTATTTCTCTATATGAAATTTGGGAAAATGTTCCTAAATTTGACTCAATATCTGAAAGTGATAAAAGAAAAGCACAACAAATTTGATTCAACAAAATTTAAAAAGCTTACATGGCTAATTAAACACAGTAAAAACAAAACAAAACAAAACAAAAAACCGTGGGAAAATACTTGCACTTTATCATAGACTAGAGTTAATAATGCCTAAAATATGAAAAAGGAGAAAAATTCCCTATAGGAAAATATGCTAATGGTATGAAAAGACAGTTGACAGAAGTAGAAATTCAAATGGCCCTAAACCAAATGAAAAGATGCTTAACCTCATTTGCCACAAAAGTAATGCAAATTAAAAGTACTGTAGGATGGCCTGGTGCAGTGACTCATGCCTATAATTCCAGCACTTTGGGAGGCCGAGGCGTCAGGATCACCTGAGGTCAGGAGTTCGAGAGCAGCCTGGCCAACATGGTGAACCCCTGTCTCTACTAAAAATACAAAAATGAGCCAGGTATGGTGGCGGGCACCTGTAGTCCCAGCTACTTGGGAGGCTGAGGCAGGAGAATCACTTGAACCTGGGAGGCGGAGATTGCAGTGAGCCAGGATGGCAGCACTGCACTCCAGCCTGTGCGACAGAGCAAGACTCCGTTTCAAAAAAACACAAAAAGAAGAAAGAAGAAAAATAAAGTTCTGTAGGAAACATTTCTCCCCATCAAATGGGCAAAACTCTAAAGCCTCACAGCATACTTCTTTGGAAAGGCTATGGGTAAGTAGACACTTTTATATACTGCTGGTGATAATTAAGAAATACAACCTTTACAGGGAGGGATTTTTCCAAAATCTAGCAAAATTGCATAGGTATTTACCTTTGGATCCAGCAATTATATTTGTAGAAATATATCATGAAGAAACACTGGCAAACATTTGGAAAACTGCACAAGACTATTATAATATTACGGATAATAGAAAAGACTAGAAACAATCCAAATATCCATCAATAGGTGACAAGTTGAATGGAGCATGTTGAATAAACTATTGCACATCTACACAATGGAGTACTATAAAACAGTATAAGAAATCTCTCTGTATACTCTTATGGAACAATCTCTAGGATATATTGATAAGGGAAAAAACAAGGTAGTAAAAAGAAGGCAAAGTTCATCTAAACAAGTGGGAACATGGGATATGGATATGAATATTTACTAACCAATGAAAGGCTACCATAAAATAAAAGCAAAAAAAAAAAAAAAAGTTAGAAAGCTTACCTATAGAAGAAGAGAGGGATAGTGTGATACAGACAGCTATATGTTTTCAAATATACTGTGTTTTGAAGATTTGACTTTGAGGCCTTAAGGTTTTTTTTTGTTTGTTTTTGTTTTTTAACATCATTATAAAATAAAATTAAGTACAAAGCAATATTTTAAAACTGAAAACAAATAAACCTAACCCTATATCCAGTTGACCTAATGTCATAGCAAGAACTCTTTTAAATTACTTTAAAACTCAGTAATTTGATTATGTGTTACTACTAAGACATACTCAAAGAAAAGAGCTGTAAAAAATGTAAACTATTTTTAACAATCACAATCACACATGTTGGTGGTGCTGTAACTACTCTGAGAGGGCTTTACGTGTGGTGTAGGATAAAGCAAACGAGTGATTAGGTTGGTATCATTGAAAACCAAGCTTTTTCTTCTTTTATTTTTTTATTTTACTGTAAGTTCTGGGATACATGTGCAGAACGGGCAGGTTTGTTACATAGCTATACGTGTGTCCTATGGTTTACTGCACCTATTGACCCATCCTCTAAATTCCTTCCTCTCACCCCTCACCTGTTTATGTGATGGATTACATTGATTGATTTGCATATGTTGAACCAGGCTTGCATGCCAAAGATAAAGCTGACTTGATCATGGTAGATAAGTTTTTTGATGTGCTGCTAGATTTGGTTTGCCAGTATTTTATTGAGGATTTCTGCATCATTGTTCATCAGGATATTGGCCTGAAGTTTTCTTTTTTGTTGTGTCTCTGCCAGGTTTTGGTATCAGGATGATGCTGGCTTCATAAAATGAGTTAGGGAGGTGCCCCTCCTTTTCAATTGTTTGAAATAGTTTCAGAAGGAATGGTACCAGCTCCTCTTTGTACCTCTGGTAGAATTCAGCTGTGAATCCATCTGGTCCTGGGCTTGTTTTGGTTGGTAGACTATTAATTACTACCTAAATTTCAGAACTTGTTATTGGTATACTCAGGGATTCGACTTCTTCCTGATTTAGTCTTAGGAGGGTGTTTGTGTCCAGGAATTTATCCATTTCTTCTAGATTTTCTAGTTTATTTGCATAGAGGTGTTTATAGTATTCTCTGATGGTAGTTTGTATTTCTGTGGGGTCAGCGATGATATCCCCTTTATCATTTTTTGTTGTGTCTATTGGATTCTTTTCTTCTTTATTAGTCTAGCTAGTGGTCTATTTTGTTATTTAAAAAAAAAAAAACAAAAAAACAGCTCCTGGATTCATTGATGTTTTGGAGGGTTTTTTGTGTCTCTATCTCCTTCAATTCTGCTCTGATATTAGTTATTTCTTATCTTCTGCTAGCTTTTGAATTAGTTTGCTCTTGCTTCTCTAGCTTTTGTAATTATGATGTTAGAGTGTCAATTTGAGATCTCTCTAGCTTTCTGACGTGGAAATGTAGTGCAATAAATTTCCCTCTTAACACTGCTTTAGCTGTGTCCCAGAGATTCTGGTATTCTGTCTCTTTGTTCTCATTGGTTTCAAAGTACTTTTTGATTCCTGCCTTAATTTCATTATTTACCCAGGAGTCATTCAGGAGCAGGTTGTTCAATTTCCATGTAAATTGTGCAGTTTTGAGTGAGTTTCTTAATCCTGAGTTCTAATTTGATTGCACTGTGGTCTGAGAGACTGTTTGTTATGATTTCAGATCTTTTGCATTTGCTGAGAGGGTTTTACTTCCAATTATGTGGTTGATTTTAGAAAAGTGCCATGTGGCACTGAGAAGAATGTATATTCTGTTGATTTGGGGTGGATAGTTCATCTATCAGGTCAACTTGATCCAGAACTGAGTTCAAGTCCTGAATATCCTTGTTAATTTTCTGTCTCATTGATCTAATATTGACAGTGGGGTGTTAAAGTCTCTCACTATTGTTGTGTGGGAGTCTAAGTCTCTTTGTAGGTCTCTGAGAACTTGCTTTATGAATCTGGGTGCTCCCGTATTGGGTGCATATAGATTTAGGATAGCTAGCATTTCTTGCTGCATTGATCCTTTTATCATTATGTAATGCCAATGCCTTCTTTGTCTGTTTTTTTTTTTTTTTTTTTTTTGAGACGGAGTCTCGCTGTGTCACCCAGGCTGGAGTGCAGTGGCCGGATCTCAGCTCACTTCAAGCTCCGCCTCCCGGGTTCACGCCATTCTCCTGCCTCAGCCTCCCGAGTAGCTGGGACTACAGGCGCCCGCCACCTCGCCCGGCTAGTTTTTTGTACTTTTTTTTTTTAGTAGAGACGGGGTTTCACCGTGTTAGCCAGGATGGTCTCGAACTCCTGACCTCATGATCCGCCCGTCTCGGCCTCCCAAAGTGCTGGGATATCTGTTTTGATCTTTGTTGGTCTAAAGTCTGTTTTGTCAGAGACTAGGATTGCAACTCCTGCTTTTTTTCCTTTCTGCTTGCTTGATAAATTTTCCTCCACCCCTTTATTTTGAGCCTATGTATGTCTTAGCACATGAGATGGGTCTCCTGAATACAGCACATCAATGGGTCTTGACTCTTTATCCAATTTGCCAGCCTGTGTATTTTAATTAGGGCACTTAGTCCATTTACGTTTAAGGTTAGTATTGCTATGTGTGAATGCAATCCTGTCATGATGATGCTATCTGGTTATTTTGCATACTAGTTGATGCAGTTTCTTCAGAGTGACATTTGTCTTTATATTTTGGTGTGTTTACGCAGTGGCTGGTACTGGCTTTTCCTTTCCATATTTAGTGCTTCCTTCAGGAGCTCTTGTGAGGCAGGCCTGGTGGTGATGAAATCCCTCAGTATTTGGAAAACCAAGCTTTTCAACATGAGGGAAAGGAGATACAGATGTAAACCTGTAGTCCTGAATTTGAACTGGAACATCAGTTTGACATATCAAAATATCTTTGAATAAAATACATATTTCTTTGGTTGGTTCACTCTGTAAAAACCAAGAAACAGTGATCAACTCAGCTGAGCCCCACTGACACCCAGATTGGGGTACTGAAATATTTTCCACTAAAAGAAACTGGGGGTTTTAGAGAGATGAATGAATTCTGGATCTGGTTTAGGAAATGTGGAGCTACCCACCCTTCAGAAACACACACACACACACACACACACACACACACACACACACACACAAGAATCTGAATCTTATCAATGTATTATATTTCATCAAGGAGAGGCAATCAACAAAATTCAGACTGTGGAGAAACTCCATATGGCAATAGAGCCAATTTCTTCAACAACAACAACAACAAAAAATGCAAAGATTAAAACCCAGCATATTGAAGGAGAACCTACAAAGAGACAAAATGTAACAGTGAACCACAATATATGTACTTACTTGAATCACAAGTCAAATAGGCAATATTTTAAAAAGAGTGGAAAGAAGATAATTGGGGATCTGTGAACACTGATGAATATTTTAAGGATTTAAGAAAATTTTTAGGTGAGGATGGTTTTGTGTTTTAGGGTAAGCACCAAATCCTATCCAGGAGTTTAAAAATTGTTGAAGATGGGTAGTGAGTATATTAGCTTATTATTTTAGTTTCTCTACTTTTGTTTGTGTCTAAAATTTTCTGCAAGAATAGTTAAAAATATTTCCATTAATTCAAATTTGCATTGTTACTAATAGCAACAATGAAAACTCTTTTATCAAGAGAAGATTTTTGATGTTTGACTTTTCTTATTAATATTTCAAGGATGCTTATAAGATACCATTTAAGTCTGAAACTCAATTAGCTGTTCAAGCTTAACACTGGCAAATTTTCTTCCCAATTAGTTTCCTCTGCTTCATAAAAGTCATTTCAAGTAAACTGAGAGAACTAGAAACTAGAACTGAGTGATAACAAATACCTTTGAAAATTTATTTTATGATTTAATTTCATTCTAATGTAGGCTTTTAGTAATTGTATATACATTGCCAAACACTCAAAGTTTTAGAAAAACTAAATTATGTATCATATTTAGAGATATTTCTCCTATTGTTAGCTTTTTATTAAGGTATACTCCCCTTTTACTCAATCTTCTATTACTCCATTGAATAGAACAAGTTTTATATAGTAAAGTTGGAAAATCATGTCAGTGAACCAAAAACTGATTATACCTTTAGCATGTTGTTGTAATTGGCTAAACATATGGGGAAAGATTCACATCATATCCTTATTTGATACTTTTACCAAAATTAACTTTATAATGGATTAAATATTTAAATATTGAAAATGAAATAATAAAAGTAACATAATATGAATTCTTGATAAATGTTTATATAACCTATGTTGAAGAGTAACATTCTCTTGTGATATCAAGGCAGATGCTACATGAAAAGATGAGTAGACTCGAGCACACAAAAACCTTAACCAAAATATCACAAAGTACTCCTCTTCTCCCAGTTAGTGACCCACTGGTAAATGTTTAAAACATATGTAATTGAGGGTTAATATTAATATATTAAAGCCGTTTCACTTCTGAGTGGATGAGAAAAAGATAATGTCTAAGAAAAAAGAAAAAGATAATCTCTAAGAAAAAATGGACTAAGGGCATGAATAAATAATGCAGAAATAAATAGAAATCACTGATACACATGTGAAAAAATGTTTATATATGCTTGCTAGTAATAAAATAAATGCAAATTAATATGAAGATGACAATTTCTCATCTACCAAAGTGACAAAGACAAGGCGCCTGATTGGGCGGGTGTGTGATATTAGGGACTCAAGTACTGCACTGCTGGGAGAAGTAGCAATCAACACAAGTCTCTCTCAAGGCGATTTGGCAGTATTAAGACTCATAACATTTACATAACCTTTAACATGGAATTTTTTTTCTCTAGAAATTTTTTCTTGAAAAGAAAAAACAGAATGAGTGTGGAAACATTTAGCATAAATGTTTATTGCAGTGTTATTTATAATAGCAAAATACTGTAAGCAACCTGAAATCCAAGGATGAAAGAATTTGTTTAAACCCTTGGTAGATATACACAGATGTTAAAGAGGTGCTTTATTAACAGAGAAACACGTTATAGCTGTTGTTAAGTAGGAAAAGAAAGGTTCAAAGATATTTATATTGTTATTCCATATTTATTTATATATAGTCTATCAGCATTTTATATGAGAAACCTGTAATTTTGTGATACATCTAAAAAAGATGTCTTATTTCCTATTTATATTTGAAAAGATTCGATAAGAACCTATGTTGTAAAATGTAACTATAGGAAAGATCATTCAAAATATTGTAATGCTTGTTCTTTTTCTTAATTTTTTTGATTTTTAATTTTTACAAGCTAATTGTAGTTGTACATATATATGGGCTATATGTGATATTTTCACACAAACATACACTGTGTAATGATCACATCTGGGATATCCATAGCAACTGGGATATCCATGACCTCAAATATTTATCATTTCTTTGTGGTGGGAACATTCCAAATCTACTGCACCCACATTATGAGTAGGAACATGTGACATTTTTCTTTCTGTGCCTGGCTTATTTCACTTAACATATGATCCTCAAGTTCCATCCCTGTTGTTGCAAATACCAGGATATCATTCTTTCTTATGGCAGAATAATATTCCATTATGTATATATGCCACATTTTCTTTATCCATTCATCCACTGATGGACACTCAGGATAATAGCATATTTTGCCTTTTGTTAATAGTGCTGCAAAAAAACATGGGGGTGCAGACATCTCTTTGATATACTGATTTTCTTTCTTTTGGTTACTTACCCAGCAAGGGGATGCTGGATCATATCATCATTCCACTATGCAGAACCATATAGACATTCCTCAAAAATCTAAAAATAGAACTACTATAAACAACAATGTTCTTTCTTGTTGAGGCAGAGTACTGATGAACTCCAGAGGGAAAGCCCAGAATGGACAGGAACCTGCATGATGTATACTCATATTGTTATCAAGCTAAACTGAATCCATTTGCCCATAAGCAACAGAAAACTAAACACCAAAGCTCCGGGTTTTGCAGTGAGAAAGGTTTTTGTGAGTGGATTGACAAGGAGACTGGAGGAAATGCTCAAGTTGGTCTCCCCTTACTGTCCTTGTCAACATAAATTTTAGGGAGACGTTTTGAGGGTGGGGCTTTGGGTCTGGAAAGAAATGGCATTTGAGAAGTCCCTTGGGCATGTGCTGTTGACCCTGCATGCTTCTTTATGCCTTGCATGTTCAAAAAGTGGCAGCATTAGCGTGATTTGGAGGTGGAGTTTTCAGCCCTCTGTGTCAAAATGTCCCTTATGGGGTGAGTAAATCTACTCTGTAAATCTACTCTGTGCAGACTGTAGTCAGCCATGTTGGTTCCAACTAGTGTCAGCCTGCCAGCCAACTTTGTTGCAAATCCTGGGAATTTTAACAATCTATTTTCTTCTCTACTTGTTATCTTCACTGTGTTGCAAAGCAAGCTGGAGAAATTTTGCTAGTTAACAAATTCTCTAACCCTGGGGCATGCCTCAGTGCCCCCTGTCTTTTAATCACTCCTCAATCTTGTGATGATGACCATTCTAGGTATTTTCTGCTGACCAGGAGCATCAACCTTAGTTAGAGAAATGAAATTGTTTAGCACTTTGCTGTGGGAGTTCCCTGGTATCAGGCTTACATTTCAGAAATTGTTTCAACCCGGTTCTGGGAAAGAGACATTTTCAGCATCAGAGAGTTAAGAAATTGAACATTTTTCTCATAACACACAGGAGGAAATGAATAATCAGGAAAAGTTGCAATACAGGTGAGAAAAATGATCCAAAATCCTGGGGAAGCCAACTGAAAAGATTATAAAGTAGAAGAACTCTGGTTCTTTGGTAGATACTTGGTTAAGGCAGGTGGCTTCTTGTCTGATTTTCTCCAAATGTGTCTCAACTTCTGCAGTGGTATTAATGTAAATGCAACATGATGTGTTAGCTACTACACAAACAACTCCTTGCTCGGCCAGTATACAATCAAGAGTCACTCCATGATCTATACTATTTTAACCAAAGAATCTAGCACCTCTGTTTTGCCACTATGGGTAAGATGGTCTCATTGGCAAGCCTTGCCAGGGTGTTGGAAAGATTTCTAATCCTGTGTTCATGAACTGCACACCCCACCTAGTTAACAGAGTTCACCTGAAGAAATATCATGCCCCATGTGATAAGCTGCCTGACAAATATTTACTGGGCAGGGTATCTCACATAAATCTTGGCCCTTGCATATAGTTTTATGATACTAGTCCAATACTTGGCATCACTAACATTATTGATAAAGAAAGAAATGAGTAGGTACCCGAGTAAACAGAACCCTCCTATATGACAGCTGTCAAGGTATTCATAGGTCCAAGACTGGCCATTTGTTCTGCAAGTAAAGATATATCCTGAAGAGGGCACACAGAATACTAAACATGTTGTTAAAATTCAAGTTTTTGGGAATTTCATTTAGGACTTGGTCAAGCCAGGGGTCAGTTTATGGTGGTGTCCAGGAGGAGTCATCTATTGTACAAACTGGTAGGGAAGTGGGTGGTCCTTGAAGGTATACTCAATTCCTTCTTGACATAATGGTGTAGACCTGTACTTTGACATAATGGTTTAGACTTTCTTGACATAATGATGTAGACCTGTACTTTAATATAATGGTGTATACATTCTTGAAATAATGGTGTAGACCTGTACTTTGAGGATGCATTAATTCATCTCTTCTGGACTGCAGGATAGGAAACAGGAAGCAGAAAGTAAATGTTGTTATGTAAATAGATGATTTCAGTCCTTCCATTAGCCAATATCTGGTGTATGTGGGCATAGGCCTCTTTGTGCTTGCATTGTTTTTCAGCTGTTAGCATAGGTGTGTCTTTGTGGGAACTGTTACTGGAAAACAGGGAACTGACAATTCTCCATCAGCCAATCTGACTCGATAGGTTATACCTATGGTTTTGTTTTTATTTTTGTTTTTGTTTTTATCATAGGTCATCATGAAATTTGGCATGCTAGAGAAATGGGTCACAGGGATAATTAGGAGATCAGCAAGGTTAAGTACAGAGGAGGTTCTTGGATCACATATGCAACACTAAGTAAAATCCCCAAAGTGGCAAGAGATTGGGAAATTTGTATTAAGGAAAAATTCCCATGCTATGGTTAAAGCAAGTGAAAGGATATTGTTAAGAAGAAGGAGGGGTGGATAATTTTAACAGAGGGAATGAAGAGCCTTAATGATCATCAAGAAATGATTTAATTTTTTCAAGTAGTAACACACACACAAATCACAAATTAATAGAAATTTAGGACAAAGCAAGCAACAAGTAGATCAAGAATTTAAGAGGCATACATGTCTTCTCTTGTGGCTTTCTTTTGAAAAGCAGCTAAGAGCAGCCAAAGGCTCACAAAAACAGGAGGCTGAGAGAAGTCTGTGTCAGAGGTATGCTTCCAATAGATGTTGGGGTGGCCTTAGCCCTTATGGAAATCCTCAGCACAGTTCCCATTCTATTGGCAGGGCTGTGGGGATAGGGTCAATCTGCTGAACCGGAACCACCTTGACACGAGAGTGGTGAATCCAAGGCGTGACTTCCTATAATTTAACAGAGGAATGAGTTACCAGGCATACTTCATAAGGCCCCCACATACCCGGGATGCAGCTTATCTTCCGAATGTTTGTTCTTCCAAGATTTAAGCACCATCCAGTCTCCTAGAGTCAAATGATGAAGAGGCATATCTGTAACAGACCTTAACCTGCTGGAGGCAAACTTATGAATAGCAGTTAAAGTGGCACCTGGGGATTGGACATATCTGATGAGATCTGGTTCTCTTACCCTCCATGTCTCCAAGGCCCTAGGTCAAGCTCATTTTGAAGGAAGGGTATCTCATAAAGTTTTTTGTAAGGGCTCAATTGGAGCTACTTTGTGGGGGCCACCCTCACTCTAAGCAGTGCAACCAGCAGCACCTTATCCCAGGTCAAATTAGTTTCTTGACAAATTTTAGCCAGAGCTTTTTTTAGAGTGTAGTTCATCTTTTCTATCATTCTTGTTGAGTGGAGTCTCCTTGAAGAATGGAGTTTCCATTGTACTCCCAGAGCTCCAGAGACTTCCTGTGTCATTCTAGCAATGAAGGCTGCTCCACTGTCACTTTGCATTGAGGAAGGCAGTCCAAACCTAGAAATGGTTGATATTAGTAAGGTTTTGCCTACTTCAGAAGACTTTTCTGTCCTATTAGGAAGGACTTATACCTATCTTGCAAAAGTATCCACAATAGTAGCAGATACCTCAAGTTTCTGGCAACCTTCAGCATCATGGTGAAATCCGTTTGCCAGTCCTCACTGGTGGGTTTGTTTTTTTTTTTTTTAACTTTTCTCGCTTCTTTTCCTTCTACCTCCTCTTTCTCTCCTTCCTCATCTTCCTCCTCCTCCTTCTCCTCCTCCTCCTTCTCCTCCTTCTCCTCCTCCTCCTCCTCCTCCTCCTCCTCTTCTTCTTCTTCTTCTTCTTCTTCTTCTTCTTCTTCTTCTTCTTCTTCTTCTTCTTCTTCTTCTTCTTCTTCTTCTTCTTCTTCTCCTTCTCCTTCTCCTTCTCCTTGTCCTTCTCCTTCTTCTTCTTCTTCTTCTTCTTCTTCTTCTTCTTCTTCTTCTTCTTCTTCTTCTTCTTCTTCTTCTTCTTCTTCTTCTTCTTCTTCTCCTCCTCCTCCTCCTCCTCCTCCTCCTCCTCCTTCTCCTCCTCCTCCTCCTCCTCCTCCTCCTCCTCCTCCTCCTCCTCCTCCTCCTCCTCCTTCTTCTTCTTCTTCTTCTTCTTCTTCTTCTTCTTCTTCTTCTTCTTCTTCTTCTTCTTCTTCTTCTTCTTCTCCTCCTCCTCCTCCTCCTCCTCCTTCCTCCTCCTCCTCCTTCTTCCTCCTCCTCCTCTTCCTCCCCTTACTCTTCTTACTCTTCTTCATCTGCTTCTGCTTCCTGATTTTTAGAGATAGGGTCTTGCTATGTTGCCCAGGCTGGTATTGAACTCCTGGGATCAAAAGATCCTCCTGCCTTGGCCACCCACATTGCTGGGATTATAGGCCTGAGCCTCAGCCCCTGACCCCTCACCTGGTCTTAATCTCCTGGCTTGAACTCCTTTTATGACTGAGATGGACCAGTCTTTCTGTTATGGAGTAACCCTTTTTTTCTAAGGGATGATTTAATTTGTTTCCCTGGTTCCCTACTTCCTACCTAGACCTTTAGAAAAGGAAATATAGCCTTTTACCCTCTCCTTCATCAGACACTCCCTACAGGGCAAGGTCATCTATTTCCTGGAGAGTTAATAATCAATTTACAGACCAAAGGATCCCCACTAAGGAACTCCCTCCATCAGGAGGTGGCCTCAAGAGATAACAGCCTGTCCACGAATGTGCCAGCAGTTACCAGCTTGACTGCCTACTGGATAAGGCACCAGAGCTTGCATGGACCCCTCACTTTGATTATTTCCTCCTTGCCTTTTAAAAGTGCCTGCTTTCTGTCCCAAAAGTGAAGCAGTATGGCAGGACACATGTGCCACTTCCCCAAATTAGCTTTGGAATAAACCACTTTCTTTATATCAGACCTCACTCTTGTTACTTGGACTCTGCACTTGGTGAGCAACTAACCTGATGTTCAGTTACATTTGGTTTATTCTTTGTACAGATCACACATTGATGTATTACCTTTTGGACTGTTCTCCACATGTTGGGTCCAATGATATATTTTTGTATCCATTGTAGTGTAGCATCCCTACCATAGCGAGTGCTCTTGTGGACATGACTAATTACTTCTTCCATTAAGTCCTGAGGAATCAGGACCTTTTCTTGTCTATCACATATCCCTCTTTCTTTAGTATACTTGTATGTGGTGTCCTGAGAACACATTGGTCCCCAATTAAATCCCCATTGACTGAATCTTTCCAAGCCCTCAGGGGAGTAGAAGGGCTTACTTTTTGATGAGTGTGTATTTAGTTTGAGCTGGACATGTCCTGATGAGTGTCACTACAGCATTTTCAGCCCTCCATATCCCTTGATCCATGAAACTACTTCCATCAGTGAATCAGATTTGGATCTTTTAGGGGTTGATTTACTGAGTTGAGCTGACTAGAATAAACTTGATCGAGTATGAATTAATAATGAATTTGGATTCCCAACTTTGGGCTCATGGCTAAGCCCCTTTAGAAAGCCATGAAAGATGAGGACAAGGAACCCCTAAAATGGACTGGGGAATGTCACAAAGTTTATACAATATGAATGCAACAATGAATAGTTTCTTCCATGCTACTCAGGAGTAAGGTGGTAAGATTCAAGATGGAGACTACTTTTAGTTTCACATTTGAGTTGCCCAGCAATAATGTTTTGTATTTTTCTAGCCTCTCAGGTATAAGTCAATGTCCTCCTTTTTGTTCTAAAAGAGGTAACATGTAATGTGGGGTTTGCATTGTAGTAGGCTGCCCTATGGTAAACTTGTCAGCCTCTAAAAAGAGCAAGTCACAAATGATTGCTACTGCCTGAAGTCAAACTGGCCATCTTTGTGTGACAACATCCAGGTCTGAAAAATAAGCCACAGGTTTCTTATGGGCCCTAAATTCTGAGTTAACACCCCAAGGCTTACTTGCCATCTTTCATGACAAAAAGGTTAGAAGATTTTCTTAGATCTGGAGGGCCTAGGGAAGGAGCAATCACCAATTTTTCTTTTATGTCCTGGAAAACTTCGTGACATTCTCCAGTCCATTTTAGGGGTTCCTCATCCTCATCTTTCATGGCTTCCTAAAGGGGCTTAGCCATGAACCCAAAGTTTGGAATCAAAATTCAGAAAAATCCTACCATTCCCAAAAAACCCTAGTGGAGTAGTTATCTATCTATGTATCTATGTATCTATGTATCTATGTATCTATCTATCTATCTATCTATCTATCTATCTATCTATCCATCCATCCATCCATCTATTGGTTTTCAGCCAGTTCCATGCTCACCACTCCCATAGCCTTAGTTATAGTCTTTTGTTATAATGTTGAATGTGTCAGGTCTCAGGAAACAGAATCACTCTGACCTTCTCATGCCCACCTCTCACCTGCTCCAAGGCAGGACTCTGATCTTCCCCTGTCTTTCTGATTGTGGGTCATAAGACCTTCATTCCAGAGAGGGTCTCATTCCATACCCTGGGGGAAGGAATACTGACATCCTGAAGCTTCCATAAAAACCCAAGAGAACAGGGTTCAGGGAGTTTCTGGATAGCTGGACATGTGGAGGTTCCTGGAGGGTGGCATGCCCAGGGAAAGCATGGAAGCTCCACACCCCTTCCCCCATACCCCACCCTACACACCTCTTCATCTGTATTTATCCTTCCTTTCTAATATCCCTTATAATAAACTTGTAAACATAAGTTAGTGTTTCCCTGAGCTCTGTGAGCAGCTTGAGCAGCTCCTGCAAATTGATTGACCCCAGAGAGGGGATCTTGGGAGCCCCATCTTGAGGCTGGTAGATCAGAATTTCCAGAGGTCCAGAATTGCAACTGGTGTCTGAGGGAGTTGCAGGAGGGAGTTGAGGGAGCAGTCTTGTGGGATTGAGATCTCAATGTGTGGGAGCTAATGCTACCTCCAGAAAGATAGTGTTGGAATTGAATTGGAGGAAACCCAGCTGGTATCTGCTACAGAATTGATTGCTTGCTTGCTGGTGGGGAGAAAGTCCCACATTATTTAGGGGTCAAAGAAGTCTTGTTAGTTGATTGCTGTTGTTGGTATTAGAACAGAGGAAAAACATGGCTTGAGGGTTTAATAGCAATTGGTGTCAGATAAATAAGGTTTCCTAGAGAGGCCCTAACTCACAGAAATATGTGGTTTGGGAAGAGAAAGGATGGAAATGTGGGGGAATAAGGAACCTTTCATTCCCTGAGTGACCACATAGTCACCCATGGCATGGAGCTACAGCTGTGCTGCACGCAGTTACTAAAGGCAAAAGTTACAGTTACTAAAGGCAAAAGTTATCAGTGAAATTTAGAAATGGGTCAAACTAAACTCCTGGGGAGTTGGTTTACTGGCTGCCTAAGGAAATGCAAACTAATAACAAAGAAAGGGAAATACTCAATCCCTTCATTATTGTTATCTATAATAGCTAAGATGGGAATAAAAGAGAATACTTACTAGGTTGGGCCTTGAGCTGGACCAAGCTCAGATGTGGATGTGTCCGGGTTCAGGCCACTAACCACAAAGTCATCCACAAAGGGGAAAGTTCTGTTCCTTGGGGATAGCAGAAAGTGCCTCTGAGACCTGTGATTACCAAGAAGGTAGTTAAATGTTGGGGAAGGGCAAAATCAAGTAACTTGAAACCGGAGGGTATTGTGTGTGACAGAACTATCTCATTTTGAAGATCAACATTATCAGCTTCTTGAGGAACCTTCACTGAAGTGGATTATGAGATAAACTAATTTAGGGGCAGTATCTTTGGTTTTAAATGCTGCAGAGTGGAAGACCATGTTTGGGTGGATGCATTTGGGTTGAACAATTGCAGATAGGTATATATGAACTAGAAACACAGGAGGTTATTCCTGAAGAAACAGCCCACCTGGTGGCTGGGACACAAGCCCCTGTAAGTTCTGTTTACCCTGAGAATGGGACCTGCCAAACTCCATCTATAAGTACCAAGTGGAGCACCAGATGAAGTAGCTGATATGCTTCCTCCCAATAGTTTCTCGCTCAGGGCTTCAGCCAGCAAGGTGGCCTGGTGTTTCATTTTGCTCTGTTCATTATTTTCTGGGACCTCATCTCAGCCATTGAAAATTTTGAAAGCAATCTCAAACCACTGAGACATGGGCATTCCTAAAGCCTCTTCCACTATTTGCAATTTATTCTGAATGTTGGGGGCAGCTTGTCCTGTAAAGGTCATATTTCTCATTTTTAGATTTTTCAGAGCTTCCATATCTATCTCTGCATACCGTCAGTAAGCCCCCAAATTGTAAGTATTCTGAGGGGTCTTCTTTAGGCTTTTGTTTGACCTCCTGGGTGTAATTTAAACTTTTTGTGTCAAAACTCCTTTCTTTAGCCCCTTAAGTATGCAATCTCTATAATGTTCAAACTTATTTCTATCTTCCATGTCGCTAGGATTTCATCAAGGGTTGGTGTTGGGATGGTCAAGTCAGGGCAGCCCTTACCAAGTTATTAGGGGCTTCTTCATACGTCTTATCAGCCTTGGTACAGGCTCTTTGAAAGGAAAATTCTATGTTCTCCTGAAGTAAGGAGGGTATTTAAGTGAGTTTGGATATCTGCCCAAGGATTGTGGGTGGCAAAAAGAGAAGCATTCTTTTCTTTCTTTGTTGCAGACAGAAGGGATTGTAAAAACTGTTTTTTTTTCTCCACTGTCCTGCAAAAGAAGCTCAAGAAATTTTGCTAGTTAACAAATTATTTACCACTGGGGCACAGTTTCAGTATCTGATTTTAACATGTCATAAATTAAAGAAATGTAATACTTTTGGATTTTGAGGATGAACACAGATAGATATTTACCTCCAAGATATACACACACATATATATACATACACATAAACACAGACCTAAATATACAAGCTTGGGCAGTTTGATGAGGAAAGACTACTAATGCATTCATCCTGATAAATACCAAGAACAGATAAATAAGGGATTTAAACTCAATGGTACATCAAGTCCTGTGGTACAGTTATTTGTTATGATCAGATATCTGTAAAATATTTAATATTTGAAAATGTTCCAAAAGAATACCAGGGCTTAAATAAGCAGATTCATTCATTCAACAAATATTTATTAAGCACATGTTATTTGCCAAGAATCATTTTAGCCTGTGAGACTACTGCAGTAACTAAACAAATCTGTACCCTTATGTAGCTTTCAGTTGAGAAGTTAAATTTTTGTAGATCAAGTAATGGATAAATTTTTTAAAAAATTGGGCTTAGTCATACACATTCACTAGTTATGGAATCACAGACTGTGTACACCATTTTTAAAAAGCTCTGATATTAACCCTCTTACAGTTAACCGAACTCTGACCTTAGGGGTTTTTAACACAGAGGAGTGGACTCCACTTATTTTGCAAGGGCGAAAAAGGAGACATACTCAGGTTCCCAGATAATTTCCATTTTATTCATCCACCCTCACCCCACTCAATATCAAAAATCATAACTAGAACCTGTTCATTTTACTTTTAAATATTTCTTTAACATCGCCCATGTCTCTCCATGTATATTACCACCACGCACCACAAGTAACCATCATGTCTTGCTTGGGCCATGACAATCTCTTCCTAACGGGTCTCACCACATTCACCTTTATTCTGCTCCAACTCATTCTCTACACATGTACTGTAAGGTGTGCCTTTCTACCACTAGCTGCAGGGGCTATTGAGCAATGCACAGCTAGTCTACATTGAAATGAGTTGTAGCTATAAAACAGACACCATATTTCAAACACTTAGTGTGAAAAAAGGATGTAAAACATCTTGTTTATAATTTTTTATTTTTATTTTTTTTGAGACGGAGTTTCACTCTTGTTGCCCAGGCTGGAGTGCAGTGGCACAATCTTGGCTCATTGCAACGTCCACCTCCTGGGTTCAAGCAATTCTCCTGTCTTAGCCTCCTGAGTAGCTGGGACTACAGGCGCCTGCCACCATGCCCGGCTATTTTTTGTATTTTTAGTAGAGACAGCATTTCACCATGTTGACCAGGCTGGTCCTGAACTCCTGACCTCATCCACCCTCCTAGGCCTCCCAAAGTGCTGGGATTACAGGCGTGAGCCGCTGCACCTGGGCTCATTTATAATTTTTATATTGATTCCATATTGATTCCATGTTGAAGTGATCCATCGAATTAAGTAGAACATATTAAAATTAATTTCATCTGTTTCTTTTTACCTTTTTAAAAACTATGGTTGCCAGAACATTTATTATTGGATATGTAGCTTGCATTACATTTTTGTTGGACAGTACTGCTGTGTGCTGTAAAAAAATCTAATTATGCCAATCCTTGCTCATATTCTTTCAAAGTCTTTCTGTTACTCTTTAGATAAAGACCAAAATCTTTAGCTTGGCCTCTAGGTCTGTGAAAGATCTCCCACCTGCCTCACTATTTCCACCACTTTTCAACCTTCCCTCTTGATTTCTGAGCTCCAGTCAGTCATCTCTTTTTAGATACTTCAGCACAGTGATTTTTTCTAACTACAGACTGAGACTTAATAATGAGTCATGAAATAAATTCTGTGAATCAAGACCAGCGTTAAAATAATAGAAGGGAAGGAAGGGAAGGGAAGGGAAGGGAAGGAAAGGGAAGGGAAGGGAAGGGAAGGGAAGGGAAGGGAAGGGAAGGGAAGGGAAGGGAAGGGAAGGGAAGGGAAGGGAAGGGAAGGGAAAATAGGTTACATCGCAAACAAAAGGGTAAATATTATTTCATGTAAATGCTTGTTATGTTTTGTGTTACTTTACTGGATTATGTTGTAAAAATATATTTTGTATTGTAAGGAAAATGTTTGAGAAGCAATACTTTAACCCAGGGTTTCTCAACCTTGGTACTATTGACATTTTTGTTGGATCACCCTTTGTTGTCTAGGGGCTGTCCTGTTCTGTGTAGGATGTTGAGCAGTGTCCCCAACCTCTACCCACTAAATGTCAGTAGCACACCCTCTTCCATCATGACAACTAAAAATACTTCCAGATTTTGCCAGATGTCCCTGCGTAAGAAGCCTTTCTTTAACCCATCAGGTTTGATCTCACAACACAGCTTTTTTCCTTAACGGAAAGACACGTCTCACCACTCAACTCCTGGGTAACTCTTACTGACTCTTCAGTTCTCAGTTCAATTATACCATCCTTGGGAAAGTCTGTCCTAACTCTTCCAGGAAGATCTTTTCCTTTTATTACACATTCTAATAAAATCATGCTCTCTGTTTCAAGCACTTATCAGTTTCTAATTCTCCATTTATTTCTGTGATTATTAGGTGAATATCTACCTTCCTCACTAGGTAAAAGCAGGGATCATTTTTGTTTTGCTCACAATACAACAGTAAATATATATTTATTCAGTGTCTACTATGCATTGCCTCCATTCTAGGTGGTAGATATACACTGCATACCTGAACAAGTAAAATTCCTGCCCTTGAGTACCTGATAGCCTTGTTGGGGAGACCTAAAATACAGAAACAGACCAATACTTAAGTACAAATTAAAAAAGAAATGGTGCTAAAACAAAGATGTGTTTGGGGTTGGGAAGACCTATTTAGATAGAGTTGTCAGAATAACAACTCACAACTTAAAGTTCACAACTGAACTTTAAGTAAAATTTGAAGTATTAGAAAGATACAACCATATACATACAGGGAAAGAATATTCAAAGAACAAGTGCTATCTAACTAAAAGGCCTTATAACATGTTTCTAGTAGGCTTTTAAAAGATCATCTGCACTTAAGAAAATGCACCAAGGAGACTAAACATAAAGAAAGTGAAGCCACTTAGGAAGTCATTCAGTCAAGGCAGGAGGTCATTAGTATCTTTGACTGGGGGATGTCATACTGGTAATGAGAAGAAGTGTATGAAATACAAAAATTTACTAGATAAATACTATGTCAGTTCTGACAACTGACATACTAGGTACTTAGTAAATATTTGCTAATTTAATATCAATGTGAATGATAAAATAATAAAAAATGTGAATTCATTCAACATTTGCTAACACAATGAGATCAAAGCTTTAAGAAATTAAGACAACTTTGGAGTAAGTTTGAGTACTTGCTTTTTATTTTTGTCATGATATCTGCCTCTTAAAGCTTAGTTTAAATATTATATTGTCTAAGGAAAAATCTGTCCCTATAGCTATATTCTCATGGCAAGTTTGTTCTAGCTTCATTGTAGCATTTATCATTGTCCACCTTAGATAGTTATGTGTTCATCTGCCCAATTATGTTACGGTTGGTAGTGAAAGCTAATTTAAAAAAAATCATTTGAATTCTGATATAATAAACTGTATATTGAAGACATTAAAGAATGTTAAACAAAATGTTACATATTTATCACAGAATATTACTCGGGAGAATTCAATCTTTTCAGACTTTGCTTTGATGACTCTTTCAGTCAGAAATAATCTTCCAATGGACAGGAAATTAATTGTTTACAGTTTTTATTTCAAGTTAAAGTTTATTTTAAAAAGCAGTGTTTTAAAACATGTTTCAATGCCAGACATAGCAAAGGCTAGTTTCCACTAATACAAACAGTTTTTGATGATGCATTTCATTGTGGGAGTTAAGGGAATATATGTTTCATTTCTATGTGATGATTACTGAGGAGTAGAATTGCTGCATCAGAGGGTAAGTGTGTATTTAACTCCATAAGAAACTACCTAATCTTTTTCCAAAGAGATTAACCATTTTATACTCAGTCATGTATGAAAGTTCTTATTTTGCCACATCCTTATCAACTTTTGCTATGCCAGTCATTTTCATTTCAGCCATTTTAGTTGGTGTGAAATGATAATGTCATGGAAGTTTTAATTTGAAGTTTCCTGATGACTAGTGATGTTGAGCACTTCATCATATCTTTATTAGCCATTCATTTGTCTTTCTTTTGGAAGTGTCTGTTTTAGTCCTTTGCCCAATATTTAAAATTTGCTGCATTTTTGTTGTTGAACTGTAGATGTTCTTTACATATGGTGGATATATGTATTTTTCAGGTATATCTATTATGACTACTTTCCCCAAGTGTGTGATTTGCGTATTCATTTTCCTAATGGTGATATTTAAGGAACAGAAGTTTTTAATTTCAATGAAGTAATTTCTCATTTAAAAAAATTTTTATGGTTAATGTTTTCTATGGCTTAAGAAATCTTTGTTGGCTACAATTCATGGAGATATTATTCTATGTTTTCTTTAAAAAACATTATAATTCTAGCTTTTGAGTTTAAGTTTATGATCTTTTATTTTCTGTGTGTGATGTGTTGTAGGAATGGTAGTTTATTTTTTTCCTTATGGATACCCAGGTTTCTTGGAACCATTTACTGAGAAGACTTTTCTTTCCCTATTAAATTGCTGCTGTATTTTTGTAAAAATTTAATTGGTTGTTTATATAAGTGAGTCAACTTCTGGATTCCAGATTGTTGATGTTGTTTTGATCTATTTTTTTCTATCCTTTAAGTCAATATCACATTAACTTGATTACTGTAACATAAGTGTTACAATCAAGTATATGTAATTTCTTCAACTTGGATGTTCTTTTACAGAATTGTTTTTTGCTATCCTAGGTTTTTATAAATTTCATATACATTTTAGCACTTGCTTGACAATATCTAAGAAAGTTTGCTAGGATTTTATATGGGATTGTGTTGAAACTCTATATCCACTTCAGGAGAATTAACATCTTAATGGTAATTAAGTCTTCTAATCCATGAACATGGAATATATTACCATTTATTTAAGTCTCCTTTAATTTTTATTAACAATGTTATATAGTTTTTACTGTGGAAGTCTTGCACAACCATTGATATATTGTTAAATTTATGATTAAGCATTTTAATGCTATTGTTCAGAACATTTTCTATTATCTTATTTTTATCTCTGGGATATGTAGTGATGTCCCTTTTCCATTTCTGATATTGCTAATTTTTGTTCTCACTTTCTCTTTTTGTCCCCTGAGCATTTTAAAAGCCAATCAATTCTATTAATCTTTTTGCAGAATCAACTTTTGTGCAGAATCAACTTTCAATTATTGTTTATTATTTTAAATTTCATGTATCTCTGCTATTACCTTACTTATTTCTGCGCTTTGGTTTACTTTGAGTTTAATTTTGAAAAAGTCCAATTAAAATTTTTTACCACCCCTCCTCCATTAGATAAGAAGCCGTTTGATAGTAAGGACAATATCTAATGCTGCATATATAAAGCTTCAAAAATATTGGTTAAATCAATTGCCAGAGACGGAAATGGGAAAGTTCCAGTTGTCCAGCATGTAATTTGGTAAGCATTTGCATTAGTTATCTATTGATGAATAATATATTAACCCAAAGGTTCTTGCCTGATGGGGAAGGGGAAGAAATATAAGAAAATGACTAAAAGTAAAAATCACTTTAAAATGCAGAGGAGTGTAATAATGTAGAAAGAGCAGAGATGTGGAACAGAATGGGTCAAATTCCAGTCTCTAGATGTGGAATTTGAGGTAAATACTTCTCTGAACTTTAATCTCTTCATGAAAATGTGGTTATCACTACTTCTAATAGGTTTATAGAATTAAATGAAATAACATGTAAAACACCTGTAAGAATGTATACCATATATTAGTTCAACAGATGCCATTTTTATCAGTCTCAGTGTCATTTTGTAAATATGCTCTGAGAATAAAGTTACTACTGAGCATATGGTAGAAGATACATAAATAACATGGTTAGCACCAGGCACAGTCCATTTTAGATGCACCTAGAACACACACCCTGTAAATGTCTGTAGAACTTATAAACCTTTACAAATCATGTTATGGCTATTGGAGACAGAAAAAAGTCTATAGATACCTTTTTTGGCTTACAATTTTTGCTTAAAATCTATACCTTGTTTCTTCAACTGAAGATTTAGTTAATTTTTTTTTTTTCAAAAGACCAAGCTGTGAGCTAGTGCATATTAAAAGGAGAAAAAAATAAAGACAAGATGGGACATACGAAACAACCTTTGGACCACCATGTTCAATAAAATAGAGTAAAAACTGGTAATTCAAGATCAGGAATTCTGAATTTTCTCCTTGTATCTGAGTGACCACCCAAGGGGAATCACATAATTTCAATCTCTTAGGAATATTGTATCTTAGATAAATAAATCATCTCTTAAGACTATTAATGGGTGTAAAACACATTTCCATTATAACACATCAAAGGTTAGTGATCGTCATGATTTTCCTAGAATTTGCTGAATACCTATCATTGCCCTGAATATTAATAAAGAAATATCTGAGTTTGGAAAGACACACCCTAACACTTTTCACTTCTGCTGACATATTTTTGGCTAAAAAATCGTGTCTATGGTTAACTTTAAGTGAGTAGATGTGATGGTTAACATTGAGTATCAACTTGTTTCGATTGAAGGATGCAAAGTATTGTTCCTGGGTGTGTCTGTAAGGGTGCTGCCAAAGGAGCTTAATATTTGAGTCAGTGGACCGGGAGAGGCAGACCCACCCTCAATCTGATTGGGCACCATCTAATCAGCTGCCAGCATGGCTAGGATAAAAGCAGGCAGAGGAATGTGGAAAGACTAGACTCACTGAGTCTTCTGGCCTCCATCTTTCTCCCATGCTGGGTGCTTCCTGCCCTTGAAGGTAGGACTCCAAGTTCTTCAGCTTTGGGTCTCTTGGACCTTCAACCACAGACTAAAGGCTGCACTGTTGGCTTCCCTGCTTTTGAGGTTTTGGGACTCAGACTGGCTTCCTTGCTCCTCAGCTTGTAGACAGCCTATTGTGGGACCTCCTTGCGATCATGTGAATCAATACTCTTTAATAAAGTGCTCTTTATATATACATCTATCCTATTTTTTCTGTCCCTCTAGAGAACCCTGACTAATACCGTAGAGAAGTACAAGCCTTCTGTGAGCAACAGTAACATCTACCACAGACACTTAAAATAGCTACTAAACACATGGTTCTCTCCTTTTCTTTACTCATGAACCCTAAAACAACTTAGCTCTAGAGTACAGGCTGAAAAATAGTTGACATAAACTGATTCAACACTTATATTTTCCCAATCATGAACTACAGCTTTGAAGTGCTTTATACATACTTGTTCATGTATTCCACAAGACAAACTTAAGAGGTTAATATTATTACCCCTATTTTATAGATAGGGAAGTTAACGTACAGAGAAGAAAAGTGATTTGCCCAATATCACACAACTGGAATTCATAGCCAGGCAGACAGTCTGACCCCAGAATTCACACTCTTAACCATTAGAACACACTGTTCTACAGAGAGGGGAACAACATACACCAGGGTGTGTTGGGGGGAAAGGGGTGAGGAAAGGGAACTTAGAGGACGGGTCAATAGGTGCAGCAAACCACCACGGCACACATATACCTATGCAACAAACCTGCACGTTCTGCACATGTATACCTTTTTTTGGGGGGGGGGGGAAGAACACACTGTCCTCAGAATAGGTCCTTGACAACTATTTTTTGAAGAGCTATGGGCCAGGATCTGAGCTGGAATTTTTCATCTGTATTCTCAATATGCATGGAATGTGTATGTCAGAATCTAGCCATTATGCAGGAAGACCACCGCTGGACTTGAGAAAATTTTCCACAATGCACTATTTTTAATTGTAGACATATTAGAAAATAGTATTCTATTCATTTTGTATATTTTTCCATATTTCTACAAAGGGTCTTAACATATAAGTAACTTCTGTTGCTCAGTTTGTGACCTTCATTAAACAGTGCTTGTGCCAAAACCTCAAGAATGCATTACTTTCCTCTTTTGAGAGGAGAAAAATATAATTTTGCAGAGTTACATGGGATTAAAATAATGAAAATATACAAATCTGTTATTTATATTTAGACTACTTATTTGTCCCACACAGCCTTCCAATTTTTCATCTTTTGTACCTTCACGCTAATGGCAAATAAGAATTAATGGATAAAGAAGACAAAATGGAAAATCATAAAGTAAGTTCATATTCTCTGAAAATAATTTGTTTTAACATCCTCAATTTTGCATTTTCAGAAATCAAATTCCACATTGAGTGCCATTCGCTAATTGAATCGTTTGATCATCTATGAAAGGGATTGGCGAACTACCACCTGCAAGCCCAGTCTGGCCTGCTTCTTATTTTTATAAATAAAGTATTATTGGAGCACAGCTATACCCATTCATTTAGTATCATCTATGGCTGATTTTGCACTTAAATGGCAGAGTTGAGTAGTTGTGACAGAGACAGTCTGGCCCACAAAGCCTAAATTTTTTAGTATCTGGTCTTTTTCAGGAAGAATAAAATTGCCAGCCTCAGGTTTATGAAGAGATCAGTTGCTGAAATTATTGATAATAAGTCAGATATTTTGGGTATCCTTTTTTCTGTATTCAGTGTTTTGCTTCACCTTGCAAATCACATGCTTAATGAAGGGCCCACTAAAAATACAGCGAACAGATGTCCTAGTCCCATTAGACCATTGAGGCTTACATTCATCATATAATTGATCCCATTATCAAATGATTATCATAGTATAAAACTTACTACTAAGCATCTCTGTTTTATGAGGCTTCGCCAAACACCAGTCCTATTTCTATTTATTCCTGCTTTATGGTAGCTCACATAACACCGAGATAGAGTTTCATGTTATAGTCTAAATGAAATAAATGTTTAAATCACTGGTAATGAAATTTGGTTCCACGTAAATTTTAGAATTGTTTTTCTATTTCTGTGAAGAATGTCATTGGTAGTTTGATAGGCATTACATTGAATCTGTAGATTGCTTTGGGTGGTATGGACATTTTAACAATATTCATTCTTCAAATCCATAAACATGGAATAATTTTCCATTTGTTTGTGTCCTCTTCAATTTCTTTCATCAATGTTTTATAGTTTTCATTGTAGGCATCTTTCACTTCTTTGGTTAATTCCCGGGGGTTCAATTTTATTTGTAGCTATTGTAAATGACATTACTTTCTTGATTTCTTTTTCAGATTGTTTACTGTTGGCATCTAGAAATGCTACTGATTTTTGTATGTTGATTTCTTAGCCTGCAACTTTACTGCATTTATCAGTTCTAAGAATTTCTGTTAATCTAGATATTTTGAAATATACTTACCCTGAAAATTTTAATGAGAAGTGCATAAGAAAGAATTGTAATGAAATTTGCTTATCAGAAATTTGTGTCAGAAAATTTGCATTAAAAGGCGTCCTGTTTAATTCATAGGGAGTAAAAGGAATGAATATTTTCAGGTATTCTTTTCTTAATAGTCATAAGCCAAGCTTATATAAAGAGATGAAATATGAGTTTGCAAAAGCAAACAGACCTGATGCCTAATGTGATCTCTCTCTTTTTTTTTTTGGCTCTGAGTTCAACATTGTAGCTGACTTGCACTGTGGGTGATAAACTTAAAACTGAATAAAAAACTTGAGAATCTTACTTATCTGGCTTTCTCTTTCTTCTAATGTTGCCCCAAATCAAAACCCTGCCATAATCTCTACATAATAAATCAAGCAGAAAGTTCTGTTTATTTAATGAATATTATTTTTTTCCAGATATGACCGTTGGTGTGTCTTCAGCAAGTAGAAGGGTAAATTAATGAAGCAAGTCACTAAAAATTGCATGTTCTATTAACTAATGAGATGACCACAAAGAGAAGAAAATTCAATAGCTAAGGTTGGTATGATATTTTAATCATTTGCCTGAAATGATCAATTTCTAATCAATTGTCTAACAATGAGATTGATTTTTTTTCTGATTTTGTTATGAAAAATTTCAAGCATGCAGAATACTTGAATAAAATAAATATCTACCATCAATATTCAGCAATAGGAATTGACCATATTTGCATTTGCTCATTTTATCTCTAGATAAAATCTAGAGTAGTCTTCCCAGCTTTTAATTCATTTAACATATTTTTAAAATTATTTTAAAATTAAACTTATTTTGAGAGAATTATGGATTTACATGCAGTTGTAAAAAATAATGCAGATAGATCCTATGTATCTTTTACCCATTTCCCCCCAATGATAGCATTTTGCAAAATGATAGTATAAAAATATCACAATTAGGATATTGACATTGATACAGTCAAAATACAGAAGAGTTCCATTACCACAAGGATCCCTTGTATTCCCCTTTTATAGCCACAACTGCTTCCTCCTGTTTCCACTCTCTCCAATGCCCCTGGCAACCACTAATCTGTTCTCCATTATTATAATTTTTATATTGACTTTTTAAAAAGACCAAATCCATTTTCTCATTGATTGTCCCACATCCTGAATGTATCTGATAGTTTCCTCTTAACGTTTATCTTTTTTCTTTATCCTCTATTTCTGGAAAACTGAAGGTTGATCTAAAGACTTGACTAGATACACAGTAAACATTTTAGACAATATTTAATAAGTAATGCTTTGTATTTCATTTTACATCATATCAAGAGGTACACATGTTGGTATATCCCAATGTTAGTGAGTCATCTGCAATTTCTAAGTTTGATCACTCTGTTAATGTGATGACGAGCAAACCTCTCCATTTAAAAGTATATTTTCCTTTGGCAACGGTGTATATCTTATACTCCAGCAACATTTTACCGAATTGTTTTAATCTTTACAAATAATTTTTTCCTGATTACTTATTTCCATGTGGGGTGTCAGAAAAACATGATTTTAAAATATTATTATGCTTTCTATGTTTATTAACTATCACTCTTTTGTGGAAAAAGTGTTTCTCCTCCAAAAATTTGCTCAGCTCCTTTCTTTTAATTACCAGCTGTCAAAGTAAGAAACTGATACAGTAATAAGATGATTAGCAATTCCAGTTTATCCAGGACAGTCCTGGTTATGTCTCTTTCCGCAGAATGTTGTTGTGTTTCCATTCACAATAAAAATTTAACAAATTGACAATAAGTTATAACATTATTCTATGTATCAGTCACCTCCAATTTCTCTCTCCACCTGGCTTTCACTTGCAGAATCACTACAGACTCCTAAGTGTTTATTTATTCAATGTTTCATAATTAATTTTGCCTTTTCATAGGCAAATCTTTTATACTTGAACAATTAAAATAATTATCCCTATTGGTGCTCACATTTCAATACTCAAATACTCAGATCTCAAAATTGGCTAATGTAAATCCCTTAAAAATGCTTTTGTGGGAATGAGATCATGTCCTTTGCAGAGATATGGATGGAGCTGGAAGCCATTATCCTCAGCAAATTAATGCAGGAACAGAAAACCAAACACCGCATGTTCTCTCATAAGTGGGAGGTGAACAATGAGAACACATGAACACAGTGGGGGGAACAACACCCACTGGGGCCTGTCACGGGGTGGGATATGTGGAAAGAGCATCAGAAAAAATAGCTAATGCATGCTGGGCTTAATACTTAAGTGATGGGTTGATAGGTGAAGGAAACTATCATGGCACACGTTTACCTATGTAACGAGCCTGCATATCCTGCACATGTACCACAAATTTACAAAATAAAGTCAAAAATGCCTTTGTGTGTTTTTGACACAAATTTTTGCTTCAGTGGTCTTTGACTAAATTTTTGTTTTATGAACTATTAAGATATTACAGTATTACCCTGTGTTTTCTTTCTTTTTCTTTTCTTTCTTTTTTTTTTTTTTTTTTGAGACAGGGTCTCACACTGTCACCTGGGCTGCAATGCAGTGGTGCAATCATTGGTCACTTTAATCTTAAACACCTGGGCTCAAGTGATGCTCTGACCTCAGCCACCAGAGTAGCTAAGACTATAGGTATGTGCCACCATATCTGACTAATTTTTTATTTTTTGTAGAGACAGGGTCGCACTATGTTGTCCAGGTTAGTCTTATCTTGTATTTCCTATGCTCCAGATCAGAATTCGAACATTTCTTCAAAGATCTCTGAATTCATTTTTTAAACATTTATTTGTATAAATTTAAGGTGTACAGTGCAATTTTGTTACATGGATATGTAACTGGGATTTTAGTATATCTACCACCTGAATAATGTTACATTGCACCCACTGAGTAATTTCTCACCATCCAACCCCCAACCTGTACCCTCCTGAGTCTCCAGTGTCTCTAATTCCACACTCTGTGTCCATGTGTACACATTATTTAGAACCCACTTATAAGTGAGGAGATGTGGTATTTGTCTTTCTGCATCTCACTTCTATCCATGTTGCTGCAAAAGACATGATTTCATTCTGTTTTATGGCTGATACTATTCTATTGTGTATTTATGTCACGTTTTCTTTATCCAGTCATCTCATGATAGACAATTAGGTTGCTTCTGTATCATTACTAATATGAGTAGTGTTAGGATAAACATGAGAGTGCAGGTATCTTTTTTGATATAATATCTTCTTTTCTTTTGTGTAGATACCCAAACAAGGATGCTCACTTTCACCACTCCTATTCAGCATAGCACTGGAAGTCTTAGCTAGAGCAATCAGGCAAGATAACAAAATAAAAGACATCCAAATTGGAAAAGATAAAGTTAAATTATCCCTGTTCATTAGTGAGATGATCATACATGTACAAAACCCTAAAGACTCCACAAAAAATCTTTGAGTGATGAATAAACTCAGTAAAGTTTCAAGATACAAAGTTAATGTAAAAAAAAAGTAAAAGTACCATGTGTATACATTAGTGATCTAGCAGAAAACCAAGTTAAGAAGGTGATTCCATTTACAACAGTCACAAACAGAACACAACACAATACAACAAAACAAAACAAAAAAAACCCACCTAGGAAAACTTTTAACCAATGCAGTGAAAGGTGTTTACAAGGAAAACTACAAAACACTGATGAAATAAATTGTAGATGACACAAACACGTGGGAAAATCATCCTATACTAATTGACTGGAAGAACTAATGCCATTAAAATGACCATAATGTCCAGCCCACATTATCTAACTTTAATCATAGTACAAAGGTATAGTGACCATAACAGTGTGATTCTCGTATAATAGACATATAGATCAATGGGAACAGAATAGAAAACTCAGGAATAAAGCCATACACTGACAGCCAACTGATCATTGACAGTTGACAAAAACACACTGGGGAAAGGCCACCCCTTTAATAAATGGTGCTGGGAAAATTGGGTTCTCATAATGCCAAAGAATGAAATTAGACCCCTGTCTTTCACTATGTTAAAAAGTCAACTCAAGATGGATTAAAGACTTAAAAATAAACCTGAAACTGTAAAAATACTAGAAGAAAACATAGGGGAAATTCCTCTGGACATTGTCTAGGCAAATAATTAATGACCTCAAAAGCACAAATAACAAAAACAAAATGGGACTTAATTAAACTAAGAAATATATCTGATTTTCTGGGGGGAAACTGATAGTTAGAAACTAAAATGTGAGTATCAGGAGTATTCATTTACACTGGAGTGGTGTGGTTTCAATGGATAAAGCTAGGATATATGTAAATATAAGTAAACTTAAAGATTGAGTATATGTTGTTTATTTCCAATTCAAATTTAACATTACAGTGCTTTTCTGATTTTTTGATTTTGTATTGAAAACCTGTGTTTTATATCGAAAACCCTGGTTACTAATTAACACACTTATTTTATTCTTTTTTTTTTTTTTTGAGACGGAGTCTCGCTCTGTTGCCCAGGAGTGCAGTGGCGCCATCTTGGCTCACTGCAAGCTCTGCCTCCCAGGTTCACGCCATTCTCCTGCCTCAGCCTCCCGAGTAGCTAGGACTACAGGCGCCCACCACACCTGGCTAATTTTTTTTTTTTTTTTTGTATTTTTAGTAGAGACGTGGTTTCACCGTGTTAGCCAGGATGGTACTTTATTCTTTATTCTAGGACATGTATAGAATGACTACAACATAAAAATTCCAATATGCTTACTAACTCTCAACAAGGTTTAAAATTGTGTTTCAGATTTTTTTCCCTTTAGAATATGTTCTATTAAGGATGTGCAGTCAGAATACTAGGCTAAAAGTCATTTAAACATTTGCCTGGCAAAAATACCACAAGCAAAATAAAGAGACACAATAAACTAAAAAAAAATAATAGCTTCCAGTTTTTTATCACAGGCAAAAGATTAATATTCTAAACATAAAAGAGCTAAAAGAAATAGAATATATATAATGGAACAAAAATGTATCAAAGATAAAAATAGTTCATTGAAAAAAGAAATACAAATGACTTTTAACATATGCAAAAAGGCTTAATTTGATCACAATAAGTTACATGTAAAACTCTGTTAATGTACAAATTTTGAACTATCACACTGACAAAAATCCAAAAGTCTTACAACATATTCTCTTGGCCAGGCTTCAGGGGTAGAGACAATGACATATTGCTGGTGACAAGGAAAAATGGTATTTATGGAAAGGAATAGACAATATCTAGCAAAATTTGTACATTGTTTTAGTCTTTGACACAGATAATACAAAATCTTTCCATCCCCAAATCATTAATTTAATAACATTCGAAAAATCCCTTTTGTCATGTAAGGTAATATATTTTTAGGTTCTGTGGATTAGGATATGGATATCTTGGGGGGCTTTTTTTTTTCTAACACAGAGAGTTACAGAAGACATAGATGAATTTATCAATAAATTTAAGGGGACTGTAGTTGTGTAGAGTATGTTCCCTTATAACAAGATAATTAAGCAAAAAAGTCATTGAGCGATAACAGCAATTTAGAAAGCAACCAACACACTTCCAGATTACCCTTAGATCAAAAAAGAAATCAGAAAGGAAATTAGAAAATATTTGAAACCAAATGTAAAGAAAGCAGCTGTATTTCAAAATTTGTGGGATACAATTAAAGCGTAGACAGAGACATTTATTTATTTATTTATTTTTGAGACAGAGTCTTGCCCTGCTGCCCAGGCTGAAGTGTGATGGTGATCTTGGCTCATTGCAGCCTCCGCCTGCTGGGTTCAAGTGATTCTCCTGCCTCAGCCTCCTGAGTAGCTGGGATTACAGGAACCCACCACCAAGTTTAGCTAATTTTGTATTTTTAGTAGAGATGGGTTTCACCATGTTGGCCAGGCTGGCCTTGAACTCCTGACCTCAGGTGATCTGCCTGCCTCGGCCTCCCAGATTGCTGGGATGACAGGCATGGGCCACCACACCCAGCCAATACAGACATTTATATCTTTTAATGCTTATATTAGTAAAGTGAAAGGGCATATAATCAATGAGCTAAGCTTCAGTATAGGAAGCTAAAAAAGGAGAGTTAATAAAACCTAAGTAAGTGAAAGCAAGTAAATAAAGATGAGAGCCAACATAGTAAAAGAGAAAACAGACTCCCAAAACAGAGATGAATAAAACTCAAAGTTTGTCCTTTGGAAAGATATAAAAATGATTGAATGTCTAGTAGATGAATTAAGAAAAAAGAGAGAAGGCACAAATTATCACCACCAGAAGTGAAATAAGTGATGTCTCTACTGATCCAACAGTCATTGAAAAGATTATAAAAGAATATTATGAGCAACTTTATTCCAATAAAAATTGAGAACTTAAATGAATTGGGCAAATTGTTTGAAAGGTCTTAATTAAAAAACTGACTTATTGAGAAATAGACACCTCGATAGTTCTGTATCTATCAAATAAATTAAATTTATTACTTGAAGACTTTCCCAAAAGAAACTATAGGCACAGACAACTTCATAAAAGAATTCTATTGCATATGTAGGAAAATACAATACCAATCCTAACAAACTCTGTAAGAAAGTAAAAGGAGACGACATTTTTCAGAGCATGTTATGAGTCTAGCATTAGTTGAACACCATCTCCAAATAAAGACTTCAAAAGCAGACAAAGCTAAAGAGCAATATCCCTTATAAAACAGGATGTAAGAATCCTGAGCCAAATATTTAAAAATTACACCAAGCTATATAAAAAACAGATAGCCAGTAATCCCAGCTACTTGGGAGGCTGAGGCAGGAGAGTTATTTGAACTGGGAGGCGGAGGTTGTAGTGAGCTGAGATCACACCACTGCACTACAGCCTGAGTGACAGAGTGAGAGTCCATCTCTAAAAACAAAACAAAACAACAACAACAACAAAACAGATAATACATGATGACCAAATGGTATTATCCCAGGATTGTAAGGCTGGTTTATTATTATTATTATTATTATTATTTTAAGATGGAGTCTTGCATTCTCCTGCATCACCCTCCTGAGTAGCTAGGACTGCTGGTACACGCCACCACGCACAGCTAATTTTTGCATTTTTAGTAGCGATGGGGTTTCACCACGTTAGCCATGATTGCCTCCATCTCCTGACCTCGTGATCTGCCTGCCTCAGCCTTCCAAAATGTGGAGATTACAGGCGTGAGCCACCACACTCGGTTGGATTATCATTTTTAATTCAATTAATGTAATTCCCCATGTAGAAAATAATGAAGATAACTGTGCAATTGCTGCTGTCCTGAGTGCACTCTGCCCCTGAATGCCCTGTCATGCTAGCATTGCCAGCACAAGCACATGCATGGAGGCCAAAAGTGCCATCTCCTGTCCTGTACCGATATGGCTGCTCTGGCATGAACACATACACAGAAATTGCCAGTCCCACATCTACCAGCACCCTTCCCCTATACAGACACCACTGTATCCACAGACACCAGTAGCCCCAACACCTGTCCCCCATATGCTGCCACTGCAAACACCTGCATGGAGAAAGTCAGTCCTGTACAGGCCAGCATGCCTCACTAGCCATCATGCAGGTGTTGCTGCTACTGACAGGTATGAAAAAGCACAGATCCACAGATTCTGCTCTCACCTCCCAATGAACAGCTTTGACTGGCACAACCCATCATAGTGTTGTGGCCAGCAGTCCAGGAATACCTCAACTCCTCCAGTGCAGCAGGTTCCTAACCTTAAGGGGCCAGGGCCTGCTATCAGCCCCTATGATTTAGAGCATTCAGCCCAGGAGTGCTGAGTTGAGCTCTGGCCTCCTAAAATCTTCCAGAAATGAAGTCCGTCAGCTGAAGCTACCTTATACCATAAGTATACCCCCAAGGACATCAAAGAGGACAAAAGCCAACACAACAACAACAACAAAATGATAAAAAGACAGCAACTTCAAGGATTGAAGGAACATCAGCCCATAAAGATGAGAAATAACCAGCCCTGGAACTCTGCCAACTCAAAAAGCCAGAGAGTCTTGCCTCCAAATGACCACAGTAGTTCCCCAGCAATGGTTCGTGACCAGGCTGAAATGGCTGAAATAACATAAATAGAATTCTGAATATGAATGTGAACGAAGATAGTTGAGATTCAGAAGGTCAAAAACCAATCCAAGAATTCTAGAGAATATGATACAAGCATGGAGGAGATGAGAGAAAATGGCCATTTTAAGAAAGAACCAAACTATTCTGACAAAACTGAATGACCCACTTCAAGAATTTCAGAACACAATCACAAGTATTGACAGCAGAATTAACCAAGCTGAGGAAAGAATTTCAGAGCTCAAAGACTGGTTCTCCAAAATAACTCAGTCAGACAAAACTAAAGAAAAAAACAGTATAGAAGAATGAACAAATCTGCTGAGAAATATGGGATTATGTAAAGAGACCGAATCTACAATTCATTGAATCACTGAAAGAGAGGGAGAAAACACTAACAGCTTCAAAATATACTTCAGGACATTGTTCATGAAAATTTTCCCAACGTTATTAGAGATGCCCATATTCAAATTCAGAAAATACAGAGAACTCCTGCACAGTAATACAGAAAAAGACCATTCCCAAGACACACAGTCATCAGATTCTCCATGAATGACATGAAAGAAAGAATGTTAAAGGAAGCTAGAGAGAAATGGCAGTTTACCTACAAAGGGAACTCCATCAGGCTAACAGCAGACCTTTCAGAAGAAACCCTACAGGCCATAAGAGGTTAGGAGCCTATACTCAACATTCTTAAAGAAAAGAATTTCCAACCGAAAATTTCATATCCATCCAAACTAAGCTTTATAAGCAAAGTTGAAACAAGACGCTTTTCAGACAAGCAAATGCTAAGGGAATTTGTTACCATTAGACTGCCTTAAAAGGGGTCCTAAAGGGAGTGCTAAATATGGAAAGAAAGACCATTACTAGCCACTACAAAAACACAGTTAAGTACATAGAACAGTGAGACTACAAAGCAACCAGAAAAATAAGTCTGCATAATAACCAGCTGACAACAAAATGACAGGATCAAATTTGCACATTTCAATATTAACCTTAAATGTAAATAGTCTAAATGCCCCCAACTGAAAGGCACAGAATGGCAAGTTGAATAAAAAAGCAAGACCCAACAATATGCAGTCTCCAGGAGACCCATCTCGCATGCAGTAACACTCACAGGCTTAAAGTAAAGGGGTTGAAAAAAAATCTACCAAGCAAACAGAAAACAGCAAGGATTGTTATTTTTTATTTTTATTTTTATTTCTTTTGAGATTGAGTTACTCTGTCACCCAGGCTGGAGTGCAATGGCATGATCTATGCTCACTGCAATCTCTGCCTCCTGGGTTCAAGTGATTCTCCTGCCTCAGCCTACTGAGTAGCTGGGATTACAGGCGCCTGCCACCATGCCCGGCTAAATTTTTTTGTGTTTTTTAGTAGATATGGGTTTTCATCATGTTGGTTAAGCTAGTCTTGAACTCCTGACCTCAAGTGACACACCTGCCTCGGTCTCCCAAAGTGCTGGGATTACAAGCGTGAGCCACTGTGCCCAGCCCAGGTTGTTATTCTAATTTCAGACAAAACAGACTTTAAACCAAGAAAGATACAAAAGACAAGAGCATTACATAATGGTAAAGGTAAAGGACTCAATTCAATTAAAAGATCTAAGTATCCTAAATATATAAACACCCAATACAGGAGCACCCAGATTTGTAAAACAAGTACCTAGTGACCTACAAAGAGACTTGGATAACCACACAAAAATATTGAGAGGCTTCATGATCCCACTGAAAGTATTAGACACATTATCATGGCAGAAGACTAACAAAGGTATACAGGACCTGAACTCAACACTTGACCAAATGAACCTAATAGATATCTATGTAACTCTCCACCCGAAAACAAGAGAATATACATTCTTCTCATCAGCATATGGTATGTACTTTAAAATCAAACACACAATCAGACATAAAACAATCCTTAACAAATTCACAATAACTGAAATCATACCAACCACCCTTTCAGACCACAGCACAACAAAAATAGAAGTTAATACTAATAAAATTGTTCAAAATCATACAATTATATAGAAATTAAATGACCTTCTCCTGAATGACTTTTGGGTAAGCAATGAAATTAAGGCAGACATCAAGAAATTCTTTGAAACTAATGAAAACATAGAGACAACATACAAGAATCTCTGGGACACACTAAAGCCACGTTAGGAGGGAAATGCATAGCACTAAACACCCACACCAGAAATTTAGAAAGATTTCAAATTAACCTAACATCACAACCAGGGGAACCAGAGAAAGAGGAGCAAACAAACCCAAAAGCCAGCAGAAGACAAGAAAGAACCAAAATCAAAGCTGAACTGAAGGAAATTAAGATGGGAAAAACCATAGAAAAGATTAACAAATCCAGAAGTAAATTTTTGGAAGATTAATAAGATAGAGAGACTGCTAGCTAGACTAATACAGAAAAAAAGGAGAAGATCTAAATAAACACAATCAGAAATGACAAAGATGTTACCATTGACCACACAGAAATAATAATAATTGGAAAACTCTCAGAGACTACTACAAACACTTCTATGAATGCAAACTAGAAAACTTAGAAGGAATGAATAAATTCCTAGAAACATACAATCTCCCAAGATTGAACCAGGAAGAAATTGAATCCCTGAACAGACCAATAATGAGTTCTGAAGTTGAATTAGTAATAAAAAGTCTACCAACCAGAAAAAGCTCAGGGCTAGATGGACTCACAGCCAAATTCTATCAGAAGTATAAAGAAGTGCTGGTACCATTCCTACTGAAAGTATTCCAAAATATCCAGGAGAAGGGGCCCCTCTTTAACTCATCCTATGAGAACAACATCATGCTGATACCAAACCTAGAAGAGACATAACATAAAAAGAAAATGTCAGGCCACTATCCTTGATGAGCATATGCAAAAATTCTTAACAAAATACTAACAAACTAAATCCAGCAGCACATCAAAAAGCTAATCCACCACAATCAAGTAGGCTTTATACCTGGGATTCAAGGCTGAATCAACATAAGCCAATCAATAAATGTGATTCATCACATAAACAGACCTAAAAACAAAACCATCTGACCATCTCAATAGATGCAGAAAGGGCTTTTGATAAAATTCAACATCATTTCATGTTAAAAACCCTCAACAAACTGGGTATTGAAGGAACATACTTCAAAATAATAAGAGCCATCTGTGAAAAACCTACAACCAGCATCATACAGAATGGGGAATAGCTGGAAGGATTCCCCTGAAAATCAGTACAAGGCAAAGATGCCCTTTGTCACCCCTCCTATTCAATATACTACTGGAAATGATGGCCAGAACAATTAAGCAAGAGAAAGAAATAAAAGGCATTCAAATAGGAAGAGAGGAAGTCAAGTTACCCTGTTTGCAGATTATATGATTCTATACATAGAAAACCCCATAAAAGCTCCTTGATCTGATAAACAACTTCAGCAAAGTTTCAGTATACAAAATCAATGTACAAAAAATTAGTAGCATTCCTATACACCAACAACATCCAAGCTAAGAGTCAAATAAAGAATAAAATCCCAGTTGGGCACAGTGGCTCATGCCTGCAATCCCAGCACTTTGGGAGACTGACACGGTGGGGTCACGAGGTCAGGAGTTTGAGACCAGCCTGACCAACATGGTGAAACCTCGTCTCTACTAAAAATACTAAAAAATTAGCTGGGTGTGGTGGAGTGCCTGTAATCCCAGCTACTCAAGAGGCTGAGGCAGGAGAATCGCTTGAACCAAGCCTGGGTGACAGAGCGAGACTCTGACAAAAAAAAAAAAAAGAAAAAAGAAAGAAGAAAAGAAGAAAGAAAGAAGGAAGGAAGGAAAGAAAGAAAGAAAAAAAGAAAGGAAAGAAGGAAAGAAAGAAAGAGAGAGAGAGAATCTCATTCACAATAGCCACAAAAAGAATAACATACCTAGGAATACAGCTAATTAGGAAGGTGAAAGATATCTACAATGAGAAATATGAAAAACTGCTCAAAGAAATCAGAGGTGACACAAACGGAAAAATATCCCATGTTAATGAATGTTAAATTGGCTGTACTGACTAAAGCAATTTACAGATTTAATGCTATTCCTATCAAACTACAAATGACATTCGTCACAGAACTAGATAAAACTATTTTAAAATCTACATGGAATCAAAACAGAGGCCAAATAGCTAAGGCAATCCTAAAGAAAAAGAACAAGCCTGGAGGCATCACAATACCAGACTTCAAATGATTCTACAAGGCTATAGTAACCAAAACAGTATGGTACTGGTACAAAAGAAGACCCACAGACCAATGAAACAGAATAGAGAACCCAGAAATAAGGCTGCACACCTGCAACTATCTGATTTTCAAAAAGCTGACAAAAACAAGCAATGGGGAAAGGACTTCCTATTCAATAAATGGTGCCAGGATAACTGGCCAGCCATGTGTAGAAGATTGAAACTGAATCCTTTCCTTACACCATTTACAAAAATCAATTCAAGATAGATTAAAGACTTAAATATAAAACATAAAATTATAAAATCCATGGAAGATAACCTAGGAATACTATTTTGGACACAGACCTGGCAAAGATTTCATGACTAAGACACCAAAAGCAATTGCAACAAAAACAAAAATTGACAAATGGGATCTAATTAAACTAAAGAGCTTCTGCACAGCAAAAGAAACAATAGAGTAAACAGACAACCTACAGACTGGTAGAAAATATTTGCAAACTACACATCTGACAAAGGTCTAATATCCAGAATCTATAATGAACTCAAACAAATTAACAAGTGAAAAACAAACAACCTTAGAAGAAGTGGGTAAAGGATATGAACAGACATTTTTGAAAAGCAGACATACATGTGGCCAACAGGCGTATAAAAACTGTTCAACATCGCTAATCATTAAAGAAACGCAAATCAAAACTACAATGAGATCATCTCATTCCAGTCGGAATGGCTATTATTAAAAAGTCAAAAAATAACAGATGCTGGCAAGGTTGTGGAGAAAAGGGAATACTTACATACTTCTGGTGGGAATGTAAATTAATTTAGCCATTGTGAAAAGCAGTTTGGCGATTTTTCAAAGAACTCAAAGCAGAATTACCATTCGATCCAGCAATCCCATCATTGGATGTATAGCCAAAGTCATATAAATTATTCTACCATAAAGACACATTAACATGTATGTTCACTGCAGCACTCTTCACAATAGTAAAGATGTGGTATCAACCTAAATGCCCATCAATGGTATACTGTTTTTTAAAAAATGTGATACATATACACCATAGAATACTATGCAGTTATAAAAAAGAATGAGATCATGTCCTTCGCAGCAACATGGATGGAGCTGCAGGCATTATCTTAAGTAAACTGCCACAGGAACAGAAAATGAAATGCCACATGTTCTCACTTACAAATGGAAGCTAATCATTTAGTACATATGGACACAAAGAAGAGAACAAGAGACACTGGGGCCTTCTTGAGGGTGGAGAGTGGGAGGAGGGTGAGGATCAAAAAAATGACGTATCAGGTACTATCCTTGTTACCTGGGTGACAAAATAATATGTATACCAAAGCCCTGTGACATGCAATTTACCTGTATAACAAACCTGCACATGTACCCCAAACCTAAAATAAAATTTTTTAAAAATTCAAAAAAGATGAAGAAAAACATATCATCTCAATAGATGTAATTAAAAACATTTTGCAAAATGCATCATCCACACATTGTAAAAGTTCTGAGCAACATATAAATATTAGAGTAAGAGTAGAAAACCTTACTTAAGGTAGCATCATACTTATGGTGAAGGATCAAATAATTGTCCTATAAGATTGGGAAAATGGAAAGAATACCTACTCCCACTTACATTCTACATTGTCATTGAAGTCCTAGCCTGTGCAATAAAGCAAGAAAAAAGAAATAAAATAGGTTTGGGTTCAATTGTATCTTTTCTAAATAGTTATCCATATATACGTGTATGTATGGATATATGTGTATTACACTGTTGAGATATGTTTTTCTTTATTTTTTTTGAATTTTTGTGAACTTTTATTTTAGGATCGGGATACATGTGCGGGTTTGTTATACAGGTAAACTGCATGTTACAGGGCTTTGGTGCTCATATTATTTTGTCATCCAGGTAACAATATATACACACACCTTCCAGACACACACACACACGCACATTCATATGGATAGATTAGATAGAGAGATAGATGTTTTATTTGTTTTTTTTTTCTGTGTGTGTATATATACATGTATATATATGAAAGGAAGCTATAAAACTTAAAATTTTTTTTGGATATTGCCATCCTGTACATAGAAATTCCTAAGATCTCTACAACTGAAGCTACTCTAACCAGTATGTAAATATAACATCAAATGAGACAAAACCAGTAGACCAAAGTCAATGATTTTCTCAATTTTAACAATGAACAAATATAATGGCATTAAAAACCATAAAGAACATAGAGATAATTTTAACAATACATTGAAAAATATAAAAAATTGCTGAATGCAATTAAAGGAAACAAATAATTTGGGAGGCATAATGTTAATGAATTGGAAGACTGAATATGGTTATGATATTGATTATTTCCTAATGTATTTATCTATTTAACACAATTTCAATTAAAATCCAGGCAGAAGTTTTTACAGAAATTGTCAAACTGATCCTAAAATTTATGTAAGTCCACAAAGAATACAGAATTTTGAAGAAGAATGTATCCAGAAAACTTTTATTCCCTGAGTTGAAGGCACTATCAATGTGTAATGCTTGTATTGGCATAAACATAGATATCTAGATCCGTGAAACAGAATTGAGAGTTCAGAAATAGATGTATGATTATATGGTCAATTTAAAAAAATTGTCAAGATAATTCAATGAGGAAAGAATGTGTCTTTTAAATAAATGGTCCTGAAAGATATGATCCAGCTGGATGTCTGTGTGGAAAACAGGATCTTAGGCACTTTTCTCACAACATACACAAAATTTGATTCAAAATGGATCACAGACCCCAATAAGAGCTAAAACCCCACAACTTCTAGAAAAAAACATAAAAGAAAAATCTTTGTGATCTTGGGTAAGGCAAAGCTTGCAAAGACAGTTTGCAAAATATATGACTCACCAAAGAAAAATATTTTATAGTTAAAATGCACCAATATAATAAGCTTTGGCTTGTCAGAAAACACCATTAATTAAGAAAACTAAAAGATAAGCCACAGATGGGGAAAAATACTTGCAAAACATACATGTTACAAAAGACTTGGATTCAGAACATATAATGAAATCTTACAACTCAATAACAAGACAATCCAACACGAAATGGGCAAGTTATTTGTAAATGTCCAGCAAGCCCAGGAAAAGTTGTTAAACATCATTGGTCACTATGTAAATGCAAATTAGAACCACAGTAATATACTATTACACAACCATCAGAATAACTACAATTAAAAACAAGCCCTGGCAAAGATGTGGAGCAACTGGAATCCTCATGAACCACCTGTGGAGGTGCTAAATGACTGTCAGGAGAATAGCAGTGTTACAGAAATGGGCTATTCTATCAGCCTAGATTCTGGAGTAATGAGGATTCTGGAGTAATGAGACAAAGCAATAGCCAACACAAAATTTCAATAAGGCAAGAGAGAAATCAACATTTGCTGTTGCTGTTCATGGAGATGTGAGGATTATTACACAGCATATCTTATAAAAGCTGATGAATAGAGTTGTATTTTTACTGGTATATGGTGTTATATTTTGTTTTCCTTTTTGTCTTGCCACACACAAGAGTTTTTGTATTCAGGTCTATTGTTTTTTTATTGTTTCAGAATTTGAATCATGACGGAAAGACTTTCCAGTTTTCATGTATTAAAATAATTTACTTATTTTTCTTCCAGTATAGGTAATATTCTCTTTTTTATATTTATATCCTTGATCCATATGGATTTTTTAATTGGTGTATAGTAAGTGAGAGGTTTGGTTTGGATTCAATTGTATCTTTTTCTAGTTATGCAATTGTTCTACGATCATTTACTTATAGGTGCATCTTTTTCCCAGTAACTTGAGATGCCACCTTTACAGTATATCAAATATCCATATATACTTGCTCTAATTTTGTACTTTCTATTCACTTTCACTGTTTGTCTATTTTTTCTTGTACTAACACCACAATGTTTAATTATAGTGACCTTATTATATAATTAAGGTAGTTTTTATTGATTTTTTTCCTACATTTTCTTGTCTATTTGCATTTTGAGAATCAAGTCTGTAGCTTAGCAAGTAACTTCATGTTTTTATTGGAATTGCATATTGTAATTTTTATATTAACTTGAATAATATTAACCCTTTATAAGTCAAATCACCAAATTCAAGAATATAGGGTGTCTTTCTTTTCAAGTTTATTTTGCTTGCATCTTCTAATAGTGTTTTATTATTTCCATGTATAGATTTTGCACCACATTTATTATTCACTGTATTTCTTGTTTTGCTCACGTTTTTGTTTTTGTTGGGGCATCTTTCCTTCTATGACATTTTCTAATTATTTTTGCATATATGAAATAATTTTTGCATGCTAATTTTAGATCTTGATTTCTCATGGAACCATATTTTTGTTTGTAATTCTATTTTCATTGATTCTTTTCAAGTATACTATCGTAATTCATACCTATAGATGTACTTTTATCTTTTCCTTTATAATCATTATACTCCTAATTATTGTGCTTATTAGTACATTGGGTAATTGTATTAGTCCGTTCTCACATTGCTATAAATAAATACCCGAGACCAGGTAATTTATGAAGAAAAGAGGTTTAATTGGCTCACAGTTCTGCAGGCTGTATAGGAAACGTGATGCTGGCATCTGCTCAGCTTCTTGGGAGGCCTCAGGAAACTTACAATCATGGCGGTAGATAAACGGGGAGTACAAACAGCATGTGGCTGGAGTAGGAGCAAGAGAGAGAGAAGGGGAGGTGCCACACTCTTTTAAACAACCGGATCTCACGAGAACTCCCTCACTATCATGAGGATAGCACCAAGGGGGATGGTGCTGAACCATTCATGAGAAACCACCACCGTCATGATCCAATCACCTCCCACCAGGCCCCACCTCCACCCCTGGGGATTACAATTCAACATGAGATTTAGGTGTAGAGAAGGATCCAAACCATATCAGTAATGTCACCAAAACAAGACGATATATTAGTGGAAATGATAGGCATCCTTGCCTTATCCCTGCCTTAGGGAAAATTTATGTGGTGTTTTCTACATAATGTTAGCATTTGTGTTGAGGACTGGATATACATACATACACAGACACACAGACACATATGTAATAATTTTAAGGGTGAATGCATTGAATCCTATTTCACAAATCCTTTTTTCTAAAGTTAGAAAATGATGTTGAATTTTCAAATGCCTCTTAAGCACCTAGGAAGATGTATGATTTTGTTTCCTTAAATTTATTCATGTGTTGAATTACATTAAAGGCTTTTTAAAAATTGTTGAAACATTCTTGCATTATTATAATGAATTCCACTTAGTCAGGATATATTATTTTTTAATGTGCTGTTTGATTTTGCTTGATCATATTTTATTTGAGATTTTTGCATTGATATTCATAAATGAAATTATCTGTAGTTTTAATTACTTAGGGTTCCAGCTTTCTAGTTTCAATATTATGCTCTAATCATAAAAATAATTTGAATATTTTTCTTCTCTTAGTATCCTCTTTGATGGTGATGTTATTTGTTATTTGCTCACATCCTTGATCTGTATAGTTCTTGGGAAATTATATAGAGAAATTAGAATTTGCTGATGATGATTATATAATATGAACCTGGAATTTTTATCTTATAATACCAATGCATGCTTCTTGAAAAAACTTTACTTATTACAAATGAGCAAAAAGAAAAATACAATAAAGTAATAATGGTAATAAAATCAATAATCCTTTATTGTTTTGAATAATTTTTTACAAGATTATTTAAAAACATAGTAAGCGATCAGCATCAGAAAAATAAATGTACCTTAAATACTTCTGTCAGTAGAACGTTAGTCTGAAAAGCCTTGCTTTTGGTTTACTAATATATTTTTATTTCCTTTATAATAAAAACATTTTAAAATATTTTGATATACATAGTTCTTCTGTAAACTAATGATTCTACACTGTTGGAAGAGTAAAAGATGCCTTTTAGAAAATAAGAAATAGCTCATTTTAGTTATACCAGATGGGACCGCAATATATTAGTTATATGAACAACTAAAAATTGACTAAAATGAAGGCTATCATTCTTCAGACATAAAACAAATTTTTGAGAGCTTACTTTAAACTTCCTCTCGAAAAATGTTCATTTGTATACTTTCTGAATTCATACCTTAGGTAATAATGTTTTAGATTCTTCTTTATGATTGGATCTGAGTGTCAAATTAGGATACTCTTACATGGATATCTGAGATATATATATATATATATATATGTGTATATATATATGTGTGTATATATATATATATATATATACACACATACACACACACACACACATATGTATGTGTGTATTTTAAGACAGCAAAAAGTATAAAATAAAATATTTGTTTTCTGTTTTATGTTCCTCTGTTTCCCCTTTCTTACATTCCTGTGGGTTATTTCAATATTTTATAAAATGTCATCCTGTTTTTTATTTATAGTATTTTTAGTTTCAGTAGGGATGGTCCAGGTTCTAACAATATGCATATCAGTCTGACATTATTAACATTTTACCACTTTGAGTGAAATTTAGAAAGCTTACTCCCATCGAGGTCCCTTTACCCTACTCAATTACTCCATTTAAAAATATAATTGTTTTATGTATTTCTTCTGCATACATTAAGTACCACATTAGAGGGTGTTAGAAATTTTATTTTAATCATCAAACATGATATAAGAACTTAACAAGAAGATTGTCTATTATATTTATTCCTATTTTTACCCATTCCGATGTTATTTCCTTCCGAAGTTTCAAGCCTTCTATTAATATTTCCTTCCCATTTATAGAACTTCCTTTAGTAATTCTTTTACAGTGGATTCGCTGACAATAAATTTTCTTAGTTTTACTTCTTCCGAGACTGTCTTTATTTTCCCATCATTTTTAAAGGCTATTTTCGTCAGACATAAAATTTATATTGAGTTCTTTTCTTCCAATACTTAAAAAATGTCACTTTTTTCTGTACTCCCTGGTTTTAGATATGAAACTGGTATGTTCCTATAAGCAGTATATTATTTCTTTGTGGCCATTTTAAAGATGTTTTGCCTTTAATTTTCAGAAGTTTATTTATGATGTTTGTATCTTGGCATGGATTTCTTTGGGTATTCTATTTGCAGTTTGCTCAGCTTCTTGAGTTTGTAGGTTTATGTCTTTTACCAAATGTGGAGAGTTTTTAGTCATTGTTTCTTTTCTTTTCCGAGAAGGAGTCGTGCTCTGTCATCCAGGCTGGAGGGCAAAGGTGTGATCTTGGCTCACTGTAACCTCCATCTCCTGGGTTCAAGTGATTCTCTTGCCTCAGCCTCCTGAGTAACTGGGATTACAGGTGTGTGCCACTGTGCCCAGATCTTTTTTTTTTTTTTTTGTATTTTTAGTAGAGACAGGGTTTCATCATGTTGGCCAGGCTGATCTCGAACTCCTGACCTCGTGATCCGCCTGCCTCGGCTTCCCAAAGTGCTGGGATTACAGGCGTGAGCCACCACGCCCGGCCTGCCATTATTTCTTTGAATACTTTTTCAGTTCTACTCTTTTTCCTCTCCTTCTAAGTCTCCAATGATACTAATGTGTGTTCTTTTGTTTTTGTCCCAAAGGTCCTTGAGACTTTATTTTTATTTTCAATCCATTTTCTTGCAGCTGTTTAGACTGAGAAAACTATATTGATCTATCTTCAAGTTCACTGATTCTATCGTCTGCCATTCCCATTCTACTATTGAGCACATTCAGTGAGTTTTAAAAAGAAATTGGCCATTGTGTTTTTTAGTTCTATAATTTCCATTTGATTCTTTTTGAATGACTTCTATTTCTTTGCTGAGATTTTCCTGTTTGTTCACTTGTTTCAAGAGAATTTGTGATTGTTCATTGAGGCATTTTTATGATAGTTGCCTCAAAATCCTTGTCAAATTGCTGTAACATCTGATTTGTCTTGGTGCTGGCTTCTGTTGGTTGCTTTTCTAATCCTTGTGATTTTCCTGGTTTTTGATATGAAAAATAATTTTTTGTTGTGTCCTAGGCATTTTGGATATTATATTATGAGACTCTGTTTCCTATTTAATAATCTTTTCTGTGCAGGCCATGCCTCTTTTAAGGGGCACCTCAAGGTCTGGGTGGTTGTATGTGTTCAGCTTCTTGCAGGGTCTTGTCTACCATACCCTGGCAAAAGTGGGCACTGACTCACACTGCATGGTTGCTGCAGGGTGTCGATGAAGCTTGGTTCCATACTGAGCCTGACACCAGAAGAAGAAGTGGAGTTTCAATTATTCCTGCCTCCCACTACCTCTTCTGCCTGTTCAGTGCCTGACAGGGTGGAGGTTTAGCTTCTCACTAGTCCTGCTGACACAAAGGTAGAAGGACAATGGGACAACTATCCCACTGTCAACTACCCTGCCTTCTATGACTTCGTTCCATCTCCTTGATGCTAGGTGGGTGTGGAGGTTCAGTTCCCCACCGAGTCTTGCTGACACCTGGGGAGGAGGTCAACAGGAGCACAGATTAGCCACAACTGACACCTCTTTATTTAATCTTGTTGGTTGTGGGTGGGAGTGGAGGTTCAGCCCCCAACCCGGTTCCACTGCCATAACTCTCATGGGGAAATTGGAGCACTGCCCATCTTCACCAGGCAGGGGATGGAATACCATCTCCCTGCTTAGCCCCATGGACATCAATCAGATGTGGGGAATCAGAATGCTGCCTATTTTCACCCGGGCAGGGTATTGGTGTGGAAGATCAACTTCCCACTGCATGGCTGAAACCAGAGGAATACAAGATATAATTTTTCCCCTTCATGTTTGGCTAGAGTTTGGCGGTGTTGCCAAGAAAGTTTTCTAATGTCAGACATGTTTCCTGGTCCTCTTAACTTGGGCTGAGCAGGTTTTTCTTGGAGCATTTTGGTTTGTGGCTGTTGACACTTCTGGGTTGGAAGCTTTTGCCTGGCATGGTCTGGGATATGTGGGAGGCAATAAGTAGACACAGTAAACTCATCACCATGTAGTTCCTCAAGTCTCAAGGTCCCTTTGCATCCAGCTTTCTTCTTTCCCCCATTTCTGAGAATTCCTTTGCTTGTTGTGTTATATCCAGGGATTTTTTTTTTTTAATTGTGAAGGGGGGCATTGGAGAGAAATGAAACTACTCCATCCTTGGCAGAGCCAGAACTCCCTATCATATATTAAGATTTAAAATTTGTAAAGAAAACATTAGCCTTTATTTTTCACTTTGCATGTTGCACACTGACCTGATCAAAGATTCATTTAGCTGTCCGATCCTCCTTGTCAGATCAGACCCTAGCAGATCAAGAGCAGATCAAGTTTAAGTCATCATCAATCTGTTAAAAGATGGTGAAGGGAGAAACATTCTCCCTAAGTAACTAAGGTGGAATTTTTTAATATGTCTTTTGATGATAAATGATAAGTGAGAATATTTGATCCAGTGACATGTGCAATATTTCCTCTGGATTTATGTCTACCATTTAGCACCACCATGTTTAGTTCATGAACACATTTAATGATAAATATCCCTTTTAGGTTAATTTTTCTATATCTAAAATAGTGGCCCAGTGGGAAGAGGTGGCCAATCTATTCCCCAGTGACTTCAGGTGGAGAAATACTGAGTTCATCATCAATCTTACCCTTCAGTCCTCCAGGGAAGATTACCTTTGCAGAACATTGTAAATCTAAATAAGTTTAAAAGATTATCAGAGAGAGAGATAATAAATCTAAGCATAAGTTCATGATTCTGGGCACTTATTAGAATCACCTGGGGAGTTAGTAAAAAATAACACTAATGGGTTTTCATTGCTCCAGATCAATTACATAAGAATTTTTTGGGTAGGGCCTGGGCATTGGTATTTTTTAAAGCTCTCGAGGTAAATCTAATATGCAGCCAAGATTGAAAATAACTCATATAGCTGGATGCCATTTTCCATGACAAGGAAATTCATTGCATCTACCATACCAGATAAAAACTCGGACTGAATAGAAGGTGTTCTGGTTTTATGAGAGAGGCAGCTTAAAGCTGGACCCTTTAAGATTCCTCCTCTCGGTCGAGCGTGGTGGCTCATGCCTGTAATACCAGGACTTTGGGAGGCCTAGGCAGGTGGATCATGAGGTCAAGAGTTCGAGACCATCCTGCCCAACATGGTGAAACTGCATCTCTACTAAAAATCCAAAAATTAGCAGGGCATGGTGGCGCGCACCTGTAATCCCTGCTACTTGGGAGGCTGAGGCAGGAGAATCGCTTGAACCTGGGAGGCAGTGGTTTCTGTGAGCCGAGATTGTGCCACTACACTCCAGCCTGGTGACAGAGCAAAATTCCATCTCAAAAGAAAAAAAAAAAAAGAGATTCCCCTCTCATCTTCACTAGTGACTTATTTGGCTGCCAGAATGTTCTGTAAAACCAGGAGAAAGAGTAGACAATACTCTAAAAATATTTACCCCAAAAGATAAAGAAACACCATGAATCCAGAGAGATCGATGCTCTAAAATGTAAGTCTCTTGTACAGGAATTATGTTACTAACCATCAAGTTCCTTAACTGTGGGATTTACAACTTCCTGACATAAAAGAAACCTTACATTTCAAGCAATACCTGCCAATGAGTCTGTCAGGAGCAAAGCACTGAAACTGTGGTATTCCTATATAGGGAGCGCTGAACCCTGCTCCTGGTGGAGAGCTCATCTTGAACCTGGCAAACCAATCTCATTTTGTCTATGGAGAACATTTCTAAGCACGAATTTTCATTTTCGAAACTTCAGGGCTTCTGGGTTGGTTACTTACAGTGGTGAGTTAGCCACACCTGGAAAATGATGAAGGACTTTTTCCCAGGGGAGTGGTGTTGAGCTGAGAGGGGACGGCAAGAATATTCAGTGTCTCCATCTGGAGGGCTAACAGAGGGTGCCAGTCTTGAAGCAAGTACAGGCTCACAGGTTATACAATAATATATCAGGGCTTTAGTAGGAAAAAGCAAGCCTCTTTTTCAGTGGAATCTTGCAAGGAGACATGATAGAGGTTTCTAGATATGATGAGTATTGTTATTAGGGCAAAGGCATCAAAAGTTGTTTAAATCACCTTTCAGGGAAAGCGACATCTATTTATTGGTCATGAACTTAATCAGCCTTGGGATATGGAAGAAGGATTGAAAAACACCAGTCACAGCCATGTTCTTTTTGTATGAAAGGTAAGCCTATTAACTGGGATAAAATAGATCTCTCCTCCTTAAGTTTTCTTAGCCCATGTTTTCCTGGCCATCATGGGATCTGACAAATTAAAAGAGCCTCCACAACGGATATCATTTACAAAATTCTATGAAGATTTCACTCTGTCCAGGTTTTCATGAATTCTTATGGATGCTGCAGAGGCATTCACAGCAATTGGCCCTAGTGTCCATGTATTTTTAAGAATGTTTCTCTTAATTTAGAGTTTAAGATTTGGAGTTAGCATCAGTTTAAGATTTGGAAATTTGTATTTAAATAGGATATTTTTCTTGGCTTAACAAAAACAGGAGGCAGAATGGTTGCGTAAGAATTAGCCAACCTGGCTTCTAGAAATCTTACAGGTAAATTTAGCAACCAGTTAGCATCCACGTAAATAACACAAGTGGTCAAACTGAGCTGTGTATGTAGGGCAAACAGAAGATTTCTTGAAAGCCATGCCATCCCTAAAATTTAGAAATGGACTAGTAGGTGATTTAACGTTCTAGAGACAATGTTGGGCCAGTTTAACAAAAAATTGGTGAATACCATTACATGCTAATATGTACAGAAATTGATAAAATATGGTCTCTGTCCTTTAGAACTTTACAGAACTTTTAGAATTGCCCCTAGTTTCAGGTAGTGTTCAAAGAAAGTTTAATTTCTGCTTTATAGTTCACCAGTGATTACGTAACTAAGACCCTTAATTCTAGCCTTGAATATAATTACTGCTGGTTGACTTACTCATCTCTCATTTTACACATTTATTATTAAAGCTTTTCTATATAAAGAACTCTACAAGCATTCAAATTGTATGAAGATGGCTCACCAGACCAAGTACATAAATTATAGTTGGTGGCTCTTTAAAGTCTCAGCAGGCAGCCGCCAACATTCTCAATATTTGTCAGCCATTTCTTACATGGCTGTATCCAAAAGGAGTTCGAGCCTCATTGTTTATATCCATGAAGAGTTACAGTCCACATGTAGTATATAGAGCTTGTTGCATGATTAATTAGGTCTCCAAATAAATTGAGTGAGAGTAAAATGAAAATAAAAGTCCATGATGGGTACATTTAATGCTTGAAAATATTTAATTCATTTGCACTTAATGATAGTTGCAAGATTTCTCTAAAATTAAGACAATTACCTCAGTGTATATTAGATGTTAAAGTTGGAATTGAAGAGAAAAAAATTCCATTTGGACCTTCCTAAGCAAATGGCTGTTGAAGAGACATCAGCTGCATTACATTACTTCTTTCCATATTGGCTAACTAAACTACGTGCTCATTAGTTTATTGGGTTTATAGATGAGAGACTAAAAAATGTACATGCTCTTACAAGTGAAATATTTTACAGAGCCAAAGGAAGCCTGACTAATTTGAGTTAAATTTAAATCCTCTGTCTTTTGTAATGATTCATACTGTGACACAATGAAAGAGTCATCAGCTTCTAATTCTGATGTGGTTGGTGACCCACCAAGAGAAAACTTGGGAAATCCTCTTCACCAAAGGACCACGTCTCCATATCTGTAAAAGCATAAGACTAAACTGATGCTTAGGGCTCTACCCCATCAGATAAAGATCCTAAGGGGTTTTATATTTATGTTTATAACTTCATCTTGCATATAATAAAATCGATCTGTTGTTACTAAAGCATATTCTCATAGAGTCAAGTCCATTTAAGGTCTGAGGTACATCCTAGGCTGAGAAACACTCCAGGGCCAAGACCCATGATGTAGCTGCAGCTATGAAATTGCTGAGCTCTCAAAGGAGAATGGGCTGATGATATATTATCATGAGAGATGATAATGTAAAGGAAAATGCTTTACAAACTATTTGGGGCAATACAAATGTCAGGTGTTAGGCATCGTTATTACCTTCTCCATTTACTGAGAGAGATCAACTTCCAGACGTGACTTCAGCAAGGCCATATATTAAGTCAAGAACAACCTGGAAGAAAAGCCAGTTTTTTATTCTGACATTCCTTCCATTTCTTCATCCCACCAATATTTATGGATTGCCTTCTACTTGCAAAGTAGCAGTGGGGGAATTAAATTTGTGTCTAAGACACTATTACAATTCACAATGAGTTTGCAATGTAATAAATACGTGTAGAACAGCATTGTCTACTTTTCTTTAATGGCGTTATGAGTAAAGAATAATTTTACCTGACTAGGTTTTAAGTTCTTTGAAGGCCCAAAGTAGACTTTTATTTCTTTTGAATTTCTTGACAATGTTCAATAGACTATTGGACATATCGTCCTAAAAAAACGTTGATAGCAAAATAAAAAATAAGCTCTGGAATAGTGTTTAGATTCTCTAAAGTGTTATACAAATGTAAGTTATCATCATTGTTTATGTTGGAAACTTTCTCTAGTGCAACTTGAGAAGACATCTAGACACAGATTTCATTGTTATAAAATGATACTGGACGAATAACAACCCAAAATATCAACTTTTTTGAAGATTAATAATATGCTAGGCATTATGTTATATGTTTATATGCAGTATCTTATTTATTGACCACAATAATCCTATTAACTTGAAACTTATTATCTCCATTTTATAAATGAACAGACTAAAGTTTAGTGATGAAAACCACAATCACAGGGTTAGTGAGTAGCAGAATGGGAAACTGAATTAAGCATTATAGTTGCCAACACTTGAAAGGTGATATTACTGGGATCTGAATCTACCTGATATACCACATAAATAATTTCTAGAATTTTAGATCAATTGAGATTAGTGGTTCTCAATGCAGGATGACTTTGCCACCAAGGGATTTTTGACAATGTCTGGAGGCATTTGAGGAAATCACAACTGTAGGAGTCCTGTGGAGCTTAGCATAGAAGCTAGGGATGCTGCCTAACATTCTCCCCCACAAAGAGCTGCCCCCCTCCACAAAGAATGATCTGGCTCTGAATGTCCATGGAGAATCCCTGATCTACACCTCTTTTTCGATGCCTGGATAGTTCTGTTGTAAATTAGTGAATTCCTTCTTTTGGCTTAGGCAGACAAGAAAACGCATGACCTAAAGCCAACATAAGAGAGTCGAGTATGAGGGTACATTTGTGATCTCAAAGCTTCTGTGGAAGTCAATGCTATGTGCGGTATTTTTTTCCAGAAGGTAAGAAGAACATCCTCCTTTGATATTATTTTTTGGTTGAATTTGGTATTTGTAAAGGTTTGGTTTATAGGTCATCTTCCCCCTACAACCACCCCTACTCTTCTTCCTAATTTAAACTTATGTCCTATAATTTTCTGAAATATAAAATATACCTGAAGTCTTTCCTATACTTGAAACTGTTTCCACTTAATAGTTACATTACTTTATCTATGAGTGGCTAAGATAAATAGCTATAGCAATTTCATGGTACTTAAAGTCACATTTCTTGATAATCTCTGGATTTTCAGGGACCATTAGAGATCCCTGTGTGAATCTTAGAATAATGAAAAGTACATTCGAGCAAAGACTTTAGGTACCCTGCTATTACTGCATTGATTTAGAAACACATTTCTAAATCAATTTTTTTTCACAATTTTAACTTGTAATAAAATGAGTCTTAACCAAAGTGCCCTTTGCAATCTAAATGCTTAGGTTTGAGACAGCAGGCCAAATTGAGAATTAATTAACATTTTGAAGTCAGAGTGCTATGTTGTTTAATCCTAAATTGTACTTCAAATAGGGATTGATTTCTACACCGCAGAAAAACAAGTGTTGCCTCTTCCCGTGCCCCTTTTAATAAAAAATATGGATAGAGTGTATTTAGAGAATAAGATTAAATAATTCAATCATTAAATGTTTTTGATGAAGCCATAATAATATTCTATTACAGAATCCATGTTCTCCAAGTCGTCTTTATAACTTTGAGAAAACAATTATTACAGAATAAGTAAGACAGAAAAGCAACCAATACTGAACACATTAGTATAATTTATGTATTCATAAAACTGATAATAGACATTTACTTCTAAAAATTCTTAAAGCACAGGTAATAATGGAACCAGTCAGCAATTTACCACTTGCAATTAATCACTCTCTTCATATTCACAACATTCAATTTTTCTTGCTATTTGAGACAGTAATGATTAATTGATAAAAGTTTAACAAGTGCACTAATAGCAGGTGCTTCTAATTGCAAAGTCTTCAAATGATTCTCCCCAAACCTACCCTATGCTAATTTGTACAGCATTAGTCATAACACTTTATGATTTTACTTTTAAAACGACTTTTCTTTTAGTCACCCTAATTTAATTAAGAATTTTAACTAGTTACATGTATCAAGAACACCAATGAATTTTAAATTTGTGAGTTTGATTACCATAAGAGATTAACAGGAAGACTCATAAAAATGCACGGCTGCCAATTAGAAGCATCAACACTGTGTAAATTAGAATTTGTTAATTGGTTTAGCAAATGTAAATTCAATTTTTTGAAATTTTATGAACTGAAAAATTGATTATATTTTTTGTGAGCCTCCAGAAATATATTATTAGTGATGATATTTGTTTCAGTAGTTGCTGAGATTATCCTTGTATTTTAGCTACAAATGTTTCTACTTCATTTATTTCAAAAATATCTGACTTTAGCATTCATTTTTCATCCACACGTTTGCCCCTCACTATCCACACTATTAAATGCATACTTAAGTACACATTTTTCTTTCACCTGTCCTTCCTCTCAGCAAGACAGATAAAATATGCATTCTAGGTAAGGTTTGTTATTTTGTACTTTCAGTATTAAAGTGCATGTAATTAATTTAGCTTCTTTAAACACTATGTGTTTATGACAAAACCTACAGATGCTTTTACAAAAAATACATATTGAGAAAGCATTTCAGGTATGCAGATTAATACTGTTTGCCTCTAGGAAATAGACCCAGCCATCTCGCATTTTATAATTATAAGAAGAACAGAGCTATAGGTTAGTATACATTGTGGAATGGGGAGGTCTCTTAGCAATGGAAGATCAAAATCTATTCTCAGAGAAATATGGACCCAGTCTGAGTGTTAACCTTTAGTCAGTTAACTCCCATGGTGAGTTGCAGTCAAGAAACTGAGGGTAGAAATTAGGACAGGCCTTACATATACTTATGGCTGAGTCTATATACTGCAAATGAGAAAGTGGGGAAGAATAGAGCATTGGGTAACTCTGTAAACTTAGCACCCTGAATTTTCCAGATAATTTGACTGATTTGACTTGTGAACACCCTCACTCTGCCTCCTAACTTCTCCAGCCCCTCCCAGAGGTGTATTTGAAATCACAGTTCTAGATATTCTTTCCTAATACCTAATTATTTCCTAATTCAGCAGCAAATTCAGCAGATAATTATTTGGACACTCAAAACCTCTTGCATCAATACACTATCCTAGACCGGGCACGAGGTCTCACACCTGTCATCCCAGCACTTTGGGAGGCCAAGGCGGACGGATCACCTGAGGTCAGGAGTTCCAGACCAGCCTGACCAATATAGTGAAACCCCGTCTCTACTAAAAATACAAAAATCAGCCAGGCATGGTGGTGCACGCCTGTAATCCCAGCTACTTGGGAGGCTGAGGCAGGAGAATCACTTGAACCCGGGAGGCGGAGGTTGCAGTGAATGATCAAGACACTGCCCTCCAGTCTGGGTGACAGAGTGAGACTCATTCTCAAAAACAAAACAAAACAAAACAAAAACCCACTATCCTCAATTATAGTATGTAATACTCTACTCCAATTAGCTCCAAAGGACCAAGACACAGAATGAAACCGAAGGGAACACGAAGAACACATTTAGCACCTTCCCCTTTGATCAATAGGAGTAGGAAGGGACTTAACAGTAATAGAGGATATGCTTCATGCACTTAGTTCTGTACCTCATTGTCTTTAAGCCGGAACTGGAGCCTAGACAGCTAGACATGGCAACCAAGTAAGTGCAAGAAGGCATCTGACAGGGGCCAACTGCTGCAGGAACCCAGGTTTAAAAGAGATCTAGTCACTAGAAATCAGTTGGGTTGTAGGAAGCAGAGCAGCCCCTGATTACCAAGAAAGAGGGTAGGTTTGTGTCTTTAACCCTGATCCCTTCCTCCTTTCTACTCTCCCCTCCCTTTCATAGTCCTCATGTTATGCTAGTTTAAAAGAAAAAAGTGCAAACAACCTCAGTTTCCAAAAACAATATGTTGTTTAAATAAATGTGGATATTAGTGAAATGTGCAGCTATTAAGATAATAATGAAGACATACATATGTATTGACATGGAATTATGTGCATGATTAATTCATTGATTCACTAATATTGCCACATGCCTCTTCCGTGGCAAGCTCTGGACTAGGTACTTCTGTAGGAAAGAAAACAGGCCTGCACTCAAGAAATTTACGTTCTAGTGGTAGATTCAGATGATGAAAAACTAAACAAACAAACATATAATGTAATTTCAGGAGTGATAATTACTATGAAAAAACATAAAGCAGGTTAAGGGGTCACAGGAGGTGGGAACAGCATTTGATTAGATACATATTTGAGAGATTTGGGGCCTACACAATTCTGTAGGTCAAAAGGGTATGAGATACAGAGATAAGAACTTTCCAAGCAGACGGAGATGTCAGTATGAAAGCTCTGAATTGGGAGTAAAAAGGCCAGATACAGGGTGGAAAGACGGGCTGGAAAGGAAGCAAAATAGGAGGTAGGACAAAGAACAGACAGAAAAACCACAACAATGGCAGTAGGTTGGGGATCCTCTAGTACTCTCACTCAAGTTTTTGTTTTGAGAATGGTAGAAAGAAAGGAGGCATTATATGCTCTGAGCTGGTGGTGATTCTGGGTGTACAAGGCATCTCTCAATAGTATAGTCTATATATACTAACAACCACGAGTGACAAATGCATTGTCTCACATCCAGTGGTGCACGGACAAGTGTGGCTGCACCCTATTTATGTTCATTAAAAATAAAAACACTATATGAACCAGTCAGATATATCTGTGAGTTCCTATGTGGGCCTTTTGGCTGGATTTTTGTTGCCCCCATCTTAAACCTGTTTAGTGACCATTCCAGAATTGAATGTTCTGGAGGAATCAGAAAAACATGTGTTGCAGTCAAAGGAAATGCTTTGAGTAGATATTCTCTGGGAGTGCATCAACTTTCCTTTCCAATTTGTCAACCTTTTTTCTCTTTGCTAGATGTACCCTAGGACTTTCTCTGTAGTAATCAAAGTTGTCTATAAATTTCACTGTTTTAAGACTTCTCTCATAATGTGGTATTGAACATTTATGGTATGTATATACAGTGATTCTAATTCTCTAATCTCCACTTGGGGTTTTATGGGGGAATCTTGGGCAAAGCTGTTCCACTTGAAGCCACAACTTTATAGGTTATAAATGAGAAGAATAATATTTATCTTTCCCTTGAGATGGTGCAATGGTTGATTAATAAATGCTTACAGGGTGTTCTGAAGATTACAAGTGTCAACTACTATTGTGATTATTATTAGCTGATCCTACAATCCAGAATTCAATGAGCACCAGGTTATGGCTGACTCTTTCATCTTCTGTACATACATTCTATCCACTGGAAGAATTAAATGTAAGCCCAGCATAATTAATTAATGTTTATGAAGCATGTTGTGAGTCTCAATTTCTCTAAGTGCCAAGTGCAGTTATGAGAAATATCATAGCTTTCATTTCAACCTTGTAGTAATGTTAGATTCTGATTAGCTTCATTTTCATTATAGATCATGTACTTAGTGTCTCATTTCTATATTCTGTGCAGTGCCTGCTAGCCTGCTGCTATAAGTGTCCAATAAGGGCAGTAATAAAGTTGTAATCTCTTTTCTTTCTTTTTGATTCACCTTTGTGTGTGTGTGTGTGTGTGTGTGTGTGTGTGTGCGTATATATTTTTTTAAATAGACTATACAGGAAGAAAGAGCTCTTTCATTTTTGGCAAAAGATAATTCTAAATCTCTGTTGATGGGAATATGGAATCTTCTTTCTCCTGATTACCAATCAGGAAAATGAAAACTATTTACTGTGAAAAGTCTAGTTGTATCACTTCTAAATCATTTATAGTCCACTAAGTGCTTTGAATAATGGAGGAGCTAGGAGAGCCCCTGATTTAATTTTGTCTCTGTGTTTCTTTAGTATCTTTGTGCTTTCTTGCATTTAGAGGAATAGCACAGAACAGAGAGTTTAGATGATTTTTTTAAGAAAGCTATTAAAAGCTTTTACAAGGGACTTGAGCTTTAATAAAACCTCTCTGTATGCCGAAAGGCCAAATCTCCAGGGATCTGGAAAGAAGCAACCTCAAAGTTAAACATTTGCAAAGCAAACTAAATTCATGAGTTTAACATCATTTTTTCCATCTCCCACCCTTATCTTTCTTATAATAAATACAACATTGGTTCAATATATTCTTTAACCCAACATCTCTAATAGATAGCAATATCAAACTTTAAGAGCACATATTTGCCTGACATTTTAGTTTATAAAATGCTATATTACATATGTATTAGTTTTCTATTGCTGCCCTAACAAAACTATCATAAATTTAGTAGCTTAAAACAATCACTATCTATTATTTCACAGTTTTGTAGGTTAAAAGCCCAGGTTCAGGTTGGCTCAGCTGGCTCTCTGCTCCAAGTTTCAGAAGGCTGAAATCAAGGTGTATGCAGGGCTCTCTTCCTTTCTGGAGGCTCTGGGAGGGTCTTCACTTCCCATCTCATTCACATTGTTGGCAGAATTCAGTTCCAGGCAGTTAGAGGACTATGGTCTCTACTTCCTTGCTGAGTATTGGCTGGGGTGATTTTCAACTGTTACAGGCAGCCTGCATTCCTTCATTAATGGCCTCATAGTGGATCAAATCCTTTTCAAGCTTTGAATCTTTCTAATATTCCCTTTTGCCTCATCTCTCCTCTGCTCTCTGCCTGGAAAAAAACATCTTTTTTAAGAGCTCATGTGATTAGACTGAACCCTGCCTGATAATACAAAATAATCTCACCACATCAAGATCTGTAAATTTCATTATGTCTGCAACCCCTTTTGTCATGTAACACAATATATTAGCAGGTGCCAGAGATTAAGGCATAGACATCTTTGAGGGGAGACTGTTTTACCGCCTGTAATTCCATAGAATTATCATACCAGGCAAGGTGGACAATATTATCCTAATTTTATAGAGGAAGAAATACAGTATTTCAGTAGCATGAATTATTTGACCCAGGTCACAGAGTAAATAAATGGCAGAGCCCGGGAGTAAAGACTAAAATCCTTTTGTCATTTTTAGTTATTTTTGCTTTTAATAAACATTTAAAGGGCTCATGGTAAGTGTCAGGTTTCTATATCAAATCTGAGAATACAGGGATGAAAGATGTCTCTGAATTTAACAGGTTCATAATCTTACAGGCAACACTGAGAAATGTCCAAGAAGTTTAATATAGTTTGTAAAGGCTTGATAAAGAACACAGAAGGAGTATAATCTCAGGGAGGAAAATAAGTGGGCATTAAGAAAACCTTTACAAAGAAGGTGATCTTTGAAAACGCTCCTTAAGATCACGTAGGAGTTCATCAGTTAGATAGCCAAGGTATATTGGGAACAGCATATGTAAATGCTTGGTGTCAAGAAATGCTAGGGCTCCTCTGAAATCCACTAAATGAGGTGAATGGCACCAGTAGAAAGGAATTGACAGATAAGCCTGTGAAGGTGGGTATAGCTATACTGTGAAGGACATTTTAAACAGCACTGTACACCTCCATGGTGAGGAAGAGCTGAAGCATTTAAGCCAGGGTTGACATATTCCAATATGCATATTAGAAATGTATAAAATAAGGGGCTTGATAAAATGAGCTGAGATGGTGAACAACGGTGATCATTAAATTTAAGGCACTTGCCAGATATTTTGAAGATTACAAAGAATATAAATGATGCATATGTCCCTATGGAGATTTTCGTCTTCTATCAAAACTCTTTTGGTTGCAAGGAACGGAAAGCCAATTCGAACTAACATTAACTGGAAAAGCAGAATATGTTGATTCACGTTACTGAAAATCATGGGGCAGATGACTTCAGGCAGAGCTGGATCCAGAGGCTCATTTGATGTCATCAAGGATCTCTCTCTCTCTCTCTCTCTCTGACTTCTGTCCTCCTCTTTTCTGGAATCACTTCAGAGAACTTTCCTTCATGCTGCAGCAAAGATGGCCAGCAGCAATTTTTGGATTTGCATTATCCATACAGCTAATAATCCCAGAGAAAGGAGCATTTCCTTTCTCCCACCACCCATATTATTCTGAAAAAAAGGACTCTGATTGGTCTTGCTTACACATGCCCAGCAATGGACAAATTACTCTGTTTACAGGGACAGCATACTCTAAATAGCTTAACTTAGTTATACATCCACTTCTGTATCAGGGAAAATGCAGCCAATCTCGTGTGTTGGAGTCAGAGCATTTCCTGAAATAGAGAAATGACAGATTTCCTGAAGCAGAGAACAACAGTTAGGCAAATATAACTGATCTCCATCACACAAGCGTACAAATCACCAGAGGGTGTTATTAAAATGCAGCTTGTGGGCCGGGCGCGGTAGCTCACGCCTGTGATCCCAGCACTTTGGGAGGCTGAGGTGGGCGGATCACGAGGTTAGGAGATCGAGACCATCCTGGCTAACACGATGAAATCTCGTCTTCACTAAGAATGCAAAAAATTAGCCGGGCGTGGTGGCGGGCGCCTATAGTCGCAGCTTCTCGGGAGGCTGACGCAGGAGAATGGTGTGAACCCGGGAGGCGGAGCTTGCAGTGAGCTGAGATCCGGCCACCGCACTCCAACCTGGGCGACACAGCCAGACTCTGTCTCAAAAAAAAAAAAAAAAAAAAAAATGCAGCTTGTGTTTCCGTAGTACTGGGAGGAGGCCTGAGTTTCTGCATGTTTAGAAGCTCCTAGGTGACACCGATGCTAGTGGTCCATGGACCACATTTTGGGTAACAAGGCACTGTATTATCTGTGGGGTAGCCAAGCCCAGCATGTGAAAAGATAACCATAGTAATAAAAAATGCAAGTTGTGATTCAAGATGATGACAGAAGAGAGGTACAAAGGGGGATTATCAATCAAATTTCAACGACAATGTATACCCCACACTAATACAAAGAAGGATTTCCTCTAGGACATTAAAAGCCTCAAACTGTGGTCTGCAGTTAACCTGATAGGTTTTCAAGGGGTCCATGAGGCAAAAACTGTTTTCATAAGAATATTATCATGTTATTTTATTCTTTTTCCCACACTGACATGTAGTGATTGTACAAAAGCAATGATAAGTCAAACTACTGGCAGCTTGAACAGTAGTGATAGTTTCATCACTAACATGCCCTCACTTTATTAAAAAAAGGAAGAAAACAAGAAATGTCAGTTTTGTTAAAAAATGTACCCAATGAAGCAGAAAACACTGTTAATTCATTAATCCCAATCTTGAATTTTATTAGATATTTTTAACGTCCTGTGTAGTGAAATGGGAATTATGTATAAAACATTCTGCTGGATGATGGTTGTCAAGAGGAAAAACACTTGTGAAATTGAGTTACAAGTCCAAGTAGCCACTTTTTCATTGAACACATTTATTATTTGAGAGAATGACTGACAGATTATGGCCATTCTGACTTTGGTATTTGGATGTTTTATTAAAAATGAATGAATGAGTCTCCTACTTCAAAAAATGATAGTTTTCATTCTTAACAATAACATTAGAACTTTCCAGCAAACATTAGAACTTTGAAAAATATGTCCCCAGGATTGTGATGGCATCTCAATTCTGAAAAGCTTTGGTGTTAAGATTGATGGTATATTAATAAATGCAATTTTAAAATTGCTGTGTAATCATTTGGATGATTTACATCATTCAGTGAGTCAAATTTTCCAAATGGCCAATGCACAATGTTGCAAAGATATTTATAGGTGAAAAATCCATTGGAAGTGCAAGACAGACACATAGACATCCCTACAATATGTACCAAAAATTCATTGATGTGGTTCCAGATTCCATATTGCAACTAAACTTTAAGAAACTGTCTCTTTCCAAGTTTAGTTCCAAAGAAGGGTATCCACAATTATCTTACAAAATGAGTAAAGTACTCTTCTCATTCCAAAATACATATCTGTGCGGGCCAGATTGTCTTCACATACTTCAACCTAAACATATATTGCAACAGATTGAATGCAGTAGCTGATGTGAGAACTCAACTTCTCTGAAATCAGGCATTAGGGAATTAACAAAAATGTGAAACAATGCCACTCTTGTCAAAAATGACTTCTTTTTGGGCCTTGGAAAGCATAGTTATTTTGTCATAAAACTATTTCATTTATTTTAGCATGCATTTGGTTTAATGTTATTTTTAATAGCATTAAAGTAGAAATATTTAAAATTTTTCCTCAGTTAAAAATTTTCTAATTAGGTAAATGTTTATTGGGTTAATCTACATAAATAAAAGCTCTTTGGGATTCTTAATAGTTTTTAAGACTGTAAAGTGGTCCTGAGACCAAAATGTTTGTGAACTACTGGGGAAGGCTAATCAGAAAAACCTGAGATCGCCAGGTTTTTACTGCCTTTTAATTATGGAATATGTTATAATAGCACAAAAACCATGGGTCCTTACTCCTTGAATAAGCTTCCATCATCTAATTTGGTGTTGTTAACCTTTTTATTTGGTATTTGGAATAGACCCTGTGCTTTAAAAATATTTCAGACAAAAACAAAAAACAGAAGTAAAAGACAATACTCACAAATAAATACAATTAGTCTCCTTTAAACGCTACTGAGTATAATACAGCATTAAATGTTTGTACTTTTACTTAAAATGTGATTCTTCAAAATAAAATTTAGAGATCAAGTCTTTCACATTTCTGAAATAAATACTATTTGACAGGGCTTCTGTTTGTCCCAATTTTCTTTCTTTCTCTAGCCCCTTCCTTCCTTCCTTCCTTCCTTCCTTCCTTCCTTCCTTCCTTCCTTCCTTCCTTCCTTTCTTCCTTTCTTCCTTTCTTCCTTCCTTCTTCCTTCCTTTCCCTCCCTTCCTTCCTTCCTCCCTCCCTTCCATCCTTCCTCCCTCCCTCTCCCTCTCTCCCCCTCCCTCCCTTCTCTTTCTCTCTCTCTTTCTTTCTTTCTTTCTTTCTTTCTTTCTTTCTTTCTTTCTTTCTTTCTTTCTTTCTTTCTTTCTTTCTTTCTTTCTTTCTTTCTTTTTCTTTCTTCCTTCCTTCCTTCCTTCCTTTCTTCCTTTCTTTTTCTTTCCTTCTCTTTCTTTCTTTTTTCTTTCTTTCTTTCCTTCTCTTTCTTTCTTTTCCTTCCTTCCTTCCCTTCCCTTCTCCTTCCTTCCTTCCTTCCTTCCTTCCTTCCTTTCTCTCCCTTCCTTCCTTCCTCTCTCCCCCTCCCTCTCCCTTTCTCCCTCTCCCTCCCTCCCTCTCTCCCTCCTTCTCTTTCTTTCTTTCTTTCTTTCTTTCTTTCTTTCTTTCTTTCTTTCTTTCTTTCTTTTTCTCTCTCTCTCTCCTTTCCTTCTTTTCTTTCTTTCTCTTTCCTTTCTTTCTCTTTCTTTCCTTCTTTCTTTCTTCTTTTTCCTTTCTTTCTTTTCCTTCCTTCCCTTCTCCTTCCTTCCCTTCCCTTCTCCTTCCTTCCTTCCATCCTTCCTTCCTTCCCTCCTCCCTCCCTCTCTCCCTCCCTCCCTCCATCCCTCTGTCTCTCTCTCTCTCTCTTTCTTTTATTTCTTGCTTTCTCTTTGTTTTGCTACTGCTTTTTGAGATGTCAAAACACACTTAAATAGTTGTTGAGAGTTGGTCCTTATTTTTCAGTACTTTCCTTTCCCTTTAATGCTAAACTGAAGGTTGGATCACTAGAGGGTTGGTTGATAGATATATTCTACCCAAGATTATCACCTCAGGATAAGTTTATAAAGCTTATTATGTGAATAGCCATATTTCTTCCACCTGAAAACAAAGCTTTAGAAAAAAACTTAGCATTCCCTATAGGAAGATTTGTACCACTTGCTGTTTATCACATATTATTCTAGATGCCTTGCAAATGTTGACACATTTAAACCTCTTAACAATATTATGAAGAACCTATGAAGACATTGGAGCCCATGGCGCTTAAGTTACTCATTCAAGGTCATACAACTATTGAGTGATAGAGAGCCCAGGCAATCTGACTCCAGATATGTGTCCATAACCGAAGGCATTAGGCTGAATTAGTGTGTTGGAGATCATTTAAAAAACAACATCTCAAATGAAGAGTTGCTTAATTTTGGTGGGAATAATCTTAATTAGGATTTACTTGTTCATTGGACACATACCCTTGTGCTTGTAAGGCTTCCAAGAAGAGATTCAGGAGAGGTTTAGGTCACAAGAGATATAACTTAGCAATAATTTAGAGTTGGTGGAAATCTAGTAATGCTCCTCAAACATTGCCGGCAACATACCCACCAAAAGTATGCAAAAGTATGCAAACCTTGGTTCTCTGTTACAAATGACAAAATGTTTTTGAACTTTCATACTTTATCTTATGTTTTTGAATTTTGCATATGATAATGCTTTAATATGAAAATCATGTTTTAAGTTACTCCTCATTGAATAAAACTAATTATCCAAGAGATCAGCTGTCACAGTCTTTTGAAGATTGGAGTGGCTCCTGGCACATTGTACCAATCGCACCTGGAGAAACCTAGCTCCATAGAATACTTTTGGAAGACCATGGGGTGTTTATTCTTCTTTGTCTACTCTTTGTGCACTACTGCTCAGGCACTCCATACCAGCCAGAATTTGGTTGCCTAGTTCTAAATAAAATGTTAAGAAGAGGGCTCCATATGAGAAACTGTGTACACTAAATAGGTTTAGTGAAGTCATCCAATGGTCCTTCTTTAACTCATGCCAGTAGTCGCAGTATCAAAAGTCTAAAGAGATTAACGAGGTAACTTGAATGAATGAAATAGGTCAGGTATGCATATTATAGGAAATGTCGGAGACTCAGATAAATGGAGGGCATGTGTACTATTTAATGTGAGATGAAGTACATACCTTCAACCCACTAAGAATGGGGATCAGGTCACCTCATGTTTTGATCTTTAAAAAATTAGAGAAGCAATTTAAATTATTATCTGAATTTTTTTTGATTTTGGTAAAAAGTTCAGTTTTATAAAATATGTAGACAACCAAATGAGTTTCAGACCTATATGTTGTATCATCTTTCAGTAAAGGTAACACCATTTATGTTGCACAGTTGTGTATGTCGTTGATTGTTGAGTAGGCACACCCTGGTTGCATGTGTGTTAGGGAAAGGGTGAGAAGAGAAACTTTTGTCCTCTGATCATCTTAAAGTTTTTGTTTCCATCTACTTACAAGTCCCAAGAGGAGAATTAGGATGTCGCTTTCTGAACATGTTTATGGTATCATCCTCTGAGGAACATACATTTCTTTTGTTCTCTCTCCGATGGAAAAATGGAACAACTTTTTCCCATCCTCTGAAAAGTTCTCTGTATGTTGAAATAGTTATTAAGGCTCTCCTTGTTCATGTTTTTGCTTTCGTTAGACAAAATAACCACAAATCCTAAAGTATTTGTTTAAAGATTTCTTTTCTTCTTACTTTTTAATTATTTTCACTGTAGAACTATGGACCTTCTTCAAGTTTCCCATAGCTTGCTTATTACATGGTTGCTCTGGAATAACTTGTCCTCATAACCATTTAGCCAAAGCTAAATATGAAGAGAACATTATTTGCAGTTATATTTTATGTCTTTGTGTTATTTTCAAACAGCATTGCATTTCTGACTGATATGTAACTTATAATCTGCTGCAATCCCTATATCATTCCCATTATATTTATGCATAACCAGTTATTTATTTTTGTCCCATAATTTGTAACTTTAACTGCCTTATAATTCATCTTAAATACTTTCCTTTCTGTATTTTTTTTCCATTCTGTGTCCAGAATGTTGGAGCTTATACTACATGGTGTCCAATACATAATAGGTGCTTAAGGCAGGTATAATGAATGAAATAACTAAACCAAGATTAGGCAATATATCCCACAATAATTTTTATTGGCTCTAACACAATATAGATTTATTGAACCTAATAAAATCTAGTAGAAACTTTTTCCATACTTGACCAAATGTTTGGACTTTATCTAGAGAAAGATCTTTGTTTAAGCCTTGGCTCTTGCTTCTTATTAGCTATTTAGTTTGGAAAAATCATTCAAGTTCTCTAAGCCTTTGTTTTCTCCTCTAGAAAATGTATATAATAATAGCTACCTTTAAAGTTATTGTGACATTTATACAAGATATTGTATGTAAAATGCTTAAAAGTCTTCTTGGTACATAGTGAATTCCCACAAAAATGCTGACTCATAAGAAAATGTAACACCCAAACCACTATATATGGATAAGTTAAAGAGGGGGGTGTTTTTCTCAGCTCCTGTTTTCCCTTCTGAAAGGATTTATGATGGAAATTATTCTTGGATGCTTAAGAATTCTTCTTCAAGGTATTCTCTATTGATACATAACTTTCTCATCTTTCTTGTCAAATTGAATGCATAGTACACTTGTTTAGTCCCAGAAAATACTTACTACAAAATGTTAAGACTTCAAAATTAGCAGCAGCATCAGTTTCATCTTTTCCTATTATCTTGAGATAAGATGATAGAAAAAAAGATAAGAATCTAAATGGCAAGAAGATCCCACTGATGCAACAAAATAAATGTATACCTGACATTGAAATACTTCAGAGAAGAATAAAATTTTGGGAATTCAGTGAAGAGGGATGGTACCTTTGGAAAAAAGGAATCAGGTCTTATACAGAGTGTGTGCCCAAGGAGATATAGGGTAAATGTCTCTTGGGTGATGATGACAGAGATGGGGGTGATGATGGCAGAACTGGTAGTGTTGATGATATGGATGAGTTACCATAACACGGAAAAGAGGGCTTGGCCACTACAGTAACAACAGAGTATTAGATATTCCAGTGAGTATCTGACTATGGCAAAGCTTTAGGAATGTAAAAGAGGAAATGACAGTTCAGAAGTGACTCACAGCAACGTGAAAATAACAAACCGACAGACTGCATGGATGCTAAAATTCACAATTTAAAAATGGCCACCTGACACTCATGCCTCAGCAGATGTTGTAGTTTAAAGTGAAGATTTACAGTTTCTTTGGCAGGAAGTGAGTTGCTCAGGAAAAGGATTTTTATAAGACTTCTTAATTGTCATCAAATGATAGGATTTAGGGGTGGCATTTGTTAACACAAGTTGCTATAAGGTGGTAACTCACACAAAGTTTACGTTAAGCTTAGGATTCACAATGCAGATTTTCAAAATCCAGATAACCTTGCAAGGCGATTTTCATTTTCAGCCACTGTAGAACATTATTTCCTACTCAGAACAACTTCAAAATTGTATGTTCCAGGGACACACTGAATTTTATTTTTACACCTTTCTAGTTTTACCTACACTAGGAAAATGGTCGTTAATGTGAGACAAATAAAAATCAGAAGATCCTAGTGTTATTACTCTTATTGTTAAGCTTATTCTCGGATTACATTTTTTTTTTCATTAAAAAGCACAACACCCTTAAAATTATAATGTACCAGTGGCCCTAATATTTGGAGAGCCAAATTGTATGTGGATCCACTTGGGATAATTGTGTATGCAAGTGCCTGGAAAAATAGTGAAACTGAAACCAGTTTAAGAATCAAATTGCAAAATTCTGTTTTGGTTCTACCATTCATTATCTGTGTGTCATTTGTTAGGCAAATACTTTGAGTCTCACTTCTCCCTTTAGTTAAATGGGAATGATTTCACAATGGCTTCACAGTGCTGTTTGATAGGACGAAGGAAATAATGTAAGGTCAATGAAAACCACAAGGGTTGACCAAACATACATAAGGCACTACTATTACTAGCTACTAATACTACTTCTACTACTGTTATTACTGTTATTACTGCTATTATAACTGCTGCCACCATCACTAACAGCATTACTTTCATCTTGGGTTTGCTTTGAGTAGCTATTTCTTATCCTGGATTTGAAGATGAGTAATATATAGATATACGACATATATACTATATTCCTCTGATACCTGTATAATTAAAACAGTGGAAGATAAGGTAAAACATAGTAATATGCTTTTACATATTTAGTTTTAATAAAATACACATCAATTGTAAAAAAGGGTCAAAAATAATACGAAATTATGATGTAAAAAGTAAAGTATGTGAATAAATAAACAGAGGACTCTCTTCTGTTATCTTTTCCCAGTTCCATTCCCCAGAGGTTATTCAGTCTATACTTTTTCAGTGTACGTCTCTCAAGGCTGGTTGTTTCGGGAATGAAATAAGTACATCTTGGATGTAAACACTGTTCCAGCTATGCAAGTGTCTACACAAGCAAGTAAGTCAGCAAGTTAGTCTTCAAATACTTTGGCTTCTAGTGGGAAGACAAACTATCTTAAAACATCATCAATAACAAATAAATTTTGAGTGCCTGTTACCTACAGGGCGGAGTACTGGTTACACTGGGAAGTACGGATTCTCAGCTTTCCTTTTTGTTAACCTTCATACAGGCTGTTGTTCTCTTCTATCTATATTCAGCACATAGCGTCACTCTTTATTTTAAATAGATTTTCAGCTTATCTCACAGCTCCGAGTTTATAATTTATTTCTTCTGAAATGTGTTTCTTATGACATATAGACAGTCACTGATTTCAGTAATCCCCATATACCTGAGTTCTTTTGCAGGTTGCCCAAACAGAGTGAATAGCATCTGTTTTAAATGGAGTGGCTGGAGCTCTGAGTGAAAGACAGGATCCCATAGGCAGGTATGTAAATGGGCCTGCCACAGATGGCCTAATTTTGGCTAGATTGGGATAAAATCTGGTTTCTGATACTAGGGTTATGTATGGCTGGCACAGGTGAGGGCATAGAGGGATGCTGGGCCAAGAAGATGTAAAAACATGCTTTAACTTAAAATTAGAGCCTATACATTTCTCCATGTACATTTAAATGATTTTACAAGAGCCAAGAATATGCTATAATTACCCTGACCATTTACCATTGTGCATTATATTATTTCCAGTATTGTGTTATGAATAATGGCTGTAAGGAATGCCTTTGGGTATACACGTTTCTTCACATTTATACTCATTTCTTTAGAATAGAATCCCTAAGGTAGAAGTTCAAGTCAAAGGTTATAAAAATGGTAATGACATAGTTACAATTTTTATATCACCTAACTACGAGACCACAACAATTTAACTCACAACATTAATGCTTGAGATGGCCTGTCTCATGGGTTCCTCGTCCCCACCCCACCCCCTGCAGATTCTTCTTTAATCTCTGCTAATTTGACAGGAACAGAAAGGGGATTGTACTCCCATTTTCTTGATTGCCATGTCTATTGAATACTACTATTTCTTCCTTTGTGAATCGCTGATTGGTATGGAAATCTTCTTACAAACCTTAATAATTTGTATGAGCTTTTTATATAGAAATGATCTCAAACCATTGTGATACTTATTGGAATATTGTTTCCAGTTTATTTTTGCCTTTTAATTTGAATTATATTTCATTTATAGAATAACAAGTATTTTATGAGAATATAAACCAAAAATAAAATTCTAAGCCCTGCCAACTGACTGAATGGACCCCTCTTCTTGGCCAAGGGTATTCCAAAGTTAACCTGAAAAACTAGTTTAGGCCATGATGGAAAGTGGAGGTCAGACATGCCACATTATACTCTCCTCCCTTGGGAATTCAGGCACCGTGACCTACCAGCATTGACATTACAAAAGAAATCTTAAGACTGATGAAACAGACTCTTTGTAGCAATGACACCAAATTCCATCCTGACTAGTAAAACATCACATGACAGATAACAGGCCCTGAAAAGAATCAAAGTATGTTACCCCAAAATATATTTCTTTGACATATTTTTAAAAGGTCCTTCAAAGCTGTCAGAATCAGGAGAGTGGAGCACCCTTTAAGGTTCACTAATAAGAAATTTACCATCTATGTCTCTGAAGCCAAATAGCTGGAGGTTTCATCTACATAATAAGAACCTTGATTTCTAATAAATGGTGCCGGGAAAATTGGCTAGCCGTAAGTAGAAAGCTGAAACTGGATCATTTCCTTACTCCTTATATGAAAATTAATTCAAGATGGATTAGAGACTTAAATGTTAGACCTAATACCATAAAAATCCTAGAGGAAAACCTAGGTAGTACCATTTAGGACATAGGCATGGGAAAAGACTTCATGTCTAAAACACCAAAAGCAACAGCAGCAAAAGCCAAAATTGACAAATGGGATCTAATTAAACTAAAGAGCTTCTGCACAGCAAAAGAAACTACCATCAGAGTGAACAGGCAACCTACAGAATGGGAGAAAATTTTTGCAATCTACACATCTGACAAAGGGCTAATATCCAGAACCTACAAAGAACTCAAACAAATTTACAAGAAAAAAACAAACAACCCCATCAAAAAGTGGGCAAAGGATATGAACAGACATTTCTCAAAAGAAGACATTCATACAGCCAACAGACACATGAAAAAATGCTCATCATCACTGGCCATCAGAGAAATGCAAATCAAAACCACAATGAGATACCATCTCACACCAGTTAGAATGGCGATCATTAAAAAGTCAGGAAACAACAGGTGCTGGAGAGGATGTGGAGAAATAGGAACACTTTTACACTGTTGGTGGGATTGTAAACTAGTTCAACCATTATGGAAAACAGTATGGCGATTCCTCAAGGATCTAGAACTAGATGTACCATATGACCCAGCCATCCCATTACTGGGTATATACCCAAAGGATTATAAATTATGCTGCTATAAAGACACATGCACACGTATGTTTATTGCAGCACTATTCACAATAGCAAAGACTTGGAATCAACCCAAATGTCCATCAGTGACAGATTGGATTAAGAAAATGTGGCACATATACACCATGGAATACTATGCAGCCATAAAAAAGGATGAGTTTGTGTCCTTTGTAGGGACATGGATGCAGCTGGAAACCATCATTCTTAGCAAACTATCACAAGAACAGAAAACCAAACACCGCATGTTCTCACTCATAGGTGGGAACTGAACAATGAGATCACTTGGACTCAGGAAGGGGAACATCACACACCGGGGCCTATCATGGGGAGGGGGGAGGGGGGAGGGATTGCATTGGGAGTTATACCTGATGTAAATGACGAGTTGATGGGTGCAGCACACCCACATGGCACAAGTATACATATGTAACAAACCTGCACGTTATGCACATGTACCCTACAACTTAAAGTATAATAATAATAAATAAATTAAAAAAAAAAAAAGAACCTTGATTTCTACAACCCCCCTTATCTTAACCCAAGTATCTCTTTCTGCTGATTTCAATTCTTCAGGCAAAGCAACTCTTTCAAAGATTTGCCAATCAGGAAATCTTTGAATCCATCTATGACCTGGAACACCCCCTTCCCTCCCATTCCTGCTTTGAGATGTCCTGCCCCTCCAGGCTGAACCAATATACACCAACATATATTGATTGATACCTGTCTGTAACTTCTGCCCAACATATATTGATTGATACCTGTCTGTAACTTCTGCCCACCTAAAATGTATAAAATCAAGCTGTGACCCAACCTTCTCAGGACCTTCTGAGGCTGTTCATGGGCCCGTCCTTAAACTTGGCAAAACAAACTTCTAAACTGAGAGGAGCCTCAGATGCTTTTTGGTTTATAAAATCAAATAAATGATCTTTTATGTTATTTTTATTAAACAATGTAATAAATTAAAGATGATAATGCAAGATCATTTAATAACTCTAAACTATTACTACTAGCATTATTATTAGTGCTGCTACTAGTACTACTACTACTAATGCCACCACCACCACTATCATCACCATTTTCATTTGGACTATACAGAATAAAATGTGAAAGTCGTCTTCATCTTTCCCCCTCACCCAAACCCAAATCAGAGCTAACTACTAGCAGTTTGATGTATATCCTTTAGAGCTTTTCTTTTATATTAATCTGGAATCTTCTTTACACTTACTCTTCTCATCCTATCAGCCATTGAATCCAGTGGATGCACCTTTCAAACCGCGTCTTTAATTTCCCATGTATTTTTGTTTCAAAGCCACTTTTATGGTCCAAGTCATCATCGTCTCTTACAATAGCCTAAAAGTGGCTCCCAACTTCAATTCTGTCTTCTTAACAACGCATTATCTTCACAGTGGTCCACAATGATCATTTAAAAAAGCACTTTCCTTTCAAGCCATGGAGTAGTTTTCCATTACAATTAGATTAAAACACACATCCTTAACCAGTTTATAAGACCCTGCAGGGACTGGCTCCTGTCTGTTCCTCCAGTTTCCTGCATTACCTCTTTTCTGCTTACCAACACTATTTTTATTTTTTATTTCCTTGAAGCTTTTTTCCTACTCGAGCCACATACTGTTTCCTCTCCTTGGGATGCTCTTTCCTCCCTATTCGCTTTACCTAACTAATTCCTACTCATTCTTCACATTAAAGATTACTTCTTCAGGTTTGTATTTTCTCAGGTTCACCTATCTAAATTACATTTCTCTTTTCATACTTTGAGTTTTCCACTGTAATAGTAATATCAATTATTAATAAACAATCGTTTGTGTAATTGTTTACTTAAGTAAACAATTTGTATTCCTCAGTAGACCATAAGTTCCATGAAAGCTAGGACATGGTCTCTGTCTTATTCACTTATTTGTAGGGGTTAGGGAAGGTTACTATCCAGGATAGGGCACCAGGAAAACATCCGAAGTGCTGAAAATGTTTTAGATCTTCATTTGACTTGTAGGGACAGAAAGCGTGTGATACCTTTCCTCACCTGTCATAAGGGTCACGGCTGATACTCCTATAACAAAAGACAAGTTTACAAGAGAAAAACATCAATTTATTTAATCAAAGTTTTTTTGTGACATGGAAGCCTTCAAAAATGAAGACTCAAAGACTCGAGGGGAAACTGTTTTTGTCCTTAGATTGGGGACAGCCATGTAGAAATGTGATTGGACAAAGGGGTATCATCTAATTAATGGTGACAGACTCAGGTGAGGAACCCAGTAAGGCCTATCCATGTAAATTCTTCTTGGCTTCTCGTGTAGCATCCTTTCCTCCTGGATATGGGGCTGGACCCCTCTGGAATGAGGGTCTTCAAAAGAGAAGGGAGAGAGTTACTTTTGTAGGTTTTAGGACTTGCTGTGGAGGAGAGGGCTTCTGGTTTCTATGACTTGCCTTGGGAAGGGAAATTCTGGTTGCTTTGACTCACTTCTGGGGAGAAAGGAGTTGGAGACAGGAGGGCAAGAGAAGGTCAGAGAGAACTTGCTTTTGAAGCCCTTCCAGTGTTCTTCAGTTCAAAGTACTCAGCATGTCAAAGTGCCATACTTATAGGGTGTCATTTTCTGAGCCCCACAGACTGATGGTTACAGAAATGATGACACTTATTTTTACATGTACATGAGTATATAAATTTGTAAAAACTCTTAAGGTTTGTGAAATTTATTATATATACATATATTATTAATATTATATATATTCAAGTAATCAAAGACATATACATTTCAAATTTGCATAGTGAGTGTCAGATTGTGCTTCAGAAACTATAACAATTTATATTCCATCAACAAATGTGAAGATACTCTTTTCCAACAATATGACAAGCAACAGGTAGTATCTCCTTGATGCCCAAATTTGCTTCTTTGATTATTAGTAAAATTGAACTATGATCATATTTTCAATACATTTGGGACTTATTTCAGTATACAATATAAGGATTAAATTTATTTTTTTCATCCTGTTGTCCCAGAACCATTTATTGAATAATCTTTCCCTTCCTCTTTGATTTGTTATGCCATTAATCTTTATCATATTTTGTGATGTCAATGGCCTTGATAATATAATACATTCTTGTATATTGTAGGATCTATTTCTAAGATATCTATTCTCATCTATTCATTTGTCTCTTCATTATTGTACTAGTGCCATGCTGATTAAATTAATAGAATGTTAAAAAAGTCATCCTCATTAATCTTCTTTTTCAAATGTAAAGAGAATCCTGATGCTTTAAATGATGTCTAAAGTGGTTTTGTGAAGTTAAAAAGTACCCACTGAGATTTTAATTTGCAATTCATCTTAGGTTGGTTCCTCCTCAGGGAAACAGATGCTGAGATGGAGATTTGCATGCGGGAAGTTTATTTGGGAATCTCATGGGAATAACACCTGTAAGAGAAGAAAGAATGCAAAGGGAGAAGTAAACTGTGATGGAGTTGCAACGGAGGCTTCAGTTGATTCCATAGGGAGCTCTGAGGCTAGGATTGTTCTTCTGAATTGACTGAAATTAAACAAAAGAGCTACAGCAACCTGTTAATGGACACAAGCTACCTCCAAGAAGGTGTATGGACAAGGCCAAGGGCAGTTTCTGGAGAAGGACTCAGCTACAAGCTGTCAGTAGCCAATACTCTGTCTCTGGAAATGAGTGCCCTGATCTTGAATAGGGATATGGGCAGTGCACCACAGCATCCATGTCACCATTTTTACAATCTTGCTTGCTTTTCCAGGAAAATGATTAGCTTTCCCTTCTATTCAGTATATTTTAAATAACTTCCTTAGGCTAAAAATACAAAAGAAAACAATCAGAAAAATTGATTAAATTTTCTGTGCAATGAGTAATAGATAAACAGAGCCTCAGTAGATGGGAATCATGCATTCAAATCAACAAGACACTGTAGCAGAAACAAATAACAATACTTTACTCATTATTAGTGAAAGTATAATGTGGTTCTTAGAAAGATACATCATCTATTCCTTTGTTTCCCTTTGGTTTTTCCAAACCCTTTCATCCTCCTTGAGCTATGAGTGAACTTCAAGAGCTTCCTCTCATTCTTCTTCCTCCTTAAACTCTGCATCTTTTGACATAGCTGACCATCAAACCCAACATTTGTATGTGCAGATGTCTCCTGAGCATCCCTTTCATCTCGATAGACTCATTATTTTCCCCCCTCAAACATGCTTGTTTCATATGTTCTCTTCAGGGCCATCTCCAACTCTTTCTCATAGCCTACTTTTAGTTTGTGGTCAGGACTTGCCACGCCTACCTATGGGATGGGTTTGAAACTCCTTCTCATTTTTATTCTTGATGCTATAAGCCAAAGTAACATCAATATTATTTCTTATATGGGGTAATGCTGTAAACTCCTGATTTCCATGTCTCTTATTGTTTCCATCTGTAACCGGTTATGTCACTGACAATACCATCATCAACATCCAAGTTCAAATATTTTGATGACTACTTCTCATAGAAAAAAAAATCTAAGTGTGCTCACATGGAATTCAAAGTTCTGCATATTCTGGACCTAACCTAGAGTCTTGGTCTGTAGCCCAGATTTACCATATTGCTTGCCTTCTCATATCTCTTGTTTATATCGCTTCCATGTGTCTCTTTTCTTTGTTATAAATGTAATTTTCCATTTGTCCCTCCCCAAAGACATTCTATTCATTTTCAAGACCAATCTCAATTGCTACCTCAGTGAAGAATTCTTGGATTCCCACAGTAGAAATCAATTGTGCATCCTCTTATTTCCAAATGTGCTTTGTTTATGCCACTCTTGCAATGTGTATCCTGTGTATGTATATACTTGTATGTATGCCTCCCTGAATATACTGAGTTTTGGAAGGCAGGAGCTGTTTTTTTTTTCATCTTTGTATTCTTCACAGAGTCTGGCCTAGCCTAATTCTTTATTGTGCAAAATATATGGTTGTGGAATATAATTCTGATGTCTAAGGCAAGGATGTAATTGCTTCATTCATTCTATACTCCCTGAAATGCATCTAGAGCCATGCTGTCCAATATAGTAGCCATTAGCCACATGTGGTCATTTAAATTTAAATTAATTAAAAGGAAAGGAAAGATTCAGTTCCTCAGTCATACTAGCCACATTTCATGTGTTCTAGCAGCCACGCGGGGCTCATGGCTACCTCCCATGATGACCACTACAGATATGGAACATTTCCATTGTCACAGAAAGTTCTACTGAACAGTGCTGCTCTATCGGATTTGCATTAGAATGCTTTCAACTGCAAGTAACAGAATTCTCAATTCATATTGAGTTGGGCTCCTCAAAAGCAGACCCTGAGACAAGGTTTTAGCTTATGTAATTTATTTAGGAGGTGATCCCAAAGTCAAGTAGAGCACATTTGTAGGAAACATAAAAGTAAGAAAAGGAAGGTAAAAGAGCCAGTAGATGGCATATTAATATGAAGTTTCTACTGTAGGCAACTGGGACTCCTTTGGAATCCTCTGAGAAAACTCACTTCGGAAATGTCCCGCCAGGTGTGGGAAGGCTGAACCCTCCAACTCCACCAAATCTCCTTCTTTATTGATTGGGGATAAGGGGGAAGAGGCTTAAACCCCTCCTCCACTTTGGCATTGCAACCTCAGGATGAGAAGAAGAGGTGCAGGTGCTTGAGGTGGGAAACTGTCAGAGTGCTAGAAACTATTGCAGCAGCAGATCATCTCAGGGAGGCAAAGAGCACGTGTCGGTGCATCAACAGACTCTTCTACACATCGAAATGGGAGTAAAACAATAACTAAAATCTATTATCTCACATACAAATGTTTGGAAAAAGGAAAAGTTAACATTTTGTTAATTCAGTGGGTTAATGATGAAAGGGCTCTGGATTGGCAGTTCTGCAATAATCTTGAGTTTCCTCCTAACATCATCTCAAGTTGTCTGCAGCCCTTCCAAACATTACGATTTCGGAAGTAAGTATTCCAGTGGCAGGAATGAGTGAATCCACGTTTGGAGTCTTATAAAGAGTTAAATCATTTCTACAAACCCTGCCAGAAGACTTCCCTCTGTATCTCAGAGGTCAAGGCTGCACCATGTGGCCATGACAATGGCAGAGTAATAGACTTGTTGTGATTGGTTTAAACTAATCAACACTCACCTCTTGGGTCCAGGGACAGGGCTGACTTTCTTAAGCAAAATACTTCCCAATATCTGAAAACAATAGACTTCTGTTGGCAAAGAGAAGAGATATATAGGGTGGTGATGCATATGTCCTGGGTAAGCAAGAGTATGTCATAGGTGCAGGCAGCAACTTTTAAGAAAAATATTAACAAACTCGAGAGAATCTAGAGAAAAAGGACGAGAATTTCCAAGCCTTAGCAACTGCATTGTATTTTGAGTAAATAAAGGAACCAGGCACAATCAGAGCTTGATGTCATTACACCAGTACATTAACCAACCTTTGAACTTCTGTAATATACAGATGGAAAAAGGGTATTATGGTAGCTATCATTAAATATTTTAAAAATAGCATTGGTTGGTAGATAAATTTAATTATATGATGTACCAGAGGCTATAGCTGGGACCAGTGTGAGAGTTAGATGTTTTTTCATATATTGAACAGAGATTTAGACTTAACAATTAGTTTATATATCATAAATAATATGAAAAAATAGTAACATCTTCACCAATGGAAAAATTAAGAAGAGCGGAATTCCATTAATGGTTTACATTCCAGCAGTGCTTCATGTTTCAAAGTATCATTTAATTGAACTATTATTAAACCCTTATAAGGTATAGTATGTAAACACTATTGTCTCTATTTTCCGTATGGAAAGAATGAGTTCAGCAAGTTTAATGATTGCTTAAGATCATGGAGCTAGTAATTGGCAAAGATGTGACACACACTCAAATTTTCTGATCCTCAAATACTGGTATTCCTAAGTCATAACTATCTGGGTATTTAAAATGTTTTAGGTAATTGAAAATAACTTTGTAATAGACCTGAATTTGACTATGCTTCTATTGCTTTGTATCACAAACAATCTTGTTCCCAGGAATGCTCATCATTAGCCACTTCAGCCTCCCTCCCTCCCTCCCTTTCTCCCTTCCTTCCTCCCTCCCTTCCTTCCTTGTTTCTTGAGACAGGATCTCACTTTGTCACCCATCCTGGAGTGCTCGCTGCAGCCCCAAGCTCTAGGCTCAAGTGATCCTCCCACCTTAGCCTCCTGAGTGGCTGGGACTACAGGTGTGTGCCACCATGCCCAGCTAATTTTAAAATTTTTGTAGAATTGGGGTCTTGCCATGCTGCTCTGGCTGGTCTTAAACTCCTGGGCTCAACTGACTCTCCCCATTTGGCCTCCTAAAGTGCTAGGATTGTAGGTATGAGTCACTGTGCCTGGCGTAAAGCCACATTTCTTATTGTCCCTGCTGCAGTATGTCTATATCCTGCAGATTCTGCTTGTATTTCCTTTAGTGGAAGATGTTTTATTTGGTATTAGTCATTATGTATATTTTTACCCCTTTCCAGTATACATTATATGGTATCTGGTTTGTGAATAAATGAAAACATAGTACAGGAAATAGATCTTGTTTCTTTTCTTGGACATTTTGAATTTTTTCTCTTTCTTGGTGTCTTCTGGTTTATTTTATGATTCATTGAAACATAGCAAATTCTCTCCTTCCTTTCATTTGTATTCAATATTAAGGATTACCATTGCTTCTGTTACACAGTCTTCTGTTCTTACCTTCCTCACAGGGTGGACATCGGTGTCTTCTATACAGCCTGCACTCAGTGGAATTCTCTTCAAATAAATTAGGAGATTCTATTTTTAGATATGAAATCTCTTTATCCAGTTCTGGATGCTGCTTTATGGCGTGATTTTTTTTTTAGATTAGTGCAACTATACTATTTCTGTAGTTTTTGAGATGGAATTTTTAATATCCACCAGAGCTTCAAGCTTTACATGATTTGAAGCAGCTCATTATATTCAGATAACAAATGGACTTTGCTTCTCAAATATGTTTGATGTAGACTTTTCTTTCAACTACTCACATGGGTAACTTTTGAACTAGTGATTGTTGATACTGTATTGGTCACTTCAAAATGTGTTGTGGCTACTCCAAACAATACCAAAGAATTTTTACCTCCAAAATTATGCAACATACATGCCAAAAATCATAGACTTTGTAAATACTTTCCAGTTACTGCCGTGGTGCTTGTTTGCTTCTTAGCATTTACATTGGTCTGCTATTTCCTTTTAATTGGTGCTTTATTTCATAGTAACAAAAATAATAATACAGATAATAACAATATTGAACAGTTATTGAGATTTTACTGTGGATGAGGCATCATTCTAGGCATTTTACATAAATTAACATAAGAACGTTGTCCACAGAGTACTGTTGTTATCCCCATTTTACAAATTTGAAAACTGAGGCACAGAGAGGTTAAGTAAATTATTCAGTCACACAGCTATAAAATGGTGAAGTCAAGATTGCCACCTAGGCACACCACTATACTTTTAAAAAAATAATATTAGTAATAACATTTTGTTATTAACATTTAACATTTTATTAACATTTATTATTGTTATTATTACAAAATGTTCTCCAAGTTGGAATCCAAGTTGGAAAGTGGGCAGTAAAACACAAAGGAAACTTGTTTCTAAGATGTATTAATGAATTTCTTCATTCTCTTCAAACATTCTTTGAGTATTCAACTTGCATATTTAAGTACTGGTCAACGTTTAATATTTGACATCTATATACATATATATGTAAGTATAAAAAGTAAATTTTAAAAATGGGCATTCTCACCTAAACCCTCTGTATAGACTCTAAAATCTTTGGGATTATAAATTGTAGCTTATGAACTCACCATTTTTTTGTTCTTAAATTTTCTGTCTCATTTTTTAATTGATATGTAAGGGCTGACTTGACCTGTCTTTGAAGGAAGCCTAAACTAGGAAGTAAAAGCAAGTGAGAGGAATAAAATTAGAGAGAATAGCAGGCTGGAAGGATTCCTGTTAGCTGTAAAAGCAGTAAGACATATAAATAAAGGAGATAAAAAGTTTAAGTCAGAAACACTAAAAGATAAAAGGAGTTTAAATAGTTTAAATATTCTTATATGAGAGAAAAAATATGAATGTTTGGAAACAAATGCCAATCTATAGAATCATAAATTAGGATTAATTTTTATAAATCAGAGAAAAAGAAAACTCAAATCTGTCTCTATATATACTTAGGAAAGAAAAATTGGAGTCATTACTATTTATCATTTTTCCTCAGAAAAATGATGGGAAAAGAGAAATAAAAAGTCAAAGAGATGAATAGGGAAAAAAGAAGCAATGCAACAAAAGGAAAACAAGAAAAAATATTGATGGAGCAATATTTACGGAGAAATTACTATGATTTTTAATGACTAAATGCCACAGATACATAAAATGTGAGAGGAAAGCAGAGTTGAGTCATTCCCACAGCTGGCTGTTGAAGAAAAGGCTGTAATGCTTCTTTATTATGACAATTGACTGGCCAGATAATTTATGATTCAGTAAGTTACGGGTGTGGGAAATGGAGTGGAAACATACAAGGGACTCAGCAAACTGTAAAACTGCATTGGTTTTATCAGTGGACTCATGTTGAGTCCATCTAGTTGATGAACATCCTTATCAGCCAGCAAATATAAATGACTTATGGGAATAATATTTCAAAGCATAATGACACAGCTATATCTAGTATTCTTCTAAGATCTGGGTTATTAAATATTAAATATCAAAGCTGTAAATTATAGTAGCAGTTTTATATAACTAAATTAAATTCAAACAAAACCTAATTTCCTTAATCATTGGCTGTAATCCTCCAGGAACATATGCTATTAACTCAACTACAAATGGCACAGAAATTGTATGACTTCAGTTAAGTTATTTGATATCAAATTCTAATCCAGGGCAGACTTCTCTGTAAATCTCCTACAGGGATTTTAATACCTCTACAATCATATTGGCTTTTTACAGAGTAACTAATCTTTTCATACTCTGATTTCTTGCTCCTTTATTCAATTTCTTTTTTTCTCTCTCTTTTTTCTCTCAGAGCATATTCTAGGTCAATTTTTAAAACAAACTTCCTATGGAATTTTAAAATTTTGTCCAGAGTTATCACCACAGTTATTATAACCTGGGATTTTGTACAGAAAACTAATTAAACTTAGCTGGAAGTATTTATAGCTCCAATTAACTGTTTATGGCCATGTATGTCAGTGCAAACCCAAAATAGTAAAAAAATGATCAGTCTAATCTGGCTCCTTGTCCCGGTGGCCAAATGTCTATCATGGAGTTTGTTCAGTGATGAAGTGCATTGTGGCTGTTGTAATTGTGAATAAATGGCTGAAGTGAATTAATTTTGTTCTCTTCTTGGCTAACTGTTAACCATTTTTTGAGAAGTTCGTTATGGTCATAGAGTAAGTAATTTATCATTTAGAAACTAAAATTGCTTGAAAGTAAAAGTTTGAAAGGGAGGGAAGTATCAAATCATATGATAGGGATATACACAACAGTAGGAAAATGAGAGTCCCGAAGAAAATGGATGCCTGAGACGTTTGGGCCTCTATTATTAACCAAGGTAAACAGCGATGTGAGGCATGGGGAGATTAGTCTTGCTAGACTCTTAAAGGAAGGAGAGTAACTATTTCAGGTTTTAGTACTGAATGTCAGGCTTCCTGAATACGAGGATGAAGTAGTCCAGGCCTTCCTTGAATCTAATAAGATTCCCATCTTACCATTCAGCAAGGTAGCCTGGTCAACAGAGGAGACAGTTGCTTTCCTGGAGAGCAAAAGGTGATAACTATTTCCTTTTGCACTTATATGGTAAAAAGTCTTTTTTTTTGTTTTGTTTTTGTTTGGTTTTTGTTTTGTTTTGTTTTTTGTTTTTGTTTTTGTTTTTGTTTTAGAGACAGGGTCTTGGTCTGTCACCCAGGTTGGAGTGCAGTGGCATGATCACAGCTCACTGCAGCCTTGAACTCCCGGGCTCAGGTGATCTTCCCACCTCAGCCTCCCTTGTAGCTGGGACTACAGGTACACGCCTCCACTCCAACTTTATTTGCTGAAGACTCTTACCTTTTCTGTATCCCAGACTTCCCCAGCCTTAGGGTCTCTCCCAACTCATTTCTGCTTGCCTATGTATATCTTCACTTGGATGTCTAATAGTCAGAGCAACATGAACTTGGCTCTTGTTACAATCAGGGTCTCAGCATGGGACAGCTGGCATACTCAAAAGGTTTAACTGAAAGTTTAATGAGAGCCAGGAGTGGTGGCTCATGCCTATAATCCCAGCACTTTGAGAGGCTGAGGCAGGCAGATCACTTGAAGTTAGGAGTTCGAGACCAGCCTGGCCAACATGGCAAAAACCCTTCTGTACTAAAAATACAAAAATTAATCGGGCATGGTGGCACGTGCCTGTAATCTCAGGTACTGGGGAGGCTGTGGCAGGAGAATTGCTTGAACCTGGGAGATGGAGATTGCAGTGAGTTGAGATCATGCCACTGTACTCCAGCCTGGGCAATGGAAAAAAAGAAAGTTCAATGAGGTAGAGTTTACCAAGGTGTGGGCAGAACTACAGAAGCCAATACAAGGTGTTAAGGCATCCCGGGATTTGCAACATTGGGAAGCTGTTATCTTCTTTAATCCTGTAGGGACAAGCAAAAGGAACCCAGAGAAAGCCTGGAGTCATAGAACAAGGTCCATCCAATTGAAATAGTAATCCCAGAATGCAGTGACTGGCAGAACTGGAGTGAGACAGGGAGGGGTCTAAAGGAATAAATTCTCCTACTTGTTTCTTATTCAGCCTCTTGCTGGTACCTCATATTGCCTTATGCCATTTGAAATCAGATGAAAAGAGCACACCCCAGCCATAAAGCAGAGCAGAGAAGTGTGGGAAATAGGTGTGTGCATGTGCATGCACATTGTTTATTTGTGGAGGTGGGGGATTGGCACAACTTGTACTATTACCAATCCCCATTCTCCAAATAAACACACACATCTCATTCTTTCTTCACCCTTCTCCATCTCATGAAAAGGCACCAGTATACACTCAACTGCTCATGTGAAAAAATTATCAAGGACCATTTTTATGCTTTTCTTTTTTTTCGTTCATTTCCCACATTCAAACCATTACCAAGCCCTGCTGGTTCTCTCCATTTGGGCTGCCAGACCCTTATGCAAACCACCATTTTTTCTCCCTTGGGCCATATTAGGAACACCCCAACTCTTCTTCTTCTTTTTTTTTGTCCCCACCTCTCTCCAGCCTACCTCCCTATCTTTGTTACGAGAGACTTTGTAACCTGGTGGTGACAAGGAGTTTTCACAGTCCAAACAGCTGTCAATAAAGCAATATCCCACTTCACAATTTTATTTCATATGCCTCTCCTGGGAACAGACCACTGTAATAACTGTTCGTTCACAATTCCAAGCCCTGCAGATCCATCTGTGAACAAAACAAAGTCTCTACTCTGCTGGAGTTTACATTCTTGTAGGAGGAGACAGACAATGAACAAATAAGTATAAACTGTGCCAGGTATTGAAAATAATATTATGAAGAAAAATAAATCATGGTAAGCAGATAGTGACCGAAGTGCTATTTTAGTCACGGAAGTCCTCACTAATGAGGTGTTTGAGCAGAACCTTGAACGAAGTCACGGGGAGTTATGAGCCAAGAGTTCCAAGCAGAGGAAGAGGAAGTGCTAAGGCCTTGATCCAGGATCATGCTTGGATTTTATGAGGAAGTGTGAGAAGACTTCTGGCCATGCAGAATGAGCAAGACAGAAAGTGAGAGGAGGCCAGGTCAGAGAGGAGGTGAGAGGCTGGATCATGATCAAGTGGAAGCTTTCAGGCCATGAAAGGGATTTGGATTTAAACTGGGTGTGATTGTGAGCCAATAGAGGGTTTGAAGGATCAGTGGCAGGAGCTGTGTCACAATTTTAAATCATCACTGGCTGCCGTATGGGTAACTGAGGTATAACTGAAGGCCAAAGTAGGGATAAACTCATAAGTAGAGACAAGTTAGAAGGCTGTAGTTATAGACTAGATGAGGCCTGAATTAGAGGGGTAACAGTGGGGTAATGAGAATGCTTAGAATTGAAGATATATTTTGAAAGTAGAATTTGCTAATGGCATGGATGTGGGGGCTATAAGAAAAAACAAGCTTAGTCAGCTCTGAAATACAGTCTAACAGCAGTTTCACAAATCATCTCTGTCATTTGAGTCATTTGCTATTGTTTATTCAAGATAAGCACTTTTTTGGTCAAGACTTTATAATATTTAGTATCTACTTAATAGTCTTAAATATTTTAACCTATCTTTTCTCTTGGACTCATTGCAAATGAAAGAATTATACTTGAATGAAGAGAATAAAATTTAGACTATACTTTAATGAAGAGACTAACATTCAGTAAGTTGTAGAGGTTCAAAAGTTGCCTGCTGCTCAACTCTTGTGTCTTAGTCAGAGCCCTGAATGATAAATCACGTTGACCCCAAAGCCCAGGACTCCTCAGGACCCTTTTTTTTAAGTTAATCTTGTCGTTGAAGAACAACTTCTCTTCCACCCTGCTTTCTTTTCTAAACTCAAAGCCTACTCCAGAGTGGAGAGTTTTTCCACATCCCAATTATGCAAAATGTTGGTATTGGGTAGAGGAAAAACATAGAATTAAAATAGTTTTACTAGGGGCTTGGGAATTGTGAGTGACCAGGAATTTCTGGAATTTTGCAATGCATTGATGGTACCAGCAGCCTAGAAAAAGACTGACTCTCATTGGTTATTATGGGATCTATGTTGTGCAGGTACATAGTAGAAACTCAGTAAATGTGTGTTATTAAATTAAGAAACACAGTACATTAGGAGGGAACTGAAGAAGATATCATTTGGAAAAATGTAATCTATAGAATCTTTAGGGGAAAAATTCATTCCCTTGTGTGGTATGGATATCATGAAGTTGAGACAAGCTAGGACTTAAAGGGTCATTGCTGCAAAGAGTGGGGGAAGGATTCCATAGTTTGCTCCCTGTAGCTAGGACACAAAAATAGCCATTTACTCTAGGTTTACACAGGTAGTTTGATATATTTCGATAATGTTGATATCAGGTAAGCTGAATTTTTAAGAGTTAAATTTTATATTTTCTGTAGGGGAATATAAATATAAAAATGCTCAATTAATTACAAAAGGAAAAGTGAAATTAAACTATACTGAGATAGCATTTCTCATCATCAGGTTGGCAAAATGCCAATGTCAGTGCATACTCTGTGGAGGACGCTAGTGATGGGGTGGGAAACAGCCATTCTTACATATTGCTGGTAGAAACGCAAAATAAATAGTACAACCTATAGGAAAAGGAATTTGGCAATATTTAGAAAAATCACATACTCATTTACACTATTACTGGCAATCTTACTTTAAAAAAATTATCCCAACGATTCAGTGGCACCATCTTGGCCAGGCTGGTCTCGAACTCCTGACCTCAGGTAATCTGTCCACCTCGGCTTCCCAAAGTGCTGGGATTACAGGCATGAGTCACTGTGCCCGGCCCACATCCCACCCTTAAGGCCGATGTCCCATGACGCAGTGGCCCGGTTTCCTAGTGATAACTAGTTTTACTATTTACTCAAAGCACACAGGTGACTCTGGAGGGTTACAAACAGCCTCACAGAGTGCACAGGACCCCTCTTCCCTCGCCTGAGAGCCAGAATTTTCATCTGTTTTAGTAAGTGACTGATTTCTCTTCTTCAGTGTTCCTCCAAAAGGAACTTTTACCTTTGTCCCTCATTGGTCTAAATTCCTGCTGCATGTGGAATTCAGGCTCTTTGAGGTTTACGGAACCTACAGAAACCTGGGGCATGGCTGAGTCTATTAGTTCAGAATGTGCAGGAGTAGGGTGCTTAGGGAAGAACAAATAGCCTCTTACTTTTTGAGGGCAACAGAGCAAGTTTCAATAGGTCCATTTAGGGTGGGATTGGGAGTCTGTGTTTGGGAGGCAGGAGGTAGAGGAGTTTGAAGTGTGGGGGAAGGGAGCCGTCCACGCTAGAATGTCCAAACCTCAACTCATACCTCAGTGTGCCCTGGTAGGCTTTCGTGGTCTGCCATACCAAGATTTCATTTATTGTAAGAAATTTTTAGCTAATTGCATGCAGTATATTTTTACCTGTGACTAACTTGTCAACTCAGTTTTAAAGCTTGTTGAACCTGTCTTAAAAAGTAGCACTGGGACGAGCGTGGTGGCTCACACCTGTAATCCCAGCACTTTGGGAGGCTGAGGTGGCAGATCGCCTGAGGTCAGGAATTTGCGACCAGCCTGGCCAACATGGTGAAACCCCATCTCTACTAAAAACACAAAAAGTAGCCGGACATGGTGACACGTAGCTGTCATCCCAGC